>NC_136491.1:42664836-42997336 GCF_053919585.1 Euprymna scolopes | reverse complement strand
TGCCCAGACGTAAAATATTCTTCGTATAATATATCTATATAATTATAAAACTCAAATGACCTTGTAACTGGTGTCGTAACCAACATCTGGTTTACGACTTCCGGTTGCGCATGGATAGGTGTATCAGAATTTTTGTAGGAATTTTTGACACCCCTAACACGAAACTGCGAATAAAATATAAAAAACTCGTAATTTCTCTTTTAAAAGTGGGTTGTTTATTTTCTTTATGGATTATACTTTCAAAATAAACTATTAAAGTTGTTTTAAAAATAATAGAAATATTTTTTTTTTTATTAAAAAGTAAATAATTGATTTACTCCCCAAAGTTTTATATATCACAAATTGGTTATAAAAGATCAATAAATAATATATTCAAATTTAAAACAAAAAAAACCTGTAAAGTCAGAAGTTTAAAACTTTTTTTTTTTTTGTTTTTTAAATGAAACCTTGGTCCTTGCTCCTTTAATTGAAAAAAAAAATTAGGGCTTGAATTACATTTTTCGAGTAGTTATAAGCTTGGAAAGACAGGGGGTCGAATTAATTCACGCCTCCCATTTTGAAATGTCTATTAAAAGTAAATAATTAATTTATTCACCAAAGTGTTATATATCACAAATTGAAGATAAAAGATCAATAAATAATATATTCAAATTTAAAACAAAAAAAAAAGTAGTAGTAGTCTAGCATTATAATAGTTGTGATTCTAAAAGTTAAAAAAAAATACAAATATTTAGGCGCCATCAGCTAGAATTGAAACTAGCATTCGAAGCGGGTGACAATGTGACACGCATATAAACCGATTAAAAATTTAAAATAAACTAAGATGAAGGTACAAAATGTTTAACAACTTTTTCAATTTCAACCCATTTTTGATCCCTTAAAAACAATTTTAACCGGCTAAAGGCCCATAAAAGAACAGCCTGTAAAAAATCCAGTCATTTGAGGCTCTAGTTCAACTGAGCACTTTTCTACAGGGAGGGGTCGTTTTTTTCAACGATATTTTCGAAAGTCATCCCCTTGTTTTGATTGACTAGCCCTAATTTAAACTTATGTCATTTCCGGTTTGGCAATGAGTGCAACAGCAAAGACGTCACGTTTTTTTTTTTTTTTTTCACATACTTTTCCTCCTTCGTGGTACTGGTTCGAGCCTGCCTGCCTGCCTACTACCACTTTTTTTTTTTTTGCTCAACACACACCTCCAAACACCGGGCAACGTCTGGTACCCAGACTAGTTTTGTTATAAAGACTGTCTGAATAAAGCTCATTTTTGGATTTGCTTAAAAAAAAAAAATAAAAAAAAAACTACATTATATATAATGTTTGTCATCCGTACCTTAAAGTTTGTATTCTGCTGAATGGCTTTGTAAACAAAGAAGTGCGAATCTTAATGAAAGCCAATTTTTATTAACAACAACAATAATAATAATAATACAATTGCGCTCCCTAAACCAAGACTGGAAATGGATACAGTTGATGCAAATACAGCATGGAAGCCACCAAGCATAACACGAAACTGTGGGAACATGATGAGAATTAGCAGTGAGCCGGATGTTAACGCATCCACCATGAGAAACAAAATGAAAAATCGTCTTTTGCACATGGCTCCACGCATCGCTTCTGCTTGGGAAGAAAAAAATAAGATACCCACAAAATAATTATCGACCAATGGCAGAGCTCTGCACCTAAAATAAACACCTCAAATATCACAGTCGCTGGGAGCCAGTTTGCCACTATAAAAACGAGGGTATTTGAGGGAACCAAGAGAAGGAAGAAGAGAGATTCGCCCTGATGCGTCAGTGAACGCACGGATGGATTCTCCCACCCGACCTAAAGAGATGAAGAAGAAAAAGAAATAAGGCACCAGTGAACTGAAGCTGACTATGCTCTCATGTTATGGGCCAAACGCCTTCAATTCTAAACAATGCCTAATTCACACAAACCAAAGAAGAGAGGAGGAGAAAGAAGACGAAGACGCTAGCGCTGATGAAAGAAGTCACTTGCTTTCCAGTTACAAGCCAGGAGACGCATCACCGACAGCAGGATGACCTAACCCTCTCCATCGTCCAAAAGATAAGTTACATTTTATGAACATTGATTCCTTGTCAATTCATACATACCTACAAACATTTTACGAACATTGATTCCTTGTCAATTCATACATACCTACAAACATTTTACGAACATTGATTCCTTGTCAATTCATACATACCTACAAACATTTTACGAACATTGATTCCTTGTCAATTCATACATACCTACAAACATTTTACGAACATTCATCTCCTTCGTTAAATCACATTCCATCCTACGAACACTTTGCCTCTCCTAATACAAATTGTTGGTAGTAAATAAAGTCGGTTCTCAACCTTCAATATTCGTCTGTCTTTAATTATATGGAGTCAGAATCTACACACTTCCAACGTTATTCATTTCATGTATTCTTGGTAGTGGCCTCCATGGCATCCTTTCCCACCCCTAATCCTTTCTATAAATTCATAGGCCATAAAACCATACAAAAAAAAAAAAAAATTTTTATTATTGTTTCGTGATAACACAAGTATTAAAACAAACAAACCAAAAACTTATTTGAAGAAATGTAAAAGATAAAGGTTTAATATTATTTTATTTTTTCATGATAACACAAGAAGTGTCAAAACAAAAAAAATTTCTTGAAACCAAACACCTCTACATGTTTTTGTACTTTGCATACGAAACAATTAAGAAGAAAATTTTTAATTTTTACATTTCTATAAATGAAGTCTTTTTTGGGTACTTGTACAGTTTAATCAAGACACTAAAAAAATGAAAATATCGAAAAAAGGTTATATTGTACGTATCTGTTTTGGACTGAAGATCTCCGAAAAAAAAATTTCACTTAATTTGATTGAGTAGTTTTTTTTTTTTAATTTTTTTACAGCGCAAAAACATGTTTTTATGACAGCGCGTTGAAGGTAAACATCTTTGAATTTCTTGAACTTGCCACGGGGGAGCGGTTTAAAGCGCCGACACTCCCTCCCAATCTTTAATTCTAGCTTTTCTTCCTAAAAATCGAACCTTTTGCTCGGAATTATAACATTTTTTTTTTTTTTTTTTTTTTTTTTTTTATACAGTGAAAAAAAAAAAAAAAAAAAAAAAACTACTTGATGAAATTAAACGAAATTTTTTTCCGGAGAACTTCATTTCATAATGTATACATACAATATGACCTTTTTTTTTCCCGATATTTTCATTTTTTAATCTCTGGATTAAACTGTACAAGTACCCTTTTTTTGAAACACCATATTAAACATACTGATGCAAGAAGTGCTGAAACTTGGATAGTTTTTATTTTTATTTTTTTTTTTTTTTAATGGTTTTTTTTTGGTTTCGGGTTAGGGTTACATGCTTGAGGCTTCCATTCTGTATTTGTATCAACTATCTATTTCCGCCATTTTGGTTTTGGGAGCGAAATTGTTAAAGATTACCATTGTGATTATTATCGGATTGCTGCAAACTCTGTCCCTAACGTATTTACGGTAAAGTTACTGGTCTGTTCACATAGTGCATGTATTGTAAGTCAATCAGCACTAAAAATGTCTGCTGAATTTTACTGATAAGTTTTGTCAGTTTTTCAAAGTGATGACAGAGCAAATTAAACCACTATGCAAATTTGTGCAATATACGAATTTGCATGGTTGGTCATTAATTTGTTTAAAAATTAAACATTTTGATTTTATTTGTTTCTTACAAAACATACCACTAATCCTAAGTCCGAGTGGAAACACCCCACTGTCCATTTTAAACACACTGAAAAAGAAACTAGTAGTTATCGGAAAACAAATTAATATTTATTTGCAGAAAAAAATTAGAAAACAAATTAATATTAAGGAAAATAAAAATCAGACATAAATTAATATTTTGCACAAATTTGTACAGTGGATTAATTTGCCCTGTCACAGCTGCAAAACCCAGACGAAATTATATAAATGATATAATGATACACGATTAAAATGATAAAATGATATAACTAATTATCATTAATGCAATAATATTTTAGTCTCTTTATTTTATGAAGTGAGCACAAAAAGGAATTAAGACACTATCATGCCCAGCAGGTGTTTTAAGTCAGAAAGGCCACGATGAGTTAGGTTGATGGGTGAAGTTGCCTATATCAACTGAGGTGCGTGATGTCAGGCTATCAAATTCCTACTGATTAATTCTGTGTTTCTATTGCTGTCTATGGTTTCAGCAAATAAATACTGTTTTGATTTGGGTTAGAATCAAGCTTTACCAAAGCCATTTCATTAAAAGTCATGTGATCTGCTGACGTCACTGAATAAGGTACAGTGATCACTGTTACCCAAAGATGATTATTATGAAGGACAGTAATTTTCTGTTTCAATTCTCAAAGAAATTCCCAAGGGATTTATGAAACTGATCTAAAAAAGACTGTATTTTATTTTTCAAGAGATAAAAAATTTTCTTTTTTAAGTAAATAATAAACAAATTTTAATCTTTAAAATTCATGAAACAACACACAGCTTTTCCTTTTAAATTCTTGCTTTTCTTTTATTGAATACTAGATGTACCCGGCGTTGCATGGTATTAAACATAACGTTCAATTCCTGTCAAAAAAAAAAGTTAAAAAAATTGAAAGAAACTGAGACATATGCATGCGAGTATTGTTTTTCTAAAAATTTCACTTCTCGTAAGTAAAAAAAAATATATACTCGAGCTGTGATCGAAGCCAAAACCTAAAGACAGTGAGTCAAGTACGATAACCATTAGACCAGCTTGCCAAGATCTTTAAAAAGTGTTTACAAACCCTGTGAAACAATTGACAAACAGATAACAATCCGATGACCCCTGTACCCCACCAAGTACTAATTTTTCAATTTTGACCCCTTAGCAGCCTTTTTTCTGGATGAAAGCCAATTAAAGTTTTCCACGTGTCTGAATACCCTATATACTATAAAGTATATTTAAGTTTTATAATTTTTTTTTGTAAAAAGCTTTTATTGACAGATCTTGCTTGCTTATACCTCAGGCATGACGTAATTTTTCAGTGATTAGGCCTGCTTTATGGTGGCTGTGATTTACTCATTTCACAAGATGATTTACGTGTACTTGTGACTCCATTCACCTGCAAGCGTAACACATAAAATAACACACGCTATCGTATTGATATATAGATAATACAAATTATCAATCCTCATCTAAAAAAAATTCCGAAACGTAGTCATAGTATTCAACAAGACAAGTCTTCTCTGCACACAACACATAAATTATCTTATTTGGTTAGTACAATAACAACCATTTACGACAGATGAATGCAAACAGACGCCTATAAACATCAATTTATGATTCTCTTATTCACCTACTTTAATTGTGTTGCCGTGTTTTTTTTGTGGTTTTTTTTTTGCAATTAAATGGCAGTTTGCTATTGTTTCACAATGTTCGCTACTTAAAATCCTTGAAAGATTAATTTAAAATGATAAACATTTCATTCATTTGTTTTAAACAAAACAAAATCTTTCTCATTTATTACTGTTATATCATGAATTTCAATATAAGCAGAATAATATTCCAAGGGGGGATAATTTACGAACAACAATTACGGTAACATAGTAAGGTTTGTTGTACGAATAGTTTAAAACCAACAAATCTATAAATAGAAAAGTCAAAATGTGTGTATGTGTGTTTGTTTGTATGTATGTGTGTTTGTATGTGTGTTTGTATGTCTCGCAAAAACTTTCCACACGGGTCATGGATTTTCGGCAGATCAGTATCATTTTTAACTTCCAACCTTTGCCCGACAAATATCGAAAAATTGGCCAAAAACGTTAATTCCTTCACCCTGAAACCAGTAGTTTTCTACAGGGGGGAGGGGGGTCAGCAAAAACCGTCCTCTCATGACTAGTTCACTTCTATGCATGCGTCATACGACGTCGTAACCTGATTTACTTTAAATATTTGAAAAAGTGACACAATTTCGTGGACGTCGTCTTAGTTCAGTTACTTAGAGTGCGGCCTCATTATCTAAACGTTTTGGGTTCGAATCGTGGTGTGAGATGTCTTTTTTTTTTTTTCTTTTTTTTTTTTTTCTTTTTTTTTGATTTTTTAAATTTTAATATTGAAGCAGGGTTATTTAAGCCATTTTTCATGTGTTTTTCAGAATTTTTTAACGTTCGTTTTTCTGTTTTTTTTTTTTTTACTTTGCTCATTCTTAGATTTTCACTAACACCCCCACCCCTCACCGACCACACACATCCAAAAACACCCGGGCAACGCCGGGTACCCCCCCCCTAGTATTTAATAAAATAAACTATGCATCAAGATGCGTATTTTATTTTATTCAAATTAAAACGTTTCTATATTGAACTCTCATTCTTTGACGTTATTCTCGCATTACCTGCGCACAGTTCAAACAATTTAAATTTTAATATTGAAGCAGGGTTATTTAAGCTATTTTTCATGTGTTTTTCAGATTTTTTTAACGTTCGTTTTTCTGGGTTTTTTTTTTTTTACTTTGCTCATTCTTAGATTTTCACTAACACCCCCACCCCTCACTGACCACACACATCCAAAAACACCCGGGCAACGCCGGGTACCCCCCCCCCGCTAGTATTTAATAAAATAAAGTATGCATCAAGATGCATATTTTATTTTAGTCAAATTAAAACGGTTCTATATTGAACTCTCATTCTTTGACGTTATTCTCGCATTACCTGCGCACAGTTCAAACAATTTAAATTTTAATATTGAAGCAGGGTTATTTAAGCTATTTTTCATGTGTTTTTCAGATTTTTTTAACGTTCGTTTTTCTGTTTTTTTTTTTTTTTTTACTTTGCTCATTCTTAGATTTTCACTAACACCCCCACCCCTCACCAACCACACACATCCAAAAACACCCGGGCAACGCCGGGTACCCCCCCCTAGTATTTAATAAAATAAACTATGCATCAAGATGCGTATTTTATTTTATTCAAATTAAAACGTTTCTATATTGAACTCTCATTCTTTGACGTTATTCTCGCATTACCTGCGCACAGTTCAAACAAGTAAAAATACAACCGCCAGATGCAATGCTCGGTTCTATACAGACTTGTTTCTCCAAAGTAACAGCATGGCAAGGAAGAAAAAAAAGAAATGAAGGACACACCGAAGATGGAGTCTACCTCCAAAATATATTTGTAATGAATTTCAAACAAGTAAAATATTTGTTTATTTTCCTAATATTACGTTGTGATTTGGTTTCAAGCGCACTTGATGCATATTTTATTTTATTCAAATTAAAACGTTTCTATATTGAACTCTCATTCTTTGAAAATATTTATTAATTTATTTATTGCGGACTATTATCCTCATCTTCGGAACTTCGGAAGCATGGTCCGATTCTTTTAGATCTTGATGCCAATCAAATACACACACATACATGCACATACGCACACAGGAAAGAGTTGATGACAGGTCAAAGTTAAATAAAATTTATTTTGTTAACCAAATCAAGTAGGAAAATGTGAAATATAAAAAAAGACTTTTTAATTTATTTATTGCGGACTATTATCCTCGTCTTTCTTTCTTAGATGTTGTTTCATGACGTTTCAGCCAACTATTCCTTTGGCTTTCATCAGGTGGTAACCGCGACAGGATAGGAACTCCGAATTTCCTAACTGCATTCTCAGCAATTACTGCCATCCATAGTTGTCGTCTCACCACGTTTTGGCCAAGTAAACCTCTGGCCGGCTTTGGGTAGGATTGAAACCGCTATCTTCAGACAATTCTCACCTGGAACCGTAGAGATGCAACATCTCTATCCACTGCACCACGGGTCCCATCAGGTTACCACATGACAAAGGCCTGTTGCGGTTACCACCTGACAAAGGCCAGAGAAATAGTTGGCCGAAACATTGTGAACCAACATCTAAGAAAGATGAGGATAATAGTCCGCAATAAATAAATTAATAAATAATATTCATCTCAATAATGAATTCCAATTAAATAATACAACAAATATTTGTTATGGGATGACAAGGTTAATTTATATATATATATATATATATATATATATATATATATATAATTCACCTTGTCATCCCATCAGCAGTGAGATATCTACTGGATTGAGAGGATACCACCATTTTTCCAGCGGCCTTGGCAACAGATTTAATGTATGTGTTCCATTTCAGATCAGGAGTAAAGGTCAGGCCCAGAAGCTTGTCAAAACAAGACGAGAGCCATTCATTTCAATTGATGCCAGATGAGGATCAGAGCATTAATGATGTAAAGATAAAAGCTTGGTTTTAGATGCATTAAAAGTAACCAGCCACTTCTTTCCCCATTGTACCACTTGCTCAAGATCAGAGGAGAGAGAATCTGAGAGAACTTGGTCGTTTACAGTCGTAGATGTGCTACCATAAATGGTAGTCTCATCAGCATAAATGTCTACGAATGATGTAAAGATGTGATTTGGAAGATCATTAATGTAGATCAGGAAGAGCGTTGGGCCTACGATGGACCTCTGAGGGACTCCAGCATTAATATTGTGAGCTTCTGATTTCTGCCCATCAACTACTACTCTTATGAACCTATCAGAGAGAAATGATTTAATAATTGAGAAGACATTTCCAGCTATACCGTAGCTGGAGATTTTGTGAAGTAAACCTTTATGCCATACTCTATCAAAGACCTTTAATATGTCAAGAGCAATTGCCCTAGAAAGGTAGCCTCTGTCGAGAGATTCATTAATCCTGAGATATAACTTTAAGCACATCTGCAGATCTAGCAGAACGGAAACCATATTACTAAGAAGGTTATTTTTGCTGAGATGTAACCATCACTAAGGTTAGTTTTGCTGAGTTAGTTGATTACTTCTCTATTTAACACAGATTCCAGCAACTTACTCATGACACACAGGAGACTTATGTGACTTATTCTGCCAATTGCACTTAATGAACCTGCCTTTGGCTTTGATGGCAGCCTTAGAACTGTTCACAGGTCTACATCACTGTTTCCCATACTTAAACCGTCAAAGGTTCTGGTGATTCTGGCTTGTCCTTTGTGTTGCAGCTGAATTTATTTAATACTGTGTTCATTCTTAAGCTCTTATGGAAGTGGGGTGGCATGACGTCACCTTCATTGCTGATAACTTAGTTCTGATAAGATTCAAGTATTAGACTTCACGCTCAGGGATGACAGCAACATCCTTACTAAAAGTCATGCACACTAATGCAACTTGGCTCAAATAGGCTACTACCACCAACAGCCTCTGTGACTGCAAGATCAGCAACCGTGTGAAGTGGAAGATCTACCATACTGTTATTATTTTGATTATTCAAACTCTTGAGTGTGATTTTCTCGTATCGACCTACGTAACTCTGATCATCTTCAGGTATATCTTATCGAACTTGAAAATCTTTCTGCCAAACTTGAATCTTTCTGTCGAACTTTGGAGTCTTTCTGTCGAACTCTGGAATCTTTCAAACTTGGGAATCTTTCTGCCAAACTCTGGAATCTTGCTGTCGAACTTTGGAATCTTCCAAACTTGGGAATCTTTCTGTCGAACTCTGCAGAGTGTGACAGAAAGATTCCAATCTGCAGAGAATTTTGAATGGAACCCAGTATTTAATCGACAGGAATATCATACTCTCATTCGATCAGCCATGTATTCTTAATGTCACATGCACTGAATATTGAACCTTGAATCTTCAGAAGAATATCACTTATAACTGAATTTTACTTAATATTTTATCTGTTACACCACAGGTCTGAGTACGATAAGATACACCTGAAGAAGGTCAAAGGTTACATCAGCCAAAACATTCCAAGAATAACATTCACGATGAGAACAGTAGCTGGAATAAAAAAAATAATACAAATTATCAATCCTCATCTCAAAACTAGAAACATATTACTCTACTTTTGCGGGGCAACGTTTTGTACTGTGCTGAGTGTTTAAGACAAAACGAAGATTCACCATTATGGAAACCAAAATGCTACACTGAATTTCAGGGATTACACTGCATGATCACATTTGTGATAACAACATCCTAAGGTATTATGGCATAACTTTGATCTAAGATGAAGGTTTTAAATTAGAAGTTGCTTGGAAGTGACTGAGATAAAAGCCGATGATGAGATAGACACTCACACAATGATTTTTGTAAAAGCGACCTTCATTCAAATTAAGTCTTTGAATGTGCCGAGTCTAGACAAAAATGTTATTGTGGAACCTGCTATAATAGCTTTGGACAAATACAAAAGAACTGTTGGTTGATGTAATCTTTAACCTTCTTCAGATGTATCTTGTCGAACATGTGAAATCTTTGTCAAATTCGGGAATGACGAATGTACATCTATAAAGAAAAATAGGTTTATAGCTCCTAAAATTCAAACGAAACTCTCCACAAGGATCTCTGGCATAATGGATAAAAGTACTTGGTAAAAGTCAGTTGTAAGTTATACTCTTCTAGAGGTTTATGGTTTAATCCACAGTGTAGACGACGCTAAAATACAATTTCAAATTACTTAGGACTTCTAAGTCATGGCTGACTGAACAAGAGCGTGTTATCTCTTTGGATTAAATGAAGGATCCCATTTGAAATTCTGTACAGATTTCTGAATTTGACTAAGATTCCTGAGTTTTACAAGATACACCTGAAGAAGGTTACATTGATCGAAACGTGTGAATAATAATCAAGATGAAAACAACGGTCTGAAAAATCCAAAGAATCCAAAGAATAGTTGAATATTTTATTTTTGGTCCCCCCAATAAAAGGAGGGTGGATCTGTCGATTCACCGTTGTCTGTTCGTCTATCCGCACTTTTTTCAATAACTACACCTTGGAATTTTTTTCAATTTTGCACAAATATTAAACATGATGTGAGTAAAAAAACATAACAGAATGAATTTTCCGAGAAAACTCCAGTTGCCCCTCTAAAGGTGGCTTTCTGGTTAAAATTGACACTTTTGTGCTTATTAAACAAAAAAAATTGATGCCTTGGATTTTTATAAAGCTTTCTGAAAAGTTGTAACTGATTTCTATATAATTTTGTTTATACTTTGTGATAATTTGGTCTCTTTTAGGGTTAATGAAAACACTCCATTTTTGGGACTACTTTACCATATTTGTCCCAAATTTTCTGTGTATGTCAATTTAGCAGTTTTGCATGATACTGAACTCAAATTTAAATATGTTAAGGTCTTGGAGACTTTTGGGGCTAAATAGGGCGGGGAGTAAATGATGGATTTAGTCATTTCTTTTTTTTTTTTACATGGTGCAGAACTCAAATTTACATATGTTAAGTCCTAAAACTGCACCGTTTGTTCATTTTCACCAGGATTTGACGTCACCTGGAAATTTGGGGCTAAATAGGGGCGGGGGAGGGGAGAGACAATGCTGAACTTAGTCATTTTTTTCTTGCCTCGTTCACTGTGCATTCACGTGGGACTATGCATGCTTCACTTGTTTTACTCACGTTCACCCCAAACAAGGCATATCAGCACTTGGACGTAAGAGGCTACTATTTGGCACCATGCCTAGGAAAGATTAACAAGATGTTGGTTTACATTACCTCACTACAGTCAAGGAAACAAGTAGCAGGAAGGGAATTCCAAAGTCTAACTGTTCGAGGGAAGAAACTATTAGAGTAGAAAGCTTTCTGGCATTTAGGGACCTCAACAGTGAAGGGGTGTGATTTTGTTGCTAAGCGAGTTTGTCGGGAATTTGTACATCAAGGGGGCACAAGTGCAATGAGTTCATCAGAGCACATTCTATTGAAATACTTGTAAAACAAACACATAGATGCAACATTGGGGCGATGGGACAGGGGTTGGAGCTTAGTTGACAAAGTGGAAACTTTTTTTTGATCCTATCCAAGAGGAAGAGACTAGTGGTAGATGCACTAGCCCAGATGTGGCAACAATATTCCATACATGAGCGAATAGTGGCTTTGTAGAGATACAGGATACTCTCAGGTGTGAATAACCTTCTAGCACGGTAGAGGGAGCCCACCTTTCTTGCAGCAGCTTTTGCAATGTACTTAATGAATTTGCAAACAAATATCATCCACACCCTGTATACCCACACCTCAGCTGATGACAGGTGGAGGTGGCTTATCTAGATAACCTTTTCACACATTTAGTTTTTAAGATTTTCATAATGAAGAAAGAGAAGATGCCTCCCCCCCATCTTCCTGTGTGTAATACGTGTTCTTATCAAATCTTATTATCCTCTTTAACTTAAAATTGATACACTATAAAAATCAAACGAATCTGACCCCCCCCCCTCTGACAAAGGAGGGATCGGATTTAGTAATTCACTCCCTTTCATCCATTCGTTTGTTTGCACTTTTCTCTATAACCACGTCTTGGATTTTTTTTTTTTAAATTTTGCACAAACATTAGCTATGGTGAAAGTTAATTTTTGCCAGAACAGCTTTTCTGGGCTAACTCTTGTTCCTCCTCACTCTGGGGTTGGGGCATTATAGGGGTAAAATTGCCCCAAAATCGTTCATCTGTTAGCACTTTCCTCAATAACCACGCCTTGGATTTTAAAAAAAATTTGTACAAACATTAGTCATGGTGAAAGTAAATTTTTCACTCATGGAGGGGGACCCCACATGCTCGGTTTGTTTTCTCATATTTCATTTTACTTCAATTAAGGGTCACAAAAATCAAGGGGGCCTCCTTCTTGGGGCAGCATTTGATCTCTATATAGCATACATATGTATTTGAATATTCCATTAAAGTTTTCCTCTACCTCTGAAATGTTGAGTTAATAAAGAAGTTTAAAAAAAAAGCGTTAATTTCTTCAATTGACAAGTTAACTGTGTTATAGTATATCATTCTTGTGCTCTCTTGGGCTTATTGGATTCCAGGATAAGGATTCATCTGGTCTGGTGGAGTATCCAGCTTTGTACTGTTACTGTAGGCAATATAATTTGGAAGACAGAACAGACAAAGTGTAGCATGAGAACAGATACTACACTTTGTTATTATTAATTCGACCAAACTGTTAAAAACTATAAGTCATTTTATAAAGGTAATGTTATTTTAATCTCTATTGATAAAATTATTGAATGGAAATTGCTTAAAAAGAATTGGGATTTTTGAATAGATTAGGAATTGCTAGGAATTTTAAATGTTTTATAGAGAAGCTATTCTTCAGGGGGGGGGGTCGTTGTTACCTCCTTTTTATTATAATGAATTGAAGAAAAAAGTATTGATTGTAAAAGTTTTCTTACTGAAATAAATATTTTCTGAAAGTATTGATGCAAAATCTATGTATGTAGAAGGAGGGTATAAAAAAAAAAAAAAATAGCCTACTGTGAGTTCAGTATCGGTAGGTCAGATAGGTTGCTATTTAGGTCTGACTTTGGAAAACTCGCAAGATAACTTTGTATGCTAGACTTATACTAGCTGATGTACCTATCTATATTTAATGTTCTTATGATGATGGAGTTGATTTTCAAATGATATCCAAGGAAAGATCCACCCCATAAATATATCTGATTGTATAGCAGTGAAGCATTATTTTTCTAAACAAGACAAATGTGTGTACCATAACATTCAGATCGATAACTGTCAGTGACGCACAGAAAACTTTTTCAGGGCAGGTGCTCAAGTGAAACAAACGGCAAAAATATAGCAATGAACGCCGCCTCGGTGGGGCACAGGCCTATAATAAATTCCTCTGAAAGGGGCACTTTTAAAACAGGAGTTTTGAGAGAAATGGAGCTACTTTGGCTGAGCACTTTTTTAAGGTATTTTTAGGGTATGGCATGAAGGTCTCCTCAGGAAAATTGGATCATACGGTATCACTGGATGAATACTTAACATAATTAAATCCTTCTTAGATAAGAGAAAAATCCAGGTTGTCCTCGACGGTCATATATCTAAACAATATGATATATATATCCTTGGACCTTTATTATTCCTAATATTCATAAATGACCTCCCTGACAAAATTGCCTCTTAGATGGGTATATATGCTGATGACACTACACTCTCTATAACAGGCACAACAGGAAAACAAATGAACACATATCTAAGGAAATGGCAGAAACACTAGAGGATGACCTCCAATCTGTAGTGGAATGGGGACATATATGGATGGTCACATTCAATGCTGCCAAGACTAAACTTGTTTCCTTCAATAATTACAAGAAACCTTCTCTACCACCAATAGCAATGGCCAAAGATTCATTATCTGAAAGTACTTTTAAACTCCTCGGCCTAATGTTCACAAGAAACATGAGTTGGAACAATTACATTGAGAGCATTGCCAGGACCGCTGCGAAGAAGGTAGGCTCTCTCTACCGTGCTATAAAGCTACCAACACCCGAAAGTATCCTATACCTCTATGAGACCACCATTCGCCCATGTATGGAGTATTGTTGTCATATTTGGGCTGGTGCATCTGCTACTTGTCTCTCACTCCGACAAGGTCTAAAAGAGTCTCCAACCTGATAGGTCCTGAACTGTCAGCCTCTGTCCCTACCGACAAAATGTTACATCCCTCTGCCTGTTCTACAAGTATTTTAATGGTGAATGCTCTGGCAAACTGCAAGCACTTGTCCCCCCATGACATAAATACCCTCGACAAACCCCATAAGCAGCTAAATCCCACCTCTACACAGTAGAGATCCCTAGATGTAAGATAGCTTTCTACTCCAGTAGTTTCTTCCCCAGAACCGCTAGACTTTGGAATTCCATTCCAAGTCCCTGCTTCCTCAACTGTACTGACATGCAGAAGTTCAAGTGTAACGTTAACCAACATCTTGCCACCCAACTCCCTACATAGTAACCCAGTAGCTTATGTCCCTGATAGTAGCCCCTATACCAAAGTGGCAATGTGCCTTGTTTGGGGTGAAAAATGTAATAAAAAAAAAATGAATAAATAGATAAATTCCCTCTTAGTTTTTTCGGTTTTCTTATGGGATGATCATCTTTAGTGAACTATTTCACGTAATTATATTCATGCAGATATTCTACAAGATTTATACTTGTGAAATATTTGTGTAAGAAAGTTATAGTAAACACAAACTATTTTCTATATATATTTATGTATGCGTCTCTCTCTCTCTCTCTCTCTCTATATATATATATATATATATATATATATATATATATATGTTTGTTTAAAAATTTTTGCCTTTGTCAGTTTTTTATCTACAAACATGAAACTTATTATATTTGGGTTTTAACCCGGAAAAATCGATGCAAAAGTGAAAATTAAAGGAATGTAATTTGTCAAGTGAAGATCGAATGATGACATTACGAATTTTCACGAGATTGGTATCGTTTTGAAGCTTGATCCTTTGGACCACAAATATCAAAAAATTGGCCAAAAACATTAATTCTTTCACCCTCAACTGAGCACTTTTCTACAGGGCGGGGTTGCTTTTTTTCGTTGATATTTTCAAAAGTCATTCCATCTTTTCGATTGACTAGCCTTAATTTAAACCTTTGCCACTTCCGGTTTGATGATGGATGCAATGGCAAAGACGTCATTTTTTTTTTTTTTTTTTTTTCTTTTTCCTACCTTCACGGTACGGGTTAAAGTCTGCCCGCTTACTACCACTTTTTTTTTTTTTTTTTTTTTTTTTTTTTTGCTCAACATACACCTCCAAACACCCAGGCAACGCCAGGCACACAAGTTAGTATAATAATAAATACAAAATCGGCATTAATCAAAATATCATAGTTAAGCGTATTTTACGGCCAGACAATGCTGGGCGACCTGCTAATCTATAAATATGAAAGCGAAAATGTATGTATGTGTGTTCGCTTTTTCTGTGTGTCTACAAAAGGCTTTTTTCAAAGAAGTGGTCGGTCGCTTCACAACTTTTTAAAACTTTTTATATCACATATAAATCGTAATATCTCACAGTTAACGAATCTCGCCTGTCTATTTAATTTGCTCGATTTCGAAAGACAAATATTCAATATTTGTCACTCGCCGCATGTGGATTAGTCTTTTTCCTATAACATCTTGGGGGGGGGGAAGCGTTCAGCAGTAAATGAAATCCCGCAGTCAAACTTGACCTCATAAACTTATTAAAACGTGCATCTGCTAAATCCAAGTAATTAAATAAATTCAATCGTGTTTCCGTTAGCAGGTCGCGGTGGGGCAATGGTTAACGTTGTACGTTTTTTTTTTTTTTCACTTTAATTTACAACTTTGCCTCAAGGGTTCGGGTTCGATCCTCATACTTACTTTTTTTTTTTTTTAACCCCCCACCCTCGGAGTTTCCACACACACCTCCAAACACCCGGGCAATGCCGGGTACCCTCGCTAGTATATATATAAAAGGATAGAGATAAACTTGATGATTTCATAAATTTTGTAAATTTTTCAATTTATTTTTACTATTTCAACATTTCTTTATATATACACAAATTAGTTAACCTTCATGAAATCACTTGCATATTCATGAGTGACATATTGTTTGTTTTAATAAGTTTTAAATAGAAAAAGTAGGCTTTTAATATCAATGTCAGAGTGAAAAAAAAAACCCTCAACTTTATAAGTATATAGATTACACCTTCACCATAGAATTTCCATGAGTCACACAATTTTTTGAATATATATTTTTATTGTTTTTTTTTTTTTTTTTTCCAGAATCAGTGAACAACCACAGAAGACAATCCAATATTAGAATCACCTGTTATCCAACTATATCACACAGATCTGATCAAAGATTCCTTTGGAAGCATGGAGAACTTAAAAAAGCCAAAATCGGACAAAGTACAGTTGAAAGTTGTTGAGCCTGGAAATGGACCACCAGTTACTGTTGTCGATGAAAACTCTGTACCAAAGGACACGTCAGTTAACCTGAAGCCCAAGATGGGCCTAGTCAATGGTGTTACTGTCATTGTAGGCAGTATAATAGGTTCTGGGATCTTCGTCAGCCCCAAAGGTGTACTCATGGAAGCTGGCAGTGTTGGTCTGTCGTTGGTCATCTGGGTTGCTTGTGGCATTTTCTCTATGATTGGCGCTTATTGTTATGCCGAACTTGGAACCATGATTGTACGTTCCGGCGCTGATTATGCATACATATATGAAGCTTTTGGTGAATTCCCAGCATTCTTGCGTCTCTGGGTAGAGTGTATGATTGTGCGGCCATGTTCCCAAGCTATTGTAGCATTGACCTTCTCCTATTATATAATAGAGCCGCTTTTCCCCGATTGTGAGCAGCCAGGTGTAGCAGTGCGTCTTCTCGCTATCATTGCAATTTGTAAGTATAAAATATTTATTTTATAACTTATTTATTCATTATTGGTATTTATTTGCTTCTCCGTGAAAGAAAATGTGACATAAGGCTGTTTTTAATGGAGGGTGGGTGGGTACCAGCTCCCCTTAAAAAAGAGACACTCTAGAAGTAGGCAAAAATGAAAATTGCCTTATATAGAAGGATTTCCTCTCCATTAACTAAGGACAAATTAACTTAGGTGTAACAGCAGAACAGATACTACACTGTGAGCTTAGTCCGAAGGCCAGGGTCCTGGATATGACCTTAAACTATATCCAGTGGTGAGGCCCCAGCTTGTGGGCTTTGGCGAGTGTAGGGCCACCCTTTAATTACCATTGGTCCCAGGTCCACTCTGACCCAGAGTGGTAGTACCTGTTAGGGTCCCAACTATGGGTTAAATAGAAACCGACGTGAAAACAACAAATATATTCTATTAAAAAAATTTTTCTTAAATCTTTGGATTCGGCATTAAATAACCCAAAAAGGGTTGATATGCCGTAAAACAAAAACAACCAACCAAGTGAAGGCCAGATTTATTTATTTTTGTTTCACTAATTGGCCACCATTTATTAAATAATTTTTTTTTTTGAAGTGCCCATGTTTGTCACATTTGAACATTGAACTCTTTGATCGCTTGCATCCTGTTTTTTAGGAAGGCTGGAGTGGTGATTCGAAGGTGACAAGAATATAATATTTTATGTTGTGATAAAGCAAATTAAAGTTTTACAGACTGTGAAAATTTAACAACAACAAAAAAAAAAAAATGGTACAATAAAAAAAAAAAAATGTGTGTTTAAAATAATAAAATGTACATTGCTCGGTTTATTTACTTGTTAATAGGAGTCATAATTCTTTATGAATCTTTTGCCATTTGTCCCAGAAACTTACTTTTTTTAACTACCTCTCTTAAACTAAATATTTTCTATACATATGTAAAAAATAAAATAAAAAAATATATATATCTTATCTATATCTACACACCTATAAAATTGAGTTGTTTTTTTTTCTCTCTCGCTGATATTAAAAACTGACTTTTTCTATTTAAAAATTTTAAAAACAAACTTAATACATTCAGTAATGGATATGCGGCAGACTAAATAAAGGTTAACTAATTTGCATATTCTTTGAAAAACAAGCATTCATTAATTATTTTTTTCATGGTTTCTTATTGGATAATTAGTTTAACTATTATGCCTAATTCTTTTTATGCATAATTTCTACATCATGCATAATTGCGTAGAATTTAGGATGAAAACGTTCTAGCACATGGACATAACTATGTGACTTTGTCTGATTGTGTGCGAAATGTCCATACCAAATTCCTCTCTGAATATTTGGTCCACAGATTTGAAAGCTGATATATAGTGTATTTTGACCTCTTTTGGAAATAATTACTATATATATTGGGTACAATATAATAATCAATAGAGAATATTCTCTATAATCTAATATATAAAAACCTATGTGTCTGTCTCCATATTTTCAAACTCTATCTCTTCCAAAACTAAAAGCCGTAGAGCAGCTAGGGGCTTCAAATAATTGTATTTTTTTATGGTTTGTTCTTTTACGGGTCTTTGCCGGTTTAAATAGTTTTTAAGGGGTAAAAAAGGGGTCAAAATTGAGAAAATTATACATTTTGTACATTCATCTTAGTTTATTTTTATTTTTTAATTTTTAAGCTGATGGCACCCAAGTACTTTTTTTTTTTTTTTTAGTTTTGAAATCATGACTCTATAATAATATATACGAAATCTGGACCAATTAAAATATCATATTTAAGCGTATTTTATAACTGGGCAATGCCAAGCAGCTACTAGTATATTATATTTCTCTTTATCTGTCTGTTCATTCCACTTTTTCTTGGAAACTACTGTGCTGATCTGGCTGAAAATTTGTATGGACCTTTGTTATAATAAAGTGTGTCAAACTAAGTATTATGATATCCAATTGATGCACTGTTAGAGACTAATAGGGATTATTCACTGCAATACCACATCTACTTTAGAAGATTTCTCAAAAACTACTGATTCAGTTTGATTAAAATTTTGTATAAAACTTGTAATGTACAGCAAACTAAGTATTATAGCATCTGTTTGATTCACAGTTAAGGAAAAATAGGAATTAGTATTTAATGCAAAAATGAGCAGACATTTAACTATATTCAATCATCAATTTGGCATAAAGTACTCCTCATTCTAAGTCAGCAGTCTATAATTTGCTTGTTTTTAAGAATCAAAAAGTCTAGTGTCATATGTAATTATTACTATAATAATTTTTAAATACCTACCGACACTAATGTTTCGTTCTTTCGGGAATCATCAGTGCAGAGAGTTATGCTAACAGCCGGTCGTGAGATTCCAACATGGCCACAAAGCCATCTCTGACTACATTAGCAGGGAACATGTCACATAGCAAACATTAACTGCAAGAAATTAAGTTGAAATTTAAACATTTATTATTAAATGTCGATATGCCCATCTAGAGTGATCCAATGCTTATAACATGATCTGCACATGTGAGCTAAAGTGACCGACTTTATTTCAACTTTTAAATGCTCAACAATAAGAACCGACTTCTTAAAGGGGCTGACATAATTATTACTATAATAATTTTTAAATACCTACAGACACTAGTGTTTCATCCTTTCGGGAATCATCAGTGCAGGGAGTTACCATTACAGCCAGTCATATGATATATATATATATATATATATATATATATATATATATATAGTAAGTTTTAAAAATATATATGGCAATTAAGCTTCACTGAATTTTCTGCCAGACTATTCTTCGAAATTCCTTATATGATTTTGATGGTAGAAAATAAGGTTTAAACTATTTTGGCCACTGAACACTCTTTACCCTTTATCCCTGAGTAGTCTCTGGGCCTTGATAAATGATTATTTCTTTGTAAAAAAAAAAAAAAAAAAATTGAAGAAATTAATTCTAGGAATCTTGTTTAATTGATATTTAATGAATATGGACTTGAGGTTTCAAATCGTAGCCTGTGTCCATATTATGATCCCTGTAAAATATTCCAAAGAAACTGAAATTTAGGGAATATTTTTTAATTGCTATTTCTGTATATGTTAGAAAAATGTCACCAAACCTGGTATTTGAATTAGTAAATTATTATCCACATTATTACCACAACCCACCCTCTCTCGGCATAGAACTAAATTAAACTAAATACAGCCCACCTTACCTACCTTTACACCTAGAAACTTTGCTCCAAAAATAATGATCAGTTGATTCGTTTAGGAATGAATCTTATGTATAGAAATATATAATCATATTCTATATAAATATAATAAATAGTAAAATATAATAAACAAGTGAAGCATGCATGGTCACTCGTGAGTGCACAGTGAACGAGGTATAAAAAAAAAAATGACTAAGTTCAGCATTTGTGCCCCCACTTCCCCATTTAGCCCCAAAAGACCCCAGGGGATGTCAAATCCTGGTGAAAATGAACAAACAATGCAGTTTTAGGCCTTAAAATATGTGAATTTGAGTTCTGCACCATGCAAAAAAAGAAATAACTAAGTCCATCATTCCTCCCCCCTCCATTTAGCCCCAAAAGTCCCCAAAGCCTTAATATATTTAAATTTGAGTTCAGCACCATGCAAAACTGCTAAAAAGACATACACAGAAAATTTTGGACAAATATGGTGAAATAATCCCAAAAATGCAGTGCTTTTATTAGCGCTAAAAGGAGCCCCTGGTGCATACCCAAGAATTATCACGAAGTATAGACAAACAAAATTATATAGAAATTAGTTGGTTACAACTTTTCAGAAAGTTTGAAAGTGTCAATTTTAACCAATTTAACCCGAAAGATATCCATTTTTCCCAGAAAATCCTTTCTGTTACTTTTTTTTTTTTTTACTCGTATCACGTTTAATGTTTGTGCAAAATTTCAAAAAATTCCAAGGTGTAGTTATTGAGAAAAGTGTGGACAAACGAACAGACAAGGGCAAATTTTCCAATAAACATTTGAATTTCCAAAGTAAAATGTCAATTATTCAAAAATATGTTTTCCAAAGTAAAATGTTAATTTCTTGAAAAGTTGTTTTCCAAAGTAAAATGTCAATTTCTTGAAAAATTTGTTTTCCAACTTAAGATGTCAATTATTGAAAAATATGTTTTCCAAAGTAAAATGTTGTCAGTTTCTTGAAAAGTAAAATGAAAAGTTTCAAGTTCTTTAAGTCAAGAAATCTTCAAACATAGAAGTAGGGGGAGAAAGAAAAAGAATGGGAGGTGATTGTTGTTTTTATTTTGCAAAGATTAAAAAAAAGACAAAAAAAAAAAAAACAACTTTAATGTGCAGTGCATTTGAGTCAGGGAACTGATACCTTTAGGCAGCTTGATCTGGTAACAGCAGGCTTATGTTTGAATTTATGTTTTGAAACATGATATAAATCCATTTTTTTAATGCCATAGTCCATATTTCATCATTTTTTTTTTTTTCTTTTTAAATTGTTATAGAAGAAAAAATAATTCAATAGCAGATAATTTTTTTGAACTGCTTAATGTTTTTGAAAATGGAAAAATCTTTGCTATAAATCAGTTTTGTTGGTGGAAAAGAAAACGATTTTTTATTATTTTTTTTTATTGGTGTTGTTGAAGTTAAACAATTTGAAAAACCTTGTCACACACAGCAACTGTTGCTAGAAAATCAAAGCCAGATGGTGCCACTTGTCAGACAATTTGTGCTACGAAAATAAAGAATGAAAGAGTTTAGTCGGTGCTTTGGAGTGACTTAAAATCAAACCGTTTATGTATATTTAAATTTGTGGTTTGAAATATGACATAAATCTTTTTTTTTCTTTTGTTTTTATTGCTTTTAATTGTTGATAAACAGAAATAGAGAGGTTAAGTAAGAATGATAGATATTAATTGAGCCTGAGTTTCGTTTTGAAAGTGTAGGGACTACATGATGTGTCCTTCACTAGAAACATTCCTAAAGACCATCACAGTTTGATTAACCTTGATCTTCATGATGTGTGTGACTTCATTGTAGACTAGCTCAGCCACTTGTTCTGCAAATTGTGCAACTGGTCCCCAGAAAAACTAGAACGACCCTAGCTGAACTTGGTGTTTGACCTTGTTGACACATTTCTTGACTTTGCTAAGGTTGTTCTCTTGGGCCTTGATGTTGAATGTTGTGATTCTTGTATGAAAGGCAGCAAACATCCTCGTTAAACACTTTCTTCGTAGTTGCCATTCCGATACTAAGCTCTTGCCAAGGTCAACATTGCCTTCCTTGGATTTTTTTGTACCATTTTCTTTTTAAAATTAATCTTTTTATTTATTTATTAATTAAAAAAATTATTTACTTTTATTTTTTTTTAAAATGTCTAATTTATTTTTATTAATTTAAAAAAGAATTTTAATTATTTTTCAGCCATTAAAATGTAAAAAAAAAAAAAAAAAAGAAAAAAAAGACATTTAAAAAGGGCATTAAAGTGTATCAATTCCATTTATTAGAACCGGAAATTTAAATAAAAATAAGTTATAATTATCAAGTCTATATTTCTACATGTTTGTTTTTGTAGCAAGTTGCTGTGCCAAAAAAATAAAAAACGCTGATAACAAATAATTTGTGTAAATGTCTTAATGATTTTGAAACAAAAAAAAAATCTTTCCAATAAATCACGTTTATTGGTTTAAAAAAAAAAAACATGATTTTTATTTATTAATTTTTGATAAATTTAAACGATTTAAAAAAACCTTGCTGAACAACTGTTTCTACAAAATTAAAACCAGATGGCGCCACCTGTTAGACAACTTGTGCTACAAAAAAAATTCAATGAACAAAAAACTGTGATCGATGGTTTCAGATGACTTATCAAATCTATGTATATCAAAATCAAATGTATATTTGAAATTGATATAGGAACATGCAATTTTCAATAATGTGTAGACAGAGCGGCCTAGAAAGAAAATGGCTGCTGAGTTCTTAGAATGTGTTCAAACAAATCTTGTAAATGATGTCTATGACAATGATTTAATAGACAAAAGAAATAACAATATTCCAGGAAGAAATTAAGGTGCATATGCCCTTCAGCTTAGGAATGTTGGTGGAGGGCCGTGGCCCCATATGTTGAGAAATTTATCTTGATTTCAGATTTTTTTGTTTCTAATATTGTCCACTTACCTATGTGCTCATATATATAAATATATGCGGGACGTTCCGAAAGTAATGCCTCCTATTTTTTATTCCGTCCTAATAGAGGATTGAAAATTACAGTTGTTATGACTAACTTATGCATTCATGATCTGAAAGTTTCATCTCTCTGTTGCAGATATTGACGATGTAAGACTCTTAAGAAAGCAACCCCTGTCATGAGTGTGTGTCAGAAGCAGAGATGTATCATTGAATTCCATGCAAAAAGTGCATTGATAATGGTTGTGACTATGTGGAAAAAATAAATTCTGGAGCATAAAGGGCCATTTATTTTAATGGTACTATCTCCGTCTTTGTAGCTCTTCAACTTTATATATAAACTAGTAGGTTGCCTGGTTGTAAGATATGCTTAAATATGATATTTTAATTCGTGTAAATTACGTATTTACTATTATAGAAGCAATTCTCTATCGATTATTATATTGTACCTAATACATGGTAGTGAGATCAAAACTAAAAAAATATATACATGCTTGGGTTTATTAGTAGGACTGTGACAACAGCAATTCTTTTCATTGTTTTGACTCTTGATTATATATCCGTTAATATCTTATATGTTTTGATATAGACTGATGTGGTTCTCGGTTTATTAACTGTATCTTACTGTGTCGGATATATACTTTAGTCAAAAGAATGAAAAGAATATTTTGTTGTCACAGCTAGAATCGAAACCAAAACAAAACTGTCCACCCTAATTCCTTAGCCTCTGAGCCACGCTCATATGCACCTTATATATATATATATATATATATATATATATATATATATATATATAATTCACTCGTCATTCCTTTTTTTAAAAGATGGAATCGCCTGATCGCTGAAGACAAGATTCAAGCAAGTAAGCACGCCTGGACGATCCAGTTTTATAATTATATAGATATACAAGTTATATTTTAGTTTAAAAAAAAAAAAATAGGAGGCTTTACTTTTGGAACAACTTTTGTACATAAATAACTCTTCTATAATAATAAAACAAAAAAAATTGCATGTATATGTGTGTGTCTATACCATAATGTAAGTTTATCAAATATTAATGAAATGTATGTCAGAAAGTTGCGCAAATTGAAACATGTGCTAACCGCATTTACGTCTCTTGACTGTCACCCAAAAGGTTAGAATCTCACGGATTCTAGTGACAAAACCATGAGCGTTGTCATCTCTGTGGCATAAGTGGGTCAGGCATTCATCATGTAAAATACGTGTTTGCATATTTGAAGGGTAGATATTGGGACAGAATGTGGGTGTGGGGTTCAGAATTAACGCTTTAAGCTACGGGCATGAACATACAAAAATTTGTTGCTTGTTTGAGGACCATAATTATGAATTTCACTTTCAAAATTTGAGTGTGCTTTAAGCTCACGTTTTCATTTTTAGGTCTGGGAAATGTCATTCAGTCATCACTTTTTTTTTCTACATATTTTTGACATGTTGTCAAGTGTCGGAAGATTTTTAAAAAATTGTCCTCCAAATTAACCTATCTCTGGCCAGATCTTTATTCATCCCTCTTTCTCTCAAATTCACCCTTATCATTTTGTGCCATCTTTTCTTTAGCCTTCCTCCACCAACTGATCTTACTACTCTCTTTGGGCAAATTTATCTTTAGTTAAACTTTGACAAGTAAATATTTTCATTTACCAGGCAAATAGAAAAGTTACTAGCTAAACCCACTTGATTTTTGGAACATGACATGTACGTACATTATAAAGAATTTTCTGGGTTTTTTTTTTTTTTTTTTTTTTTTTAAATAAGTGTAAATCTAAATATGCAACGAATTTTACGTCAAGACTTAAAAATGTAAATATTCAAAAAAATTTTATAAACATTCAAATTTTTTCAGATGTTTTTTTAAAACTGCCTTCACTATAAAAAGAGTATATTGTTCTGTTAAACTTAGTCCCCCGACAAAAGGAGGATGACCTGTAAATTTACCCTTGTCCGTTTGTCTGTCCGCACTTTTCTCAGTAACTACGCCTTGCAATTTTTAAATTTTGCACCAAAATGATATGAGTAAAAAAGAAAACGTAACAGAACAGATTTTCCGAGAAAACTCTTGTGCCCCCCCCCCTCCCCGGGGTGCGTTTCGGGTTAAAATGGCTCAAATTAACACTTTTGTGCTTATTAAAAAAAATTGATGCCTTTGATTTTTTATAAAACTTTCTGAAAAGTTGTAACCAACTGATTTCTATATAATTTTGTTTGTTTATATTTCGCGATAACTCTTGGGTGTGCCTCAGGGGCTCTTTTAGAGCTAATAAAAGCACTGCATTTTTTGGACTATTTTACCATATTTGTTCCAAATTTTCTGTGTATGTCTATTTAGCAGTTTTGCATAGTGCTGAACTCAAATTTAAATATGTTAAGTCCTTGAGGACTTTTTTTGGGCTAAATGGGGGGGAGCAATGATGGACTTAATCATTTCTTTCTTTGCATGGTGCAGAACTCAAATTTTCATATGTTAAGGTCTAAAACTGCATCGTTTGTTCATTTTCACCAGAATTTGACATCCTCTGGGGACTTTTGGGGCTAAACGGGGAAGTGGGGGCACAAATGCTGAACTTAGTCCTTTTTTTTTATACCTCGTTCACTGTGCACTCACGAGTGACCATGCATGCTTCACCTGTTGTTTAAATAATTTGATTTTGCTTGTTTTGTTATGAGAAAAATGATCAAAAAGACATTTTTCATTCAGCTTTGGAAGATTGTCGGTGAAAAAAATACAAGCGCTAAAAGATGAGCGTTTTATTATTTCTAGTCACCACTTGGAAAAATCACTCACAAATGCAACTGTTTCACTCCCAACGTAAAGCCCTGTACTCCATTGTCCATACATTATTATTGAATCTCTGATGACTAAAATAAAAAGTTGGATATTAAATAATGACTTGTTAAAATTGAAAAGTTTTCCCTAAAAGTCTGGCTTAGTCAACTACATTAAAAATTGGCTGAACCAGAGTTTCATGCTAAGTATACTGCATTTAACTGAACTAAAGAATCGCTTTTCCTCTACTAAGAGTTGCTTAAAGCCTAATCATCCAGAGAAGACCCTAAATACCCCTATTTCTACAAACTTTACATGACACTCAAAATTAACATAGTTGCAACTGAGTTTAATTCAGAATCTTTCCTAGGTCACATGATCAGGCCAACCAATTAGATTTCAGATAACACAATTTTTTGAACACTGTGGAATAACTGTTAAGTCCTTTCTAATTAGCATCCGGGACTAAGAGCAGTCTTTTAAACCAGATTGAAAAACATTCAAGGATAAGAATAGATTGGCAGTTAAATGATGATGAGTGCTATGAGAGGATTGAAAATCTCTACTTAGTACTCTCTCCAAACTCCAACCAACCAAAAAAAAAAACAGCAATTCTTCTCCTTTTGTCAGAAACATTGCTTATGGAATGTGAGGACTAAAAAAGATGAGGTTAAATGGGGTTGCAGAGTTAAGTAAAGTCTGATGCCAAAAAAATTATGATTCTGACTCCTTATGTCAAAGCAGTGGTTCCCAACCTTTCAACTATGACGACCCATGTTAGAGCAAGCAATCAGGAAGCCATTCCAATCCTTAAAACATCTTATTAAATTTTTTTGTACAATAAAGTGCTATATATTGCGCTTATTGAATTATAGATTATTTATTTGTGAAATAACTATACATTTTGTAAATTCATGATTCAATTAGCAACCACGTAGCAAGTGGGGTCGCAACCACAGGTTGAAGACCAGTTTTAAAATTTTCTAATATTCACAAGGTTTATTGATTCTTTGGAGATTCAAAATATCTGACTCCTAGAATTCTTATGGACCAGAATCTGACTCCTTCAAAAACATTCAACTCCGCAAACCTCGCTACAAGGTTGCTGAAAATAGACAAAAGGTTCACTTTTTTACTTTTTTGTTTCATTTTATTTCAGTCAAAGTTCTCAGAAATTAAGACCTCCCCTCCTCCGTTCCTGAGACTAACACTTTTTTTTCTTTTTTTACATCAGGGTCACCACTTATCAAGATCCAGAGGCCACTTGAGGATAAGGTTTAATGGGTATACATTACTCATTGTGATTTTAGCGTAGTAAACATTAGTGGGAATTTTGTAACTTGGATTACCTAGGGGGACGGTTCAATAAGAACTTGTTCACGTTGGACTTGAAGGCAATCAGATTGTAGTCAGCGGGAAAGCAGTAAATGGAATAGAGTTCCACAGGCGAGCAGTTCTAAAAAAGAAGCCCTGTTCATGGAATCTATGTTTAGGTGTAGGTACAGATAAAGAGTGTGGGAAATTGTTGATAGTGGTTTTGGCTAGATAGGTGTTTTTCGTGAAAGTTTGGCGAGGGGGGGGGGACCATAGATTGAAGTTCAGATGAACACCTGCCATGAAAATAACGATAAAGCAGAGACAGGCTCGCTACGTCTCTTCTGTGGGAAAGAGGTTGCAGGGAAGAGAAAAGGGCATCCCCCACTAAGCTATGAAGTCTATTTTGAACTCTGTCAAGACAGGATAAGCTGCTTCTAGCAGCTCCTGGCTAGATGTGGCAACAGTACTCCATCGTTGACTGAACCTGGCTTTTATATAGGTAGAGAATTGCATCAGGAGTGAGATATCTACTGGAGTGGTTCGTTAAAGTTCTTCTCTATCCCTCAAACTGAATAGTTGAGTTGAATGTTGAGAACATTATTACCCTTTCCCCAATAGATCATTTTGAATTGTTATAATATATCTTTCTGGTCTCTTGGTTTTACTGGATTCCAAGTTAAAAATTTATCCAGTCTGGTGGAGTATCCAGCTTTTTGCTGTTACTGGAGGTAACATCACTTGGAGAAGGTGCACCATTCCTTGTCAAAGCCAATGCAATTCACTTCTTTTTAATTGTCTTATTTTGTTCAAGCTGAGGATGGGGCATCCTATCAGATGCCAAACATTCACCCACTATCTCATATATTCCAACCAATTTTAAGATTCTAACTGTCCCTTTAAGTGCAATTGTTTGAATCTCTCTTGCACTTGGTTCACCTGGTATATTTGCCAGATAATTTTTGAAGTTCTTTTTCATGAATTCAATTGCTCCTATAATAACTGGAATGATGATGATCTAAAGTAAGCTTGATAGCTTGTTGTTTAGTAATTTGAAAATTCTTTTTTTTTTTTCAAATATAAAGTGACTTGCCAGTTTTTTTTTTGTTCTTTTTAAAAATATTCTTTGCCTGTTAGTCATGGTTCAGTCGATGACGTCATCTGTGCCGCCGCTCCCATGTTTTCAAACAAAAATGTTAAAAAATCCTTGACTTTTCAGCATAGATTTGCGCAAAGGTGCAGGGGCTGTTCTTGGTCTTCGAGCCAGGGGCGGAAAAGGAAGTAATCAGTTCTGGTCAATGTGGGGAAAACCCTTAATATCAGACAATTGCTAATTTTGGACCCTGCCAGAGTGACTCCTTGGGGGAGCTGGTTTTTCCTCCCCACACTAAGAACCGCCTTGTGTCTAATTTGCTCGGTGGGGAAGCAAATAAATAGCATGGATACACTTTGACTAGTGAGTATTTATCTGTTGATTATCATTTTAGAAGACTACAACTCTCTGCGCGTTCAGTTTTTTCACAATCGCAAAATATTAATAAAGTTCAACATTGCTGAGGCAAAGGAATAAGAAAATGTCAAACGTAACATTTCCACTGAGTAAGTAAAGTGGTCAGTGTTAATAAACGGACTACTTTTTCTTTTCTTTTTTTAAATATTGAAAGAAAAAGTCTTAAATTTAGTGTTATATTCCCTATACGATAAGCAACTGGTACATGAATCACTAGTGGACGTTTTAGCTAGATACGGGAAAGAGGCACAAAAAGATGATAGCATTGCTAATTTGGCACGTCCGGGAAAGTAATTTAAAAAGAAAAAAAAAATATTTCCACAATCAAATAACCTTACAGCTCACACAAGCCTTGAATGCTACAGACCAGAAATTTGAGACTTGAGTTTCCCCATGTTTGGAATCATCAGTAGAACAAATGCAAACTTGCGAATCGAAACTCAAGTCATTTGCATATGTGGAAATACCCTGCTTTCTGAACTGTTTACAAAACTAACACAAATTAAGTAAACCGCAACAAGTAGGATTTTATACTCGCTAGGACAATGTCATCCAACAAGTAAACCCAGCGAGAAGATTAATATTAGATTTTATTAATGTCACCACTTATAAAGGCTAAAAGCTAATTGAGGATAAAGATTAACACCATGAATAGATAGTAAGTTGAATGGTGGTAAATATTTTGAAAGGGTTGGAAATGGTGAATGGAAAATGGACAAAATTTGGTGACTTATGATGAGTATTAGTTGACATTGGATTAAAATATGAACATGTTGTATCCTCTAGAGGAGCAGTTCTGTAGTAATGTGCTCCACAGATGGGAAGTCTTTGTAAAAATAAGTTCTATTTGTGGAAATTCTGTTTGATGTTAGAAACATGGACGAAAGAAAAGTTCTTTGTAGTCGTGGTAGTAGTAGTTTTTGCTGTGGCTGTTTTGCAAGATGGAATCAAATTGAAGCTCAGTCGAGCACCTTGTATGGAAATGACAGTGGTGCCAGGCTAAAGTTGTCCGTCAACCCAGTCAGCACTGCAATAAAGCAGAACCAGAATTCCAGTGTATATAAACAAATAAGAGATATTTATTACTTTGAATATACAAATGGTACCCATCTACTTAGGTGAATGACAGACTTGCAGCATTACATAAGCACTATTAGCAAAGTCTCTTGGCTGAGAGCCTCAAGGGGTCCAACTGAACAGAGAGACACACTCACACAAACTGTCTCAGTAGCTCTCCTTAGAACCAACTGTCCGCTCTCCAACATTCATCTCTAACTCCTACTCTTGCTCCTCCTCTTTCAGGGATCTCTTCACACCTGCCTGACTCTCGCCTTTTGTTGGTAGCCATTGTTCAGCAGCCCAGAAGAGACATTCACTGAAGATAACATCCTTATTTCTGGACATTGTTTCTCTCAAAAAATCAATACCAGTGGAACTCTTCTCTTTCATTAAAGAGGCACTTGACTTCCCTACCCTCCTACTTAATCCGACTGATTATCACATCTTGGAGACAAGCTGTTAAGAGTTTTGGCGAGATATTGTCACCTTGTCTTGCTCCTCTCTCCAGCTTGATCCTGTTGCTGTCACAATGGAGATTTAAAGTAGAAGTAGCCCCACTGTACAGGTCTTTCAGCAAGGTGATCTATGTAGAGTCAACTCCTTGGTTCTCAAGGGCAATGAACAGTGGATCAAACTCTATAGAGTCGAAAGCCTTTTCATAATCCGCAAAGGCAAAGTACAGTAAGATCTTGTATTCATTGGCTTTCTCTTGCAGTTGACTGACAGCCTGAATATGGTCGATGGTGGAGTAACCTTCTCTGAAACCTGCTTGTTCTCACGGTTGATGACTGTTTAGTGTCCCTAGCATATTATGTCGTAGCAAGACTTGAGAGAATACCTTGTATGTCACTAGCAGAAGGCTAATTAGTCGATAGTTCTTAATATCTGCAGTGTCTCCTTTCTTATGAATGATAACCACTAATGCATTCCTCCATTTATCTGGAACTTTTCCACTTGAGAGGTACTTTTTGAGTCTTGTAAACATCTCAATAATGGGTTCACCACCGCTCTGTAGTACTTCTGCAGTAACACCATCCTCTCCTGCACTAACTATAACCTAAGTTTTAGTTTTAGTCCAGCAAAAGTCGGTTTGGTTTGGTTTAGTTCAAATTTTGTAGAAGCACCCATTTTTGTAAAATTCCAGTGAATTGTTTACCAATAATTATAAACGTTTAGAATATTTCAGCATTTTAGTCGAAAACAATCATGTTTTTAGTTTATTTTATTTTCTACTGTAACATGTCGTTGTAAAAAAAGAAAAAAAGAGAGATAGTTGAAGTTCTTTCCTGTTCTTTGTCTCCTTTTTGACTAAGCATACAATGTGTTCGTTCCTGGACTACCTACTTGATCTTGTGCCAAATGTAAAATCACTTTGGTCTAAACCCTGGTTAAAAATCCACCATAAGACCTTTGTACAAGCCATCAATCAGAAAAATAATTTATCAAATTAAAGAATAATTTTGCAGATAATCCTTATAAGAAAAAAAACAATGAAAAGGGGAATGTTTGAATCATAGTCAAATTTTGAATGTGACCTTTATCAAAGTAAAAAAAAAAAAATTAACAAAAAAAATTATTAAATAGTAAAATCAAGTTAAAAAAAAAATTATATAAAAAGCAGTTGTATATGTGTCATGTTTCTGAACTTTTGAGATGAGGATTAATAATTTGTATTATTTGAATTATTCGAATTACTGTTCTCATCTTCAGTGTTATTTTATGTATTTTTGTATTCAATTTTCACCTCAAACAAGGCACAGTTCCACTTTGAAGTAGGGGGCTTATATCGGGGACATAAGTTGCATGGATATTATGAAGGTAGATGAGCAGCGAGATGTTTGTTCTCATTACACTTGAACTTCTACATGTCAGTACAGTTGGGAAAGCAGGAAGCCGAAAGGAAGTTCCAAGGTTTAGCAGTCCTGGGGAAGAAGCTATTGGTGTAGAAGACTTTCTTACACCTAGGGGTCTCTACTGTGTAGGGGTGAGAATTAGCTGCTTAGGTGTATTAACGTCGGGGGGGTACAAGTACTTAGTTCGTCAGAGTATTCACCATTAAAATACTTTTAGAACAGGCAGAAGGATGCAACATTTCGTCGATGTGACAGAGGTTGACGCTTAGATGACAGTTCAGGGCCTATCAGGTTGGCGACTTTCTTTTGAACGCTGCCCAGGAGTGAGAAACTGGTAGCAGATGCACCAGCCCAAATGTGACCGCAATACTCCATACCTGGACGAATGGTGGTCTTATAGAGATACAAGATACTTTCAGGCGTAAGTAGGTTTCTAGCACGGTAGAGAGAGCCCACCTTCTTTGCAGCGGCAATACTATTTTCATGTTTCAACCAATAACCTTCAAGTGTCTCTTGTCAAACTTTGGTATTTTTTTTTGTTGAACTCTGGAATTTGCACAGCATTTAGAACGGAACCCTTTATTTAATTCACAGAGGTAGCATGTTCTTGTTCTGTCAGTCATAACTGTGTAGAAGTCTTAAGCAATTCACAATTTTATTCTGAGTATCACCCGCACTGAGGGTTGTCACTTAAAAATGAATTTTACCTAGTACTTTATCCTTTATGCCACGGGTTCTTATAGTTTGTGATTCAGACAGACAAATACCAAATCTTCATTAAAGAAATACAAGAATGTTTTAATAGAAGTAATCATATACTTTAGCTTGGATGGATACCAAATCTCCATTAGTAATAGGAGTACAATATTATTGTTATAGTGATCAAAAGGGGGAATAACTCTAATAAAGAAAGTAAGGGTTATTGCCCTTTCTAGATTCTGAAAAACTGGAGAGTTCCAAGAAGAAAAAGGTGGACAATATGGCGATTGGGTTAACACATGCATATCGTTCTGTAGATAATTAATGTTTCTGCTGTGAATAAATTGTATTTAACTTACAATGAGCTTGTCTACTTATTACTCGAATATTCCATAATTCCGACAAACCATTTCTCCAGACACGACAGTTATATCAATAGAAGTAACACCTACAGACAAAAAACAAATCTCCATTAATGATATATATATACTAGCAGGGAATTCAATGTTGCCCCGGATTGAATGATAATCAATGAATGTTCCACACCATACTTTTATTTTCATCGAAATCTGTGAAATTACCTATTTGGGGAATGGGGCACACCATTTTTCAAAGTTAAAGTCAAAGATCAAGGTCATAGTGTGTATATATATATATATACTCTCTTACAGCACACACCACTGGAGCGGTCATGACCAAACCTGACATGATGATGGTGCACACCATTTTTCAAGGTCAAAAGTTAAGGTAGTATATAAATATCAATTGAAACTGACTGATAATTTTCAGAAATATCCATCAGTTATTGGCAGGAGACATGACCATGTAGGCGTTATAAGTAGCATCTGTGTTTATATTCCTACCTACAGTCACCTATTTTGAAAATGCTGCTATGAAGCCTGACATAGTTATATTGAATAAGTCAGAGAGAGTTGCAAACCTTGGTTGAAGTGAGTGTTCCTAATGATTTTTTTTTTTTTTTTTTTTTTTTTTTTTTACATGGAGGTCACCACTTATCAAGGCCCGGAAGCCACTCGGGGATAAGGGTTATTGCGTGTACAGTAAACAATGGGATAATATCGTAGTAATCGTTAGTGTTGGAGATTTGATAAAGTATCTTACTTAAGGGGGTGATTCATCAAGAATTTGCTTATGTTGGACTTAAAAACATCCAAGTTGTAGTCAGGTGGGAAACGGGCAAACGGAAGAGATGGAAGTCTGAATAGAGCTGACAGGGAGAAACAGACCAAATATCAAGGTCTCATGTATGATATGAAAAGAAACTGGAATCTTAGAGAGATACCAATTGTACCAGTTATAATAGGTGCCACAGGGCTTATGAAGAAGAACATGAAGTCCTGCCTAACTAATATTCCTGGTGAACCAAGTGCAAAAGAGATTCAGACAATTGCACTTAAGGGAACAACGAGAATACTAAAAAGAGCTCTCGGCTAGTTTCAATAAAAAGCAGGGCAATGTTGGCAGCTGGTTTGGCTGCCCCATACCCAGCGTTACAATCTTCAAAGGAAGCAAATTTAAAACAAAGAAAATGGTAACTGAATTCAGTAAGGAACAATCGAGTTTATTTTATTAATATAGAAGATATGTCCGTGTGTGTGTGTGTGTTTCCTATAGAAATGTTAAAGAATCTACAGAAAAACTCCGTGTGTGTATGTATGTATGTATATATATATATATATATATATATATATATAATCATTTACAGATAAACTGCTGTGCAACTAGATTAGCACCCATCCCAAGCCAGGAATCGAGCCTACAACCATTCTAATTGATAGTTTGCAGTTCTACTTTCAAACCATGAGATTGGCGCTCATAAATCATAAATTTCTGGAGAAGATGAAAGAAGTAATCCTGAAACTCCCCCACCCCACCTTGCACATAAAAGTAGAACATCACTTGAAACTTTAAATATTTTGGCGAAATTTAAATCATATATGCATGACATTTTCTGGAGAAGACAATGGAGATGGTGGGCGAATCTCTATTTTCCCCCTCTCAAAGAGATAAAAGGAGAGGATAGAACCGTCTTAAAACTACAAGTGCATATATTTGATTTTAATGAAACGCGAACTGTATATCTAAAACAATAATTCAGAGAATTTTAAAAATTTCAGTTTATTCTGTGACTATATTGGGATGGAACTGGAGAGAGGCAGTTATAAAAAAGAAAATAATATGGTTGTATGAGCATATTACAAAAAAGGACAGTTTTTCTCGTTAAATTCCGAGTAACATTGTATCTTCTTTCTGGTAAGACTATAATTATAATACCGTCTACAAAATAAGGATATAAAATAATTTTCTTCAGGCCTGAAATAACGCAACAATGGTTGGCATGGCAACCAGCAAACAATTAAGCTCATTATTTGACACGTGGTAGATGTATCATAAATGGGTCAGTTGCTGATTTCTTGACAGAGAACTAACTTTTGACCTTTCGCTTCATTCATTCGTGTCAGACTAAAACGTTTAAATTTTTAAATAAATGATAATCTTCCGGAATAATCTCCCAAGTTTTTGTTTAAATATACGTTCATCCTTCCCCCACCCCCCGCTACAAGATGTGCGTTTCCTCAATTATGGCTTAATCAGATACAGCCGCCATTATTCATTTTGACTGATTGATTATTGATTTTGATCAATATCAATACTTACTCTTCAGTTTTTCCTCCAATATTTCCCTCTCTCTCTCTTTATCTCTCTCTTTATCTCTCTCTTTATCTCTCTCTTTATCTCTCTCTTTATCTCTTTAGCTCTCTTTATCTCTTTCTCTTTATCTCTCTCTCTCTTTATCTCTCTCTCTTTATCTCTCTCTCTCTCTTTATCTCTCTCTCTTTATCTCTCTCTCTTTATCTCTCTCTCTTTATCTCTCTCTCTTTATCTCTCTCTCTTTATCTCTCTTTCTTTTTATTTCTCTTTCTTTTTATCTCTCTTTCTTTTTATCTCTTTCTTTTTATCTCTCTTTCTTTTTATCTCTCTTTCTTTTTATCTCTCTTTCTCTTTATCTCTCTTTCTCTTTATCTCTCTTTCTCTTTATCTCTCTCTTTCTCTTTATCTCTCTCTTTTTCTTTATCTCTCTCTTTTTCTTTATCTCTCTCTTTTTCTTTATCTCTCTCTTTTTCTTTATCTCTCTCTTTTTCTTTATCTCTCTCTTTTTCTTTATCTCTCTCTTTCCCTTTATTTCTCTCTTTCCCTTTATTTCTCTATCTCTCTTTCTCTTTATCTCTATCTCTCTTTCTCTTTATCTCTATCTCTCTTTCTCTTTATCTCTATCTCTCTTTCTCTTTATCTCTATCTCTCTTTCTCTTTATCTCTCTCTCTCTCTTTATCTCTCTCTCTCTCTTTATCTCTCTCTCTTTCTCTTTATCTCTCTTTCTCTTTCTCTTTATCTCTCTTTCTCTTTCTCTTTATCTCTCTTTCTCTTTATCTCTCTCTCTTTCTCTTTATCTCTCTCTCTTTCTCTTTATCTCTCTCTTTCTCTTTATCTCTCTCTCTCTTTCTTTTCATCTCTCTCTCTTTCTTTTCATCTCTCTCTCTTTCTTTTCATCTCTTTCTTTTCATCTCTTTCTTTTCATCTCTTTTTCTTTTCATCTCTTTCTTTTCATCTCTTTTTCTTTTCATCTCTTTTTCTTTTCATCTCTTTTTCTTTTCATCTCTTTTTCTTTTCATCTCTCTCTCTCTTTATATCTCTCTCTCTATCTCTTTATATCTCTCTGTTTCTCTATCTCTCTTTCTCTTTACCCCTTTTCTCTCCATTACTCTCTTTCTCTTCATTTCTCTTTCTCTCTTCTCCTCTTCACTTGTGGCATAAAAATCTTGAGTTTGTGCTGAACATCTCTCTCTCATATAATATATAATCTTTCTCCTCCCTCCCTTCTGTCTTGTGGGTTTTAAATCTTCAATCTGTGCTCTAACATTTCTCTCTTTCTTTTTCTTTCCCTCTCCTCTGTTGTGGCATAAAACCTTTTGCTGCAGCATTTTCTCTCTTTCTTTCTCATTTACTATCTCTCTCTCTCTCTCTCTCTTTCTTTTTCTTTTTCTCTGTTTATTTTCCTCTACTTTTCGCTCTCGTTTTCTCCCCTCTTTCTTTAGTTGCGTATAATGTATCAACAACAAAACATATCCATTGTTAACATTCATTTTCTCCTTCCCTTCTTTATTATCTTCCCCTCATTCTGCTCCTTTCCTTATCAAAGAGATTTACGTATATATAAATATATTATATGCACACAGATGCTGCTGGGTATGCATCCCTTTTTACTTGCCTCCCTATGAGGACAATCAGACACAAGGTCGATTTTTAAGGGGCACTCTGGATTAGCACAAAAATAAAACAATTGTATCAGTCTAGAAAAACTTCTTCACTGACCGTAGACAGAAGTAGTATTGGGACGGGCACTATGAAAAACTTTTAAAAGATGCACTCTATTTGCACCCTGGGGATTTTTTTTTCTTTTTTTTTTTACAAAGGAGTCATCACTTATCAAGGCCCAGAGGCCACTTGAGGATAAGGATTAATAAGTGTACAGTGGTCAGTGGGACAATGTCGTAGTAATTGTTAGAGGAAATTTGGTACATTGGATTACTTAAGGGGAACGGCTTATCAAGAACTTGTTTATGTTGGACTTGAAGACAACCATATTATAGTCAGCCGGAAAGCAGGCAGATGGAAGAGAGTTTCATAGGTGTGCAGTTCTAAGAAAGAAACTTTAATCATAGAATCTACGTTTAGGTTTAGGCACAGATAAAGACTGGGGGAAATTATTGACTGTGTTTTCAGCTAGACGAGTGTTTCTCGTCTTGTGAAAGTTTGGCGAGGAGGGAAGCATAGATTGGAGCTCAGACAAGTATTTGCCATGAAAATAACTATAAAGCAGAGACAGACTCGCAGCATTTCTTCAGTGAGAAAGAGGTTGCAGGGAAGAGAAAAAGACATCCCCCACTAGGCTACGAAGTCTATTTTGAACTTTGCATTCAATTTTCATGCGGGTTGTTTTACAAAATAAGATTTCTTGGATTATTTGGATTATTCAGACTACGATTCTTATTCTCACAACATTTTGTAACCTTCTTCATGTATATCTTGTCAAACTTGATAATCTCTCTGTTGAACTTAAGAATCTGGATGGCATTTCAAACAGAACCATTTTGAGCAATTCGCAATTGTATTCTTAGCATCGTCTGCACTGAGAATTGAACATTCAACCTCCAGAAGAGAGCCACTCACAACTGAATTTTACTTTGCAGTTTATCTGTTATGCCATGGATCCTTGCAGTCTGCAGAGATTTCTCAAGTTTGACAACGGTGAGAGGTTACACCAGCCAAAACGTAAGAATAACAATCCTCATCAAAAAAAAAAAAAAAAAAAAAAAAAAAAATTCAGGAACATAAAACCAAATTTCTAATTGTTGTGCAATGAATAGAGCTTCAGTCTGTCTTTTCTTCTTAGTAAAACATTCACAGCAAGAACTCTCTGCCTCAACTGCAAAGAACTTTCTTTTCTTCCTTCATGTGCCCACTACCAAACAGAACTTCCATGAACAGTTTCTTTCCAAGTTTTCAAGTCTTAATAAACATGAACAAGTAAACAAACACTACACAAGTTCCACCATTTATGGTAATCAGGGTGCTGTCTTACAGATCACCTGACATTCATTAATCCTTATCCTCGAGTCGCCTTCATGTCTTGATATACAATGAGGCCCCTCCTTGTAAAAATAAAAAAATGAATACTTGTCATTAGTTGTTCTCATAAATAATCAAATTTTATTGATGTCATTCATCATTTTCAATAATAAGTTTCATAATATTCATTATCATTAACCTGTAAATCTATCTCATTAACTCTTATCCTCAAATAGCTTTTAGCCTTCATAAGTAGTAATTCCTTAATAAATAAATAATTAAAAAAAAAAGTTATCTACTGCACCTGCCAAACTAACAACACTAGCATCTTTCCATGTTTATTTCCCATGTCTAGCCAAAGCATCCACTTTTCAATTATGTACCAGTTGCTTATTGCGTATGGAATAAAACATTAATTTTAAGACATTTTCTTGCATCTTCTATTATGTAAAGGACAGTTTGTGTGTGTGCTATATGTCCAGGTTAAAAGTTGAAAACTACTAATCAGAGACCTACAAAGTTTATATTTTGTTGATCGGTGTTGCACTGGATGTATAATATCTAAAAATAAAACATTATTCATTCTTTGTGTGTCAACTGGACCAGGTTTTGCAGGGAGGAGGGGGGTGGGGTAGTCATTTCTAATGTTATTTATTATTTATTATATAAAGGAGAGTTGAAAAAGAGGTGGGAGGAAAGGGACCTGGAAAAAAACCTGAAGGAGAAAAGAGATTGATTGGTAGAAATTTTGATAGAAGTTAATCTCTTTTACTTCTTTTTATGGCCCAAGGCAACGCCATTAAGCCCTACTCCGGGAAGTGGAAGCAGTCGACCAATCATAAGGATGTAGGTATTTCTCATTTAATTCCGAGCAACTTAGGGTCTTCCTGGTAATAAGATTGTAATTATAATCCCATTTACAAAGTATAAAAAAAAAAAAACTTGGTGCTTCTCCAGATTAAGGCCAATATTTAAAAAAGAAAATTGCACAAAACTTTTCTATGTAGTTACTTGTTAAGTTAAAAAAAAAAAGACTGTACACCAAAATGTATGCAAATTCACCCGGTATTTTTGTTTTTAAAAATTAAAATTTAGAAAGGCATTCTTAACATGGGGGAGACAAAGGTATTTGTTAACTCCAGAATTTAAATTAAGGTTTGAAGTTTGAGTTATGTCCTTTGGCCATTGATCTTAATGAAGGTCAAAAATGGCCGCCAAGCGTTTTCTCTGAAAAAGTTTTTTTTAAAGAAAATACTTGCTGAATTTTTAATTTTTTGGTATACTATCTTTTTTCTTTCTAACCTCATATGTAAGTACATGAGAAAGCAACATTTTGTACCATTTTGTTTATTTTCTTTTTACGAGAAGTTTTAAATATTGTGATGAAACCAGAGAATCAACAAAATATTTATATGTGCCTAAAATAACGCAACATGGGTTGACATGGTGTAAAAGTCACACACTAACAAATGTCGAGGATATGTGTTGCATGGAGAGAAATGATATGAGAATGATACAATGGATGAGTACTCAGAGTAAGATAATATCTGGTTGATATAGGGAGATGTATGCAGAACAGGAGACTTTGATGGTATGGCCACATTGAAAGAACTGATAAGAATGCTTGGGTTATTCATGTTAAGGTAACAGGCCCAGTTCACAGGGAAAATATGGAAAGTATTGATAAAGATGGATTTCAGAAAAAGAGTTGAAGGATCACTAAAGAAAGACAAACATGGATATGACTTAGAAAGGTAAATGTGTATATTCAAACAAAACGGAACATACAATGAGCAACAGTACTGTTGCTACATCTGGGTAGGAGCTGCTAGCAGCAGCTTATCCTGCCTAAACAGAGTTCAAAATAGACTTCATCGCTTAGTGGGGGATGCCCTTTTCTCTTCCCTGCAATCTCTTTCTTATAAAAAAGACGTTGCGAGCCTGTGTCTGCTTTATTGTTATTTCCATGGCAAGTGTTCATTTGAGCTCCAATCTATGCCCCCCCCCTGCCAAGCGTCATGAAAAACGCTTGTCTAGCTGAAACCACTGTCAATAATTTTCCCCACTTTTTATCTGTGCCTAAATCAAAACATAGATTCCATGAACAAAGCTTCTTTCTTAGAACTGCACGCCTGTGGAACTCTCTTCCATTTGCCTGTTTTCCATCTGACTACAATTTGGTTGTCTTCAAGTCCAGTATAAACAAATTATTGATGAACCGCCCCCTTAGGTAATCCAATTTACTAAATTTCCACTACTAACGATTACTATGATATTATCCCATTGACTACTGTACATTCAATAATCCTTATCCTCGAGTGGCCTCCGGGCCTTGGAAAGTTGTGACCCCTATGCAAAAAAAAAAAAAAAAAAATCCACCAAGATGATGTATTATGAAGTTAACAGACCACTCTGAGAGTCGTACCTTTCGGTTTATTTCTTCAATTTGGAATAGTTCATCTCTAGTGCATGGGTGAGTCCTCACAACAGTTAAGGCTTGGGAGACAATTTCATCCAAGTCACCCAACATATGCCAGTATGTAAAACAGACATTGAACCGAATGTTGTTGTTGTTGTTATTATTATTATGATGATGATGGTGGGTGGCTTTAAGACATTAATAAAATCTAATATTAATTGCTTGCTGGGTTTGCTTGTTGGATGACATCGTCCTAGTGAGTGTAAAAATCCTATTTGTGAGGATGCTTAGTAGTTGGATGACATAAAATGGAAAGGGAACAACAACAACAAAAAAATGGCAGTGTCAAACCATCCTCTTGTCGATACGACGCACGAAAGTCTTTTTTCCTTTCTTTCCTCAACTTGCAAAAAATCCTCGTGTATTTGAGCTTATCTTTCACCGTTCGTTCTCGTTCTAAGCTGTCCAACAAAAAAACAAAAAAACAGAAAACAAACTCCACTGCTTTAGAATTCGTCCCATTTAACAGTTACCAATTGTGTACATATGCAAATTAATGGCATACATTCTCCAATGAGCGACCTAAAGAATTATGCTTCCTTTTCTACATTTTCTGCTGGCATTTTTACAGGCTAAGTAAACACGAGGTCATTTGCGAGAGTGATGATTTTTATTGCAGATGACTGTACTCCTTGTTGAAAAGAAGTAGGTATATTCCACAGTCGGACTTTGTTGCAGTTTACTCAATATGTTTTAGTCTATGAACTTTCTTGTAAGTGGAGTGATGGCTCAGGAGGCAAGGTATTGCCACATATGCAAATGACGAGTTTTGATTCCCAAGTTTGTATATGTTCTACTGATGATCCCAAACGTGGGCGAAACTCAGATCTAAGATTATCAGTCTTCAGCTTTCAAAGTTTGTATGAGCTGCAAGGTTATTTGATTGTGGAAATTGATGCACGTTTAGTCTCGAAAGACAAAGGATACCCCTTGTAGGGGCAGCTGCGTGTGTAATTGTGTGACAAGGGTTGCGCAATCTCCAACCACACCTCTTCTGAATAAGCACTGCTTGAGTCCAGTGGCAAGGAAAAGTCCAGGACGACTGGAAACGGTGCTGAGATAAGCGGAGAGCACATACAGCACCTGGAAGTCCCAAATGGTCACTCATCTAGTACTGGCCAGGCTCAATGTTGCTTAACTTCGGTGATCTGACAAGAACAGGTGTGTCAAATGTGATTATGCTGTATGATTGTGAAAATAATGTGTTTAAAATGATTGTGAAAATAATGTGTATAATAATTGTGGAAATAATTATGCATATATTTTTAAGAATTACTTTCCCGGCCATGCCAAGTCAGTAATGCTGCCTCTTTCCCATATCTAGCTAAAACGTCCACTAGTGATTTATGTACCAGTTGCTTATCATATAGGGAATAAAACACTAATTTTAAGACTTTTTCTTTCAATATTTAAAAAAAGAAAAGAAAAAGTAGTCCGTTCATTGACACTGACCACTTACTCAGTGGAAGTGTTACGTTTGACATTTTCTTATCATTTCTTTGCCTCAGCAATGTTGAACTTTATTAATATTTTGCGATTGTGAAAAATTGTCCGAGCAGAGGGTTGTAGTTTTCTAAAATGATAATCAAGAGATAAATACTCACTAGTCAAAGTGTATCCATGCTGAAAAGTCAAGTATTGTTTTGACATTTTTGTTTGTAAATAAAAAAAACTTACCATGGGAGCAGCGGTACAGATGACGTCATCGAATAACTCATGACTCGCTAACAAAGAATATTAAAGAAAAAAAACCCCAAAAAACAATGGTGACTCACTTTATATTTTCAGTAATAAAACTTCTCAAATACATTTGTGATGTTAGGCTGTATAAGGTGTTAATTTCAGTCAAAATTGCCTGTTCTTTCTTTCATTGGATTTTTTCAATTATCAATACATTTCAATACAAAACCTCTAAGAACACTGCTAGACACACAGATTAAAAAAAACTTTGCTTAGCTGTTTCAGAGTCCATAGGGAACTCACACACACACACACACACACACACACACACAAAATTCCTTTTTGTTTTGGCTTTAGACAGGCAGATATCAAATCTCCATCCGGACTAGATATATTAAACTTCACCAGAAAGAAATATATGAAAAGAAAAATATAAATCCTTTCAAGTCAAAACAAAATTACAAAATTATTTTGATTATGCTACCAAAAGGGATTCAGCTGGCCAACAGAATTTGAACCTGGCATGCTGAACCCACAGCCCGCGATTGTAACCATTTTATCCTTCCGTTTCTATAGGCATTTTCATATAGGAATGGTAAATATAGCACTTTTTTTCTAGACAGCATTTATTGAATTTTCTAAATGTATAAATTTTGTTTCACAGATAAGAAATTCGATTTTACCACATGGGATGAAAGTTATCTGAACCATCTTGATCTCCTTATAAAACAAAAAATCAATAACTTTATCTTTTTTTTTTTTTTTTTTTTTTTTTTTTTAATATAATTATAGGTAATCCTGAGATTTTAAGATGTTCATGCATTCATACTACTTACATAATAATAATAATAATAATAATAATAATAATAATAATCCGCTAAATAAAAATGGAAGAAAAAAGTACAGAAAAAAAATGAGGAGGAGAAGAAAAAGAAGAATGGAGGTTTGAAGAAGAATAAGAGCTATAGAAGCAGAAAAGTGAATAAATAAAAAGAGGATGCTGAAGAAGAAGAAAAACAATATTCAAAGAGGAATAATAATAATAATGATAATAATATTAATAATGATAATAATATTAATAATAATAATAATAATAAATAAAATAAATAATTAAAAAAAAATTTTTAATAAAAAAAAAAAAAAATGCTAACCGACCAGATGGAAACTGCAATAGAAAAAAAAAAAAAAAAAAAAAAATGGAATCCTGCCTATGGAACCAAGAAAACTGAAACCAGAAAATTGTATGATTGTAAAGAGTCAAGGAGGATGGAAAAACCTGAGGAGAAAAAACACTAACCAGACTTCCACTATATGAGTGCGAAGAGAATTGGGACCTTTAGGAGGCTTGTTGATACCCAAATTCTAGCGAAGGCCAATGGTTGTTGCCAACAAGAAATCAATGGTAAACGGTTGTTTTTATAATGCAAATTCGTTTGCAAAGGGTATCAAAAGAGGTGAAAAGTACTGGAAATCTGGGGAGACTTATTGCCAGTGAGTAATCTCTGATGATAACTTCTGTGAGAACTAGTAAGTAATAATGATAATTTTAAATATTTATTTTTTTACCTACAGACACTAGTGTTTCACGTTTATGCAATCAGTGTAAGAAGTGATAATTACTGCTGGCCGAAGGATTCAAACCCAGTTGCAAAGTCACCTTTAACCTCTAGGTCACCATCAATTAACATGGAAAAGAAGAGAATTTAAAATATATATTATGTCAAATTAGCAAACATATACATAATCATATGATGCTCAATAGTTGTAGCAGAAGCGTGCGCACACACACACACACACAACACACATTTTCATTAAATAAGATAGACATTTTTTTGTCTATTAATTCTATTTTTGATCCTTTCTGACTTCCAAATAACTGTCTTCAATTCTGGCAGGAACTGGCTGATGTAATCAACATATTTATCAAAAGTACAAGTACTTTCCAATCTTTCTGGATTCATCGTCACGAATAGATTAATTTAACTGGTTTTGAACAATTTATGTGTTTTTTTGCTTTAAGTTGGAAAGGATTAAGAATAAAATTAATAGACAAAAACCTGTTTATTCTATTTAATAAAATATGCCTTAGAGAAAAATGCTGCCCATATATATATATATATATATATATATATATATATACAACCATCTGAAATAAGCATTATTAAAAAAATCTAGGAAAACAGTCTTAATCAGCCAAAACATCCAATGGACTAAGAAGAACCAATCTGGATCATTTGACATCTCAATAGGGTTTTAGATTTAGCAGAAGCAACTGACCTAGTTGATCTCTTTATTATGTACAATCTCACAAATACATAGGACTATATAGAGATGATGGCCTTATTGTACCTATTTATGATGCCCCCCCCCCTCACGGGACAGAGTTAGACACCAGGGTCGTTTTTTTACATGGAGAAAAGTGTAGTTGAAAATTCAAATGGCCCTAAATGTGAGAAAATAAAAACAAAGTACATTAATTAGATAGTATTGTACTTGTACCCCTCATATTAATTACTCACACCCCTTTCTATTGTTTCAGAGTGTAACCAGTAGCGCATTCTTAGGAGCCGGAAGGAATTGGTAACCTGAAGATCGTCGAGTCCCTCCTTTCAAGACTATTAGACCTACTGCTCAGTAGAGGCCCGCACCTTCACTCGCCTACTAGTTCCTTTCCCCTGTCTGCTCATAGGAAGGTGTGTCTGCTCATCTATGCGCTGCTGGTTACACTCGTTGCAGAGTTAAAGATCGCTCGGATCGCAGGTAGAGAGACTTTCGAAGGTTCAATGCCATTTTAAAAGTAGACATTAAGTCTAACATAAAAACTGTCAACTTTCTTGATATAACTCTCAACCTCTCAAATAACTCATATGAACCATAAGCCAAGGATAATACCTACCCACTCTATATACACCCATTATCAAACCACCCAAAACAGTTCCTTAAACTTATCCTTAAATTTGTTGAAAAAAGACTTAGTACCATTTCCTCTAAACTGGAAATACTCAACAAACATACACCATTCTATGAAAATGCCCTTAAGGAAAGTGGACACTCAAATCCTATCATTAATTACACAGAACCTAATTCCTCGAATACTTAAAACAAGAAAAATAGATTTAGAAAAAAACCATTTGGTTTACCCCCTCCCCTTCAATATAATGGTCAAAACCAAACAAGACAAAAAAAATTTTCAATAAACACCCACTTCCCACCCAATCATACACTACACAAAATCTTTAATAAAAACACAATTAAACTTAGCTACAGCTGTACTAATACTTGTAAAAATATAATCAAGAAACATAAGATACTTAACAAGGATAAAAATACAAATACAACTAATATAATACTAATTGTAATTGCACCAACAAATTGGAAAGCCCACTTAATCAACAATGTCTACTAACAGAAGTAGTTTATAAAGCTACAATTGCCTCCACAGAAAACCCAAAAGGCAAAAAATATTATATTGGTCTAGCCGGCACTTCTTTTAAAGACAGATTTAGAGTACATAAATGCTGCTTTACAAACCCCAACCACCCTAACAAAACCTCACTAACTTCCCACCATCTACATCTAATTAAAAATAATCGTACACCAACCATTACTTGGGAAATCCTTAAAAAATCTAGCATATGTAAATCTTTAAATTCTCCATGCCTCCTTTGCCTAAATGAAAAACTTTTTATCTCCAATTTTAGAGATAGAGATAAATTACTTAATAGGAAACATGAAACTACCATAAACTGTTGGCACTACAAATCCCACCTCCTTCGCAATTATACACCTTTCCGAAACATCCCTCAGACAACGTTTTTTTTTTTTTAAATCTGCCAAATCATACACCCAGTAAAACCATCTATCACATGCAACTAATTACTGTAGCATCTACACACTTAAACCCTCTTACCCCATTCTACCCTACCCTTTCACCCTACCCTTCCTAAATTCAACAAAATAACCTATATCTCCAATACTACCAATTTAAACCCCACTTAACTTTCTACCATACAATTATCTAGTAATCTGCATCCATTGCTCTTTTTAGTTAAATTTACCCACCTAACCCCAACATATCCCACACACAATTTCCCCAATTTGTTGGGAAAATATTGTACATGTAACTATATAGGGTTACACCTGCACCTGCGGGCAAATACATAAGAACTTGAATGCGTACTGGACACTGACTTCGAATCTCTAAGGTCTCTCTGTACAGGGGTTTACCAGAACAACCTGGTATGAGGATACTGTTCTCTAAAAGTAAACCCTGACCAAACATTCAAAATCACATAGTATTCGCTGCCCAAGGAAGATCTAACTATGGCTAACAAACATTAGCTTTTATAAGGAATGGTTCACCTTCTCTAAGTGATGTTACCTCAAGTAACTGCACAAAACTGGATACTCCACCAGACTAGATAAATTCTTGTCCAGTAAGACCAAGAGACCAAAATGAAAAATATACTACAACGTATTAAAATGGTTAATTGGGGAGAGGAATATTATGTTCTCAATTTCTTTACTAACTTAGTGTTTGAGAGATAAAGAAGTTTAATGGAACATTCGAATATCTATGTATCTCATATAGAGTTCAAGTGTTAGCCTCAGGTTGTGGGCTCCTTGATTTCTGAGAACTTCGACTGAAGTAAAATAAAATAAAAAAAAGATGTATAACTATACAATGGCTTAGATACATGTGTATATATCTTAATATATAGATGCCCCCATATAAGTATGGGCATGGAATAATTTATAATGTATTTAAAATCAAATACCTCAACCTAAAACAGTAAGTAAAGTATTTAACCTCCATAAAACTACCCTAGACCCGTCCCCAAACTCTATAATTATACCTACCTAGGACCATCATTCCACCCAATTATTAACTATATAATCATCTAGAACCCACACTCCCTCCCTTCTTGTTAGGAATATAGCCTACTATCCTCCTGAATATTCGTAAATTAATTATGTAACCAGTTCACCTACTTATTTATTTGGCACGCCCCTTTTCTTAATATCCCGTCTTTACGTATTCCACATCCTATACATTTCTATGTATTTTCTAATATGTTCTCCTCCCTCCCAAACCCTTATGCCATATTTTATTATTTTTATTATATTTTTAAATTTTTTAAATTTTATTTATTTATTTATTTTTTTTTTCATTTTTTTCCTATAACTATCCCTCTCTCTCTCTCTCTATCTATCTATCTATATATATATATATATATATATGTTCATACTTATTTTTTTACTATAATAATTATTAAATGCCTACAGACACTAGTGTTTCATCCTTTTGGGAATCTTCAGTGCAGGGTGTCACGATTAATACCAGTCGAACGATTCGAACCCCGCATCACGAGACATCTCTGGCTCGGTTTAGTGAAGACCTAATCCATTCGGCTACCATTAACCGCGTGAAATAACGTCTAATTTAAACATTTTAATTTTAAATGTTCATTTTTACGCCAGTCAGAAAGTGATCTAATCGTTATACGATGATCTATGCATATATATATATATATATATATATATATATATATATATATTCCACTATTTATCCTACACTACCTATTCATTCATTCACTTTTATCAGTTACACATTTATCTGTACAAGTATTCAGCTATCCCCCACTTACTTACTAATTACTATTATAATTTTTTTCATATATAAGTATGCATATGTGAGAATATGTACATGTATCTGTATGTATTTGTACAGGTGTGCCCAGAATATTATTATTATTAATGCGCTTTACTCGCTTACTTATCTTCAGCCTACTTATTTGGTCTCCCACATCTATGCGTATGCATGTATGTGATGTATCTCTATATGTTTATGTGTGTATACATATATGTGTGTGTATATGTACATGTATATATATGTATTTATATGTATGTATGGATGGGTCATGTATATGTACGTATGTGTGTCTCTATGTAGGTGTCTATATATGTGGGTATATATCTCACTATTTTTTTAAATTTTTATTTTACTTCACTAAGTTTTAAGATATCAAGGGGCTCCCTCCTCGAGCTAACACTTGATTCTGTTATGATTTAAATTTATATCCGAGGGCTCTTTTAAGAATAGATACTGTTCCCTTTATGGCTGCTGTCTGTATTTCGTTACAGCTTGGTCTTCCAGGGATATATCTGTGTATGCATGTATGTGTACATCTATATGTATTTATGTATGTGTATATATATTTGTGTATATGTGATACGTTTGGCACTAAACTCACCTAGTTAATTATACTTATATATCCCACTTTTATTTTATTTATTTTATTTTCTATTTTTTAAAAAAATTTTCTTCCATCTATACTGTTATATTCCTAAATACTTAGGAAATAAAGACAAACGTGAGTTACACCGAGTGGTATGTGTAATGGGGTTTATTTATAATACAGAAACGTAAGGCTGCTCGCTTAAGGTAAATAGAAGTACATAGTAACAAGTATGGGGAAGAAAGTCTGATAATCAACACGTAAGACTATCCGTCTTACTGCGACTGCTTGTCTGCCGCTGTCTGCCAAACAGTCCAATATATATATACAGTTTGTAACCGGTGTATAGCCAGTTATGTTCCTTCACAACACCTCCCCCTGAAGCTGAAATCTTCCTGATTTTAGCTTAAATACCTCTTCCTTTTAGGGTCAGGGCTTAATCTCCTGGTAACTTTTCTCTTTCTTGCGCTTTTCCTTCTGGTCAGCGTTACCCGGGGTAAAGGTTTCTGTCCAGCCCGTATGGTCGGTTCAGGCGAAATATTCATTGTTTGCGGTACACACGCTGGTTTTGGTATATCAAAAATATCGCACAATGTTTCCATTGGTGTCTCTTCCACATTTGGAGACAGTCTGGGACGTATTTGATTTCTGTGTCTTTTGCAGACAAAACTTAATCCTTGGATGGTATAGACCATGCTCCCAATCCTTTTTTTGATAATACCTTCCACCCACTGATTTTGTCCATTTTGAAAATTTTTGAAATATACATTTTCACCTGGGGAGAAGCACTTGGTATTAAGGTTTTCTTTTTTGAAAACTTTCTTTTTCTCTGGTAGCAGCCTATCGAAGACAGATCTTATCTTTCTTGCAAACATTAGCTCAGCCGGGGAAGAATTGACATTATTATTAGGATTTGGTGTCACCCTGTAAATTGCTAAAAATGTTTGAATACATTGTTCGTCTGTGTCCGTAGTAAGATTTTTCTTAAGTGCCCTTTTAAACGTATCTACAAATTTTTCGGCCAACCCATTCGATCGTGGATGGTACACAGGTGTTGTCATATGTAGAATATTTAGTGAGTCACAGAATTCTTTGAATTCATGAGCAGTAAATGCTGTTCCATTATCGCTCACTAAGGTTTTTGGCACTCCAAAACGGCTAAAAATTTCATTAAGCGCACTCACAGTGTTTTTTGCTGTTGGATGTCTAAACTTAAATATTTCTGGCCATTTTGAAAAAGAATCTACAATAATCAAGTAAAAATAACCATTTATAGGTCCCGCATAATCAATATGCAGACGTGACCAGGGTAGGTCCGTCTTTGGCCATGGCGTCGTTTTTACTGGAGGATCTCGAGCTGCTAATTGACATCCTCTGCATGTCTTGACACATTTTTCAACTTCCTTGTCCATACCAGGCCAGTACACATATCCTCTCATAAGGGATTTCATTCTCGAAATGCCCGGATGACCTGTATGAAATTCCTTCAGAATTTTCCTCTGTAACGTTAGTGGAATTACGATCCTCTCACCATACATGAGCACATCTTCACAGATGGAAAAAGGCGTTGTTTGATCTACCTTTTTATTTTTTTTTATCCATCCCAATTGATTTTTCATTTTCTTAATGAAAATGTCATTTACTGCCTCTTTTTTTATTTTTTCGAAAGTTACCGGAAGTTCACGTATCATATTACACATTGAACTTGTACATTCACTTTCGTCTTTAAGCGCAGCAATTACCGTTTCTTCGAAACTTTCGCTTCTTTTAGGGATCAACCGTGATAATGCATCTGCGTGTCCTAACTTTTTTGAGGATACATGTTCCATCTTAAACTGATAGTTTAAGAGGGTTACAGCCCATCGCTGTAATCGATTCGCAGTATGTGTGGGAATGCCTTTCTTTGATCCAAATATGGTAAGTAGGGGTTTATGGTCGGTTTGCAAAATAAAAGATCGTCCATGGAGAAATCGATTGTACTTTGTAATTCCAAATATTATCGACAGCGCCTCTTTTTCAATTTGGCTGTAATTTTTCTCCGCTGCAACCAACGTTCTTGAAGCATGGGCGATAGCTTTTGTCCTACCATCCTCATACTTGTGAAGTAATACAGCGCCAACACCGTAATCACTGGCGTCCGTTGCTAGTATTAGTTCCTTTTCTGGATTGAAATGTGCCAATGCTAAGTCTGACAGTAGACATCTTTTGATATTTTGGAAAGCAGATTCACATTCCTTATTCCAGTTCCATTTAACACCCTTTTTCAGTAACTCGTTAAGAGGAGCTCTTAAATTATGTATGTTAGGGATGTAAATTGCATAGTATTGAACTAATCCCAAAAACGATTTTAATTTTGTCACTGAATCTGGAGCAGGCATCTTTTCAATTGCTTCAGTCCTTTGTGGATCCGGTCTTCGACCCTCTTTGTCGATTATTTGACCTAGATATTTAATTTTTTTCATAAAAAAATCGCATTTTTCTGGGCTCAATTTAAAACCAAATTCCTGTATTCTTTTGAATACTTCTTTTACATGCTTCTTATGATCTTGCAAATTTTCACTTTTAATTAGGATATCGTCAAGGTAGGCCATTGAAAATTCCAACCCTGCCAGCATCGTGTCCATAATTTGCTGGAAAATAGCAGGAGCAACCTTTAATCCAAAAGGAAGCCTCTTTAGCTTAAAAATGCCCTTATGAGTATTTATGCCTAAGTATTTGGAGCATTCATCGCTGATCTTAATTTGCAAGTAAGCATCTGAGAGGTCTATCTTAGAAAAAATTTTTCCTCCGTTAAGCTTAGAGAACAGATCTTCTGCGGACGGAAGGGGATAATTATGGTCCAATAGACAGTCATTTAAACCCGTTGAAAAATCTCCACAGACCCTTATTCTGTTATTTTTTTTCTTTACATACACGGTTGGACTTGCCCAATCTGTGTGGTTAACTTTTTCAATGACTTCCAGTTGTTGAAGTCTATCCAACTCTTTTTCGATTGCGTCCATCGCTGAAAAAGGCACATTCCTTTTAGGTTTGAATACTGGAGTGGCATTTTTCTTTAATTCAAATTTTGCCTCTGTCTTAATACAGAGTCCTAGTCCTTCGGCAAAAACATTGGGAAATTCAGTTTTCAAATCCTTCAGGAAGTCTTCCCTTTGGTTTGCTTTTTCTGCAGTTAAAACGTTACAAAACGAATTTATGGGTTTCTCCCATAAATTAAACAGGACAATCCAATCTACCCCAAACAGGCATGTATTCTTTCCTGGTACGACGTACACTTTGGATTTATGAGTCTGGTTAGCGAATGTCACTTTGCATTTTAATTCTCCCTTGAACTCTAATCTTTTGCCGCACACACTTCTCGCCGTCTTTCTGGTTTTCGTTAATTCAGGTCGACCTATCCTTTTCCATATATCTTCATTTATAATACTAATATCTGCACCGCTATCCAGAAGCAATGTAACCAGATGTCCATTTATCCGAACATCAACATATTTCCGTCTTTCGCAGCTTTTTTCTTTATTCATGCGAAGCGTATTTACATTATCGGTCCCTTGTCTTTTCTTCTGGGCACAGTATGTTCCCTTGTGACCTCTGAGACCACATTCATAACATATTTTGTTCCTAAACCAGCAGGTCTTATTGTTGTGTCTTAAACTACCACAACATTTACACTTTAGCTTTGGGTCTTTGTATCCTTTAAGGATCCTGTGTTCTTGGAACCTGGACTTTCTTGTGGTCCCTTGCCTTTTTACTTGCTGCACCTTAAAAATATTTTTCTCTTCAATGCGAGTGTTGTCTTTCTTTATGTTAATCAGACGTTGACACTCTTCAGTGACTTTTTGCAATGTTATGTTAGGATCCGCCTCCATAATTGTTAGGATCCGTGAACGTATATCTTTGTCCCTTGGTGCTGTGAGACCTTGTACAAAGATTAAACATTTAAATTGGTCTGCGGAAATTTCATTCAATTTAAATGATTCGCATAAACAGTTCACAGTGCAAGCATATTCTAGATAGTCTTCAGCTTCTGCCTTCTGAATGTTCAAACATTTGTATCTAGAGTGAAATAGGCTATCCCTTTTATCAAATATTTTCGACAAGGTACTAATTGTTTCCTCGAACGAAACCTCCTCCGGTTTTTTTGGTAGAATTAGATTTGCATACTTGGTGTTTTCATCAGTACCCAGTTTTTGTAGTAGCAGGGTAACTTTTTCCTCATCGGTCCAGTCTAAACATCTTTTCGTAAAAATTGTTTCGTATCTTCTGTAGTATGCAGGGAAAGTAACACCAGTATCCGGGGAGTAACGAAATTCCGTTAGTGAATTTGAAATACCCTCGGCAGAAAAATTAGTCTTCTTCCCGGTCGACGTTAGAATTAGCTTTTCTAAATTCTTTTGCTGTGTCGACATTTGTCGTTGTAGTATGTTTGTTTGTTCTTGTTGTGCCTCTAAAGTTTTTTGTGTTCTTTCTTGTTGTTGTTGCAGCTGTTGCTGTAGCTGTTGTTGTTGAATTTGTTGTTGTTGTTGTTGTTGCGCTAAAAATTGTTGAGTCATTTTCGTCTGTTCCTGGATGCTAAGGGCTAGAGCCTTAGTTAACTCTGCTAATTGTTCCATGTTAGCTTCTAGTACAAAAATGTCTTTTCGAATTCTACACAATAATTCCAAAGAAAAATCGTAAATTTACGTATATCGTAAATTAGTAGCAATATGCAGACACAACACGTTTCAACAAAGTTCATCCATAGTAATTCAACAGGCTTTGTAAAATAATTCTTTTTTTTTTTTTTTTTTTTCAACAACGTAAGTTCATACACAAAATATTTCTTACTTCCCACGACAAATAGTTCCAATTATTTATATAAAGGCAATAACAAACAATTAATTTTCCAAAAAAAAAAAATATATGGCTGCCGTTCCCACGTGGCATAAAATGGTACAATAGTCGTTGTATTTATATTTTTTCTTTCGAAACTCGTAATCCTTTAGTGTAGTTTCGAATTCAACTTGCGACCATTTTTTTTTTTTTTTTTTTTTTTTTTTTACTTGTCAAAATAAATATAAATTCCACTTTACCTTGAACATGTTTCTATAATTTCTTGTGAGTTCTTTACGAAGAAAAATCCGTACTTTTCGCTACTTTAGGTAGGAAAAATTTTTAAATTCATTGACGCACGTGGTCAAAAATCCTTGTGTAGTTTGTTTTTTTCGTAAAACAAAAAATCCTTGCATTGTACACAGTCCTTGGTACGGTAATTTATCTCTGTTAAGAGAAAGAACATCCTTTCGTCGCCATTGTTATATTCCTAAATACTTAGGAAATAAAGACAAACGTGAGTTACACCGAGTGGTATGTGTAATGGGGTTTATTTATAATACAGAAACGTAAGGCTGCTCGCTTAAGGTAAATAGAAGTACATAGTAACAAGTATGGGGAAGAAAGTCTGATAATCAACACGTAAGACTATCCGTCTTACTGCGACTGCTTGTCTGCCGCTGTCTGCCAAACAGTCCAATATATATATACAGTTTGTAACCGGTGTATAGCCAGTTATGTTCCTTCACAACATATACCTTCTGTATTTATACAATTACTTAGCGAATATTATTCAATTTCCTTTACTATCATTATTACTATTATTTTTATCTTTATTATTTTACTATTATTATTATTATTATCTTTCATCATCACCACCACCGCCACCCCTACATGCATATTTTTATTCAATCCATGTCTGGCAATTCTTAATTTACTTAATTTCTTAGAGACCTTTTATAGCCAATGCATTTAAATAGGTAAATGCACTTAGGTTGGATGTAATTAAGCTTACTTTGAGAGGGTGCATCTTAGTTACTGCGAACAACGCCCACTCCAATCTGCATAAATCTTTAATGTGTCGCACTCCATATGACATCTTTCCAGCGCAACTGTCTGACAGTCCGCTAGTGGGTGCCTCCTTAACTGCTTGTATTTCCCTTTTTCCCTTTAGTCCTTATCTCTCTCTTTTTCTCCCCCCCCCTCCACCGCATACCCCCACCTTCAAAGTCTTATGCATTTTATACCCATCCCTTCTTTTGCACCTTCTCTCTCTATCTATTCTTATCTGTGTCTGGTTGAATATTTTAAACTCCACCTCGCTCCTTTTCAATGTTTGTTTAATTATTAAATCTTAAAACTTAAATTTTGTCGGATCAGAATTTTTTTTCTTACTTCTTATAATATCGTTTTTCAAATCATAATAACTATTTCTGTTAAAGTCTGATGAAGTTACTGGGTCATTGATGCAATTCGGTAACCAAAACATTTCACTAAGCAGATAACACGGTAATATATATATATATATATATGATAAAAAAATCAATACAAGCAATATATAAATGTTTATATCTTTTCTGTATTTATTTCCTATGTGTTGACGTGTAGGAATACAAAAAGACTTTTGAAAAAAATAAATAAGAATGTTTCGTTCCAAAAGCACATAATTTTCGACTGATCCTTTGGTCGGTCTTCCTCACTGTAAATATATATAATTAGTCCTCGCACGAAAGAGCAGGACACAAAATGTTTTAAATAATAATAGAATAACAATAACAAAGACTTTAGCTTGCGAGGACTACAGTCCTTTAGAAGTTTTCATCTCTATTTTTCTCGTTATCTACTGAATATTTTTAATGAAACCTATATGAAATATCTTCCTTATTAAATTGTAAAGATTTTCTATTCTGAAAGAAGTTTAAAAAAATTTAATCTAAAAGTTATTTTGAAGTTTTTCTTAAAAAAATTCAGATTTTCCATTATTCAGACATGTATGACAAAGAGGGAGTTGCAAAAAATAAGTTGTGGTGTGAGGAGAAATACAAACTGAAACAGAATATTCAGACCTGTAATAATATAAAGAGGGGGTTGCAAAAATGAGTTGTGGTGTGAGGAGAAATACAAACTAAAGTAGAGAGTAGGAGAGTTTTTATAAATACATGCAAAATAGCTTTCATTTTTTTTTTATCCAAATTAATAAATTAAATAAAATATAATCTTAAAGATACGGTACAAGTTAGAAAAGCATTTCATCCAAGGCATGAAAATTGTTAAACAAAATGTTTTTACTATAGGCTTTAAAAGTAAAGGCACAAGTTTCAATTTGAAATTTATCTTCAAAGTGCACTTTTATACATTTTACAAAATAAGGTATTAAATTTTTATACCTTACTTTGTAAAATTTATAAAAGTGCACTTTGAAGATAAATAAATTTAAAATTGAATCTTGTACCTTTATTTTTAAAGCCTATAGTAAAAACATTTTGTTTAACAATTTTCATGCCTTGGATGAAATGCTTGTCTAACTTATATATATACTGATGAAGACTGTAGGCACAGTAAAAACAATGATGTTATTAAAAAAAAAAAAAATTTTTTTTTTCTTTTCAAGACATTTCGTATTCCTACTGATGGTTGGTAAAAAAAAAAAGGTAACAAAATTAGTTTATTTAAATAGGATAGCTCAACAAGGATTTCTTTACATTAGACTGGACCCTCCAAGATATGCTTAACACAAACGGGAAGTTTTTGAAAAGAAACTTTACTGATGGAAGTTATGTTGATTTTAGGTAGACAAATGAAGAAAATTAAAACTATTTACACTGGTTGTAGCTAGACGAGTTTTCGTTGTGTGTTGGATGTTAATGTTGGGAGTGATTCAGCCTCTATTGCAGACTATGCTGCAGATAAAATTGCTATTTTTGGTTGATCACCAGAGTTTATTGTCTCCAATTCCATGTGTCCTTTTCATGACCCTTTGTTGCTGACTGCACGTTTTCTCCTTCTGAAACAATTTAATAGACAGCACGATCTGTGCTCCGTCGTATGCAGTTACAGCTTGTCTGGATCGATACTTCCAAGTGTCAGGTTGTGTTTGCTGACTTCTTTGAAGTTCAACGCTAATTGATGTCCTGTTGTCCATTGTTTTCACATGACGTTCTTACATATCTGACCATCTGTTCCTAACACTAGCTGTACTTATCCGGTGTTGTCTGGGATGCAGGGAGGTCATTTTAGTTTTTAATTTTTATCTGTTTGCACATTTCAAAATTTCTGTCTGCTGATTTTTATTTTTAGGTGATTATTTAAAAACTAGAGGTTTTAACCAATTAAAAACAGGAAAAAGTTATAGCCATTGACTTAGAATGAGGGCTTTGTTAAACTAGCCTGGGTGCTTGGTATCGCCTGGGTGTTTGAAGGTGTGTGTTGAGCAAAAAAAAAAAAAAAAAAATTGTGGTAGGCAGGCTCGAACCCGTACTGCGGAGCAGGAAAAGAATGTGAAAAGAAAAACATGACTTCTTTGCTGTTGCACCCATCACCTAACCGGAAGTGATGACTGTTTAAATTAAGGATAGTCAATCGAAAAGAGGGGGATGACTTTCGAAAATATCAGTGAAAAAAGCTCTCTCTGTAGAAAAGTGCCCAGTTGAGGGTGAAGGAATTTATGTTTTTAGGCAATTTTTCGATATTTGTCGTCTGAAGGGTTGAGCTTCAAAACAATACCAATCTAATAAAAATCCGTCGCCTCTGTCAAAAGTTTTAGGCAGACATACAAACATAAATACATGCACACATACATACATACATACATACATACATACATTTAAACAGACAGGTGAGATTTACATTATAAATTAATGGTTGGATATAGTTAAATCTGTGCTCGTTTTTTGTTTTAAATACTAATCCTATTAATCCCTGAGTGTTCATCAAACGGATACCATAATACTTAGTTTGCTGCATCTTATCATAACAAAGGTCCATACAAAATTTCAGCCAGATCGGCCCAATAGCTTCTGATAAAGTGTGAATAAGTGTGGTATTGTGTTGTAATTAATCTTTATTAATTCCTTATTCCTTCATAATATATATATATATATATATATATATATATATATATATATATTATATACTAGCAAAAGTACCCGTCGTTGACTGGGTTCAAAAACAACCTACAGAAAATGGACTCTGATTTATGAAAGTATGATAGGTTATGAAAAGGAAGGGTTGTAAAGTGATAGCTTCGATTTGGGGGTATCAAAACCAAAGCAAAATATGATGAAAGTAAAAATAAAATAGATAAACCCCATAATTTATCATACCATACCTGTTCGCACTAAAACACTTATCACAATATTCTGTGGATCTATATTAAAAAACCTTGTTAAACTTTGTGACATATTTTCATTCTATGGAGGTCAGGTGCGAACGAATACCCCATAATTTTATTATACCATATTTCTTCAAACTGAAACATAATTATCAAAGTATACTTACGCAGATAGATATGAAAAGCCTTTATTAAAGTTTGTGCCTATTTCCATACTATGGAGGCCAGCCACGAACGCAGACTCCACAATTTTATTATACCATCCCTATTTAAGTTAAAACATACTTATCAAAGTATTATTATGTACATCTATATCGAAAACACTTGTAAATGTTTTTTTTAATTTTTTATTTTCATACTTTGTGGACCAGGCGCGTACGCAGACCCCACAATTTTAATGAATCATCATTATGCCAGATCAAACATACCCATTCCTGTGTCTCGATACATTTATCATTATATATGATCAGTTTTCTATAATAGTCAACCATATAGGAGCCTATTCGTGACCAGAGACACACAGACGTTCAGCTTTATATTATATATATATATATATATATATATATATATATATGTTGATTCCATTTTTCACCCCAAACAAAGCACAGTTCCACTTTGATGTAGGAGGCTACCATCGGGGCCATAAGTTTCAGGAATACTATGTAGGGAGTTGAGCAACAAGATGTCTGTTGACATTAGACTTGAACTTCTGCATGTCAGTACAGTTGAGAAATATATAATAGTAGAGATTTAGAAGGCTATCACAATGCGAGGAATGAAATATAGTTATTGTTGGTAAAAGAAGACGAGAACAAGTGGCGATTTACAAATCAACAAGTACATACATATGTCTATATATATATATATATATATATATATATATATATATATATATATATTCAGTTATATTAGGTAAAAATGTCTTACTTGTTATGTCTGCGACAATATCCATTATTAATTTCAGAAAAAAATTCCCTTTTCAAATGGTGGACCCAACAGATTGATTCAAAGCATGCATTGTTCTCGTCTTCTTTTACCAACAACGACTATATTTCATTCCTCGCATTGTGACAGCCTTCTAAATCTCTACTACATACCTATCCCACACAATGCTTCAAGCAAACTGCATATCAGTCATATATATATATATATATATATATATATATATATATATATTCATATTGTATTCACTACAATAAGGCTCAATATGGTAGGAGAACTTGCTAGTATTATAATAAATACTAGACCTTTTGGCCCATTAAAACAAGAAGTTGTCTCAAAATGAGTGCTTTATGCCAAACTGATGGTTGAATATGATTAAATTCGTGCTCACGTTTGCATTAAATACTAATCTCTATTAATGCCTAACTGTTAATCGAATGGATACCATAATTTGCTGCATCTTATAACAAATGTCCATGCAAAATCTTAGTCATATCAGCTCAGTAGTTTCTGAGAGAAAGTGGAATGGACAGACAGACTAAAAGTATAATATAGATTTTTAATATTAGTGGTCATCTGAAACGAGATTCAGTTTTTAAATGATAAGAATTATATATCACCACAAGGATGACAGCAGGATATAAGTTTTTTTAGGTGGGGCATGGTAAAAGAAAAATGGCTGGAAATCACTGATCAGAAGTGAATTGTTGTCTTAACACATCTGTGTTCCAACTGATCGCCATGGAGAGAAGTGAAGCAATAGGCCCCATTGTGTGACTTCCTCAACAGCATCGGTTTGTTAATGAGTCCTTACTGCAAATTGATTTGACTTTTTTTTTTTTTTTAGAACTTCTTTGTCAACACTATTTGTGGAAACGCCTTGAGTATGCTCTTGGTCTCCCAAGTCAACAGGAGATCCGATGAAACGTTCCAATATTTGCACATTGGTTTTGCAAAACAACATTTTATTAATTAACTATTATTTGCTGTTATTTCTTCAATGAAACAAGTATCTATTATTAGAAAAAAAAAAAAGAAAAAATACAAAACATCAACCAAGATCTACAAATGCAAGTCAATATTTGAAAACGATACATTTATTGGGTGGATTTCTAATTAGTATTTTGTTTTATTTTTGAGTTTTGAGATATTGTTGAGACTTACCAGATAAGTCACATGTCGGCCACCTTGTACTAACTTGGCACTACTTGTTTCAAATTAAATAAAGGCTGCTTGTGTTTCAAATTAAATAAACGTCTTAAAATAAGTTATAAGACAAAAACTTATCTAGGTAGGTAGAAGAGTAACTTATTTTTGGCTTTTGGTAACCTTTATTTTTTATATATTTGTTGTTTTGTTTTTTTTAACCACCTTATCGATTTGTTGAATTAAATCAATTGTACATAAATTTGTACCAAGAAATAGAAACACTTGGCACACCTGTGACCTGCGTGAATTGACTTGGTTTTATTTGTGAAAATGCTTTAAGCCTGCTCTTAGCCTACCAAGCCAGCACGACATGCAATGAATCTTCCTGATACTAACATATTGGTTTTGGAAAGAGAGATTTTATTAATTTTGATTTTATTAATTAATTTTGATTTTTAATTTTGATGTTATTTATTGAATAAAAAAAATTTTTTTTCCCTGGATTGATATATCATTAATCTTCAAAATGTCTGTTTTATCTGTTACTAGCAGTTCCGGCCAGCTTTGCTCGGGCCCTATGTACTGTTAAAAACTTTATGTGCATTTGTATATATTAAAAAGTGTGCATATGTATGGTAATGCCTTTCTATATAATAGGCTTCCTTAACTACCATAGAGAAAAGTTGGTAGAGACTGCAGACAACAAATTTTTTTTAACTTTGACCCCAATTTTTACCCCTTAACATTTATTGTTTTGGGCTCAAATTAAATTAAAATGTTTGACCCATGTCCAAGTAACCTACATCTAAAATTTCAAGTGTTTAGAGACAAAATTGGTAGAGGAGTTTGGTAGACTCTGCAAAGGTCAACTCTGTAAACTTTGACCTCTTGCCAGCCAAATTTTCGCCCAAAAACTGATTAAAAAGCTTGCTGCGTGTCTGAATACCCTTTATGTAAAATTGGCTTAATAGTTTGCTAGAGATTGCAAAGGTCAAATTTTTTTAACTTTGACCCCTTGGAAGCCAAATTTTCAACAAAAAAAAAACACATAAAAAGTTTGCCCTATGTCTGAATACACTTTATGTAAAATTTCAAATGTTTAGACCAAAAATTGGCTGAGTAATTTGGTAGAGACCGCAAAGGTCAATTTTTTAAAACTTTGACCCCAATTATGACTCCTTTTCATTTAATGTTTTCAGCTTAAATGAAATTATAAAGTTAAATCCATGTCCAAGTAACCTATATCTAAAATTTCAAGTGTTTAGACCCAAAATTGGTGGAGAAGTTTGGTAGAGTTGTTAAAGGGCAACCCCTTAACAGCCAAATTTCTGTCCGAAAACCGGTTAAAAAGATTTTCCCAAATTTTCCGTGTGTGTTTGTGTGTATGTATGTGTGTGTGTGTTGCGGTGGAGAGAGCTCCCGTAAGCCGTAGTGATGGCAAACTTTCTAGTCCGATAAATGCATACCCATTGGCTGATAGGAAGGGCGCGGTGAATACTAGAAAGCTGATTGGCTAACTAAAATCTCAATAGAAGAGGAGCATATAAAAACGATAAACAACCACAGAATTCGCGCATAAGCCTGAAGAGTCCTAGAGTGAATGAAACGTGGAATATTCAGTGTAGCTTAATCGCCATATATATTTTATAAATTACTATATATATATATATATATATATACACACACACACACACTGTTATTATTTTTTGAATAAAAATTTACTTTTTCTCTCCCTATAATCTTGTAAAAATGCTTCAAAATGTCTGATTTCTTTTTTTTTCAGTGATTCTGACATTTGTGAATTGTAAGGATGTAAAGTGGGCGACTCGTGTTCAGGATATTTTTACCTACGCCAAAGTATTTGCATTACTTCTCATCATCATTACTGGATTTGTTCAGCTCGCCAAAGGTAAATAATATATTTTTTTCCACTGACTACCAAATATATAAACATGTATATCAGGATTTGTGCAGGCTTTAAAAGGCCTTCAGTTTTGATTTCGGTCTTGAAAAAAGCCCTGTTTTCTATTATTACCTTGAAAAGGCCCTGAAAGTCATATTCTTTATATTCACTAAAAAATTTTGCATCAAAATATTAAAAAACTAGCTGTACCCACTAAACCACGCATTGCTGTGGCATAGTCTGGTTGATGCAACAAACACACACACACTCACACACAAATACATGCGCACACACACACACGCAAACACTCACACATACAAACACATGCACACAAAGTACACACCGGCGCGTACGCACATACGTTCGCACGCAAAAACACGCATGTATACACACAAACTTTGCATGTAGTTAGGAATAGACAGTTTAAAGAATTCCAAATCACATATTAGGAGATTTTTAAATATATAAACTGTAAATGGTAGACAGTTTAAAGGCTTCCAAATTACGCATAAGGAAATTTATAAGTATATAAATTGCAAAATACTGGCTATGAACATGGATCTTGGCTATAATGATCATTTAATCCGTTTTTTAAAAGTTTTTTTATTTAGCATATAAATAAAGAATTTTTGTCTGTTATAAAAGAAAGAAGAAATAATGGTTATCAGTGCCGATGTGTTGAAAAACAGTATGTACGATGTATGTACACAGAAAAGATTTAGCACGGTAGTCAGGAATAGACAGTACGGGTCTCGGCTATATCAATCGATTAATCCGTTTGTTTAATTTTTATTTAGTGTATAAAGAATTTCCATCAATCATACTTAAAAAAATAAAGGTTTATCTTTTTTATTTTATATAAAAAAAATAATGGTGATCAATGCCAATGTGTCAAAAAACAGCATATCCAATGTATGTAAGGTCCTGGATATGACCTTAAACTATATCCAGTGGTGAGATCCCAGCTTGTGGGCTTTGGGGAGTGTGGAGCCACCCTTTAATTACCATTGCTCCCAGGTCCACTCTGACCCGGAGTGGTAGTACCTGTTAGGGTTCCAACTATAGGTTAAATAGAAACTGACTTGAAAACAAACATATTCTATTAAAAAATTTTCTTAAATCTTTGGATTCAGCATTAAATAACCCGAAAAGGGTTGATATGCCGTAAAACCAACCAACCAACCAACCAATGTATGTAAATAGAAAAGATTTAGCACGGTAACGTAACTGTTTAATAAAAATTAACATATACGGTAAACTTAATGATGTAAATGAAAGCATTCTTGGTTTATGAACATTGTTTCGATGTGTTGCAGTTGTTTAATATGTTTGTATTAGGTGTATTTTATATAAAACGATTGCCTTTAGTACAGAGTGAAGCCATATTGGTAAATTTTTGCAGCGTTTGTTTTTATAATAAAAGTTAGATTATGGAATGAACAAATAGTCAGTTTCAGCTTAGCGGAATGTGAGAAGGGAGAATTTATTATTTTTGTATTGGGAAATGGAAGGCTTGTGTTATTGCGATGTGTATATGACCCAGTTAATAAAAGTGCAACCCCGTATCTGTTGAAAGTGTAGAAATCTTCCTGGTGATGATTGGGAGTGGTAAAAGTACTTGGTAAATAGAGAGGAAAATACAAACTACTTCCTCTTAAGATGGTTGCAATTGTGATGAATGGCACTCCTAGGATGAAATGTAGGATTTTATTATAATGACAAAATGTAGCGTAAATGGCATTCAAAAGTTACACAAGATGGTGGATAATAGTGTAGACATAATAAATTTGTATGTGGCAACTTGTTGCAAACGTATGGTAATTTAGTCCAGAAGGGAATTTCCGCAAGTAAAATATTATAGATAGGAGATAACATCGAAATAAATATTATTTAAATATTTTTTAAATATTAATTAAAATACTATTAAATTATTAAACGTGAAGTCGAAATAAATACATTGTTCTAAAATTGCATTCTATTATTTCCGGTATTGTTGATGCAAGAGTTATGCCCCTTTATCACAAAACTGCTTGATGTTATCCATATACTTTACAGATGTAGCCGAAGTGAAGTTCAAAATCGAAATGAATATTAAAATATTTTTTTTAAATTAATTAAAATATTAGATTTTTCTTTATTATATCACTTTATATTTCAAATTTTGTTTTTTAAACTTAACTTTTGTCTGGAAAAGGGCTTGATATGTCCTTGAAAATGGACATTGAAAATCTGTATGAACCCTGATTTACTATTTTATATATATATATATATATATATATATATATATATATATATATATATATATATAAAGCAGATAAAGTGGACAACTTGTGACCTTTTCAGTCACCATTTGTTTACGTGAACAGTGACTGTATACACAGCATTTTTTATACAATATATACACATTCTTTATGCAGTATATATACAACATTTTTCTATTTTTAAATATTGATTATGCCTACCTATAGACAAGTTAAATAGAGGATTCTGTTTGAAATTCCGTGCAGATTCCAGAGTTCTACGGAAAGATTCCCTCCTAATATTATGTTGTACCTATTTACTATGCCTCCCCACAGGACAGAGTTAGACACCAGGGTCGTTTTTTAACATGGAGAAAAGGTACAAAAATAAAAATTGTCTCAGTCGTGAAGGATTTCTCCTCCACCGAAAGAGAACAAGAAATAGAAGTGCAGCATCTGAAGAACAGATACTACACTTTGATCTTGTCCCGAAGGCCTCAAATTAAATCAACATTTCCATATGGAACTCACACCCTTGATTTTATTCTCGCGTTGCCTACGCACTGTTCCAACATTTCAAAATACAACTGCTGAGATACAACGCATGGCTCTTTACAGACTTTTTCTTTTTCCAACTTTACAACATGGCAAGAAAGAAAAAAAAAAAAAAAAGAAAGAAAACAGCATACTGAAGATGGAGTATAGCTCCGAAATATATTTGTTATAAATTTAAAACAAGTAAGATATTTGTTTATTTTCCTAATATTACATTATGATTCGGCTTTCAAGCGCACTTGGTGGGTATTTTATTTTTGTTAAGTATTCTATGTAAAGAAAGTTCAAATATGCACATTTTTGTTTATGTGAACAAAATTTCTAATGAATATTTGTTTGTGTATGTTTATTTGTTAATGTTAATAATTTTATTTAATATTCTATGTTAGGAAAGCCCAAATGCTTTACAAAATTTAATTACAGTAGGTACATGAGTATCTCTTGTACTCTTGATATGTTGAACCCCAGATCTCAATTCGTGGAACCAACCTAAAAGCTGTGAACAAGTTCACTTACTTGGGCAGTATTCTGTTAAGAGCATTACTAATAGATGATGAAGTCGACTGCAGGATAGCCAAGGCTAGTGCTGCCTTTGGACCTCTCAGAACCACTGTGTGGAAGTGTAGAGGAATTCGGTTACAGACTGAACTTTAAGTATACATACCTGTAATTCTTACCCTACTTATGTATGCTTCTGTAAGTTAGACTGTATATGCCAGACATGCCTAGAAACTGAACCATTTTCATATGACCTGCCTCCGTAGATTGTTAAAAATCAAGTGGCAAGACAAGATACCAAACACAAAGGTTCTAGATCGGTCAGACCTTCCATCAGTACACACCATGTTACAGCAGTTTCAGGTTCATTGAGCAGGTCATATGCCACATGCCTGATTCAAAGCTTCCAAAACAGCTCCTTTATGGTGAGCTGTCCAAAGGAAAAAAAAAAACTTGCAGGAGGATAGTGGAAATGGTTCTTTTTTTTTTTAAATACAGGAGTCACTACTTACCAAGGCCCGGAGGACACTCGAGGATAAGGGTTAATGCGTATACATTAGTCAATGTGATTATAGCGTAGTAAACATAAGTAGTGGGAATTTTGTAAATTGGATTACTTAGGGGACGGTTCATCAAGAATTTGTTTACGTTGGACAATCAAATTGTAGTCAGCTGGGAAGCAGACAGTTGGAATAGAGTTGTACAGACGTGTAGTTCTAAGAAAGAAACTTTGTTCATGGAATCTACATTTAGGTTTAGGCACAGATAAAGAGTGTGGGAAATTATTGATAGTGATTTTGGCTATACAAGTGTTTTTCGTGAAAGTTTGGCGAAGGGGTGGGGACCATAGATTGAAGCTCAGATGAGCACCTGTCATGAAAATGCAACGTCTTTTCTGTGGGGAAAAAGGTTGCAGAGAAGGGAAAAAGACATCCCTCACTACGCTATGAGATCTATTTTGAACTCTGTCAAGTCAGGATAAGCTGCTTCTAGCAGCTCCTGCCCAGATGTGGCAACAGTACTCCATTGTTGCCTGTACCTGGTTTTTAGGTTCAAGGAAAATCTTAAGGTTTCCCTCAAACAGTTCAGTTTGTATTGTAATGCATGGGAAAAACTAACCTAAGACAGATGTTCCTAGTGTGCCGCAACTCACAAAGGTCCTACAATGACTGAATCCACATGCAATTAAGAACACAAGAGAAAGCATGACATCATAAAAGACAGATGCTAGCAGCACCTCGGCTACAGAATCATACCACAGGTGTCCAACATACAAGAAATACTTCAGAGCTCGAACCAGTCTAACAAGTCATTTCTGAACCCACAGAACGATTGCATGATCACGGTCATCTTTGCAAACGATGGACAAACATCATCATCATCATCTCTTGTACTAGTTCGCAATCTATTTCATCAGATTGGTATGTGGTTTGATTAGCTTAAACAAATATGTTTATATTCGTGTAGTTATACACAGGCAATTAGACATTATGATGCAAGCACATTTTTCAGCTATTTTTGCCCATATTTGGCGCTAAGATATAAATATTTTCGTCATGGCCATATTTCTTTTTCCTATCTTTTTTTATACTATGTTGTAACTTCCCGGCTTTACGGATGTTGCCATTTTTAGTTATATATGTACTGACTAGCAGGAGGCGCCACGTTGCCCAGTCATAAAATATGCTTGAATATGATATTTTAATTTATCCAGATTTTGTATATATTATAATAGTCTATTATCTATCAATAATTTCATATGATATTGTACCCAATATAAAGTCGTGATTTCAAAAGTAAAAAAAAAAAATTTTCAAGTTGTGACTTCAACCAGAATCAAAACCGAAAGAAAATTTGAAAGCAAAAAAATGGAGATCGACATACATGGTGAGTTTTATAAATGACTAGTGGGGGTGCCCGGCGTTGCCTGGGTGTTTTGGAGGTGTAAAAGAAAAAAAAAAAAGGTTTTGGTAGGAAGGTAGGCTTGAACCCAAAGCTTTGACGCAAGGGTAGAAAAGAAAGGGAAAAAACAAACTGGCATCTTACCCGCTCGGCCACGAAGGGAGAGGAATGAAAAACGTTTTCATTTAACGATTAACTTAATGAGGTCAAACATCACGCCATATGGGAAAACTTAACTTTGGCTGCAAGCCAGTTTCTGCGTTTCCCACAAGATGTTGGTTCTCCATAAAAAATAAATAGGGAGTGTCCTAATGAATGGCAACTGTCTAATATAAGGGGTTTCCCCCGCATTGATCAAACCTCATTGCTTTTCTAGTCATCCCTGGCCGAGTGCCAGGGAGCTGCTTTTTATACTAAAAAGCCAAACAAACATGGGTAGACTAAGAACTATCGCGAAAATAGCGTGTAAAAGTTGCTGAAATTAAAGATACATGCAAGCTCATTTTGTAAATCTTAGATATTATAATCTACGGAGCATATAAAAAGTTTTAAGAATGAGTGACAATTGTCTCTTTCATCCATGATGTATAAAATTTTTAATTTCTCTTTTCTATATACAGGATAGGGCAGAGCAATTTGCTTATTTGGAATATCAATTAAAATAAAAAAGCAAGTTGTTCTGCCCCACCCTATGTGTGTGTGTGTATATATATATATATAGGCAAACATTTGTGTGTCCAGCTAAAAGTAAATTAATATAAAAGTAACCTGTACAGTTGGTATTTTCTTGACCGGCATTGCCCTGGATCTATAATATCTAAGATTTAAAACAACTATTCATTCTTTAGAGGAATCAATAGAGCCAAGTTTCATTGGTAGAGGGTGGGTGAAGGTTCAATTTTATGTATTATATAAAAGAATAGAATGTCTTATATTATTTTTATTTTCATTAAGACAAGAAAGAGGAATGGGCTGGGTCATGGTGAAAGTATGGTTGAGTGGAAAGATGTGGAAAAACGAGTAAGGAGGAAAGAGAGAATGATAGAGAGACAGATTGAGCTAGAAGTTTTACTATAAGAGATGTTACACACACTTTTTAATCTCTTCTACTTTTGTTAGGCCCCCAAGTAACACTGGGTGGTTCTGCTAGTACATATATTAAGTAAAGAAAAGAGGAGAGAAAAGAAGAGAAAATATAATAACGAGGTGCATTCAAAATTTTCTTTTTTAAAATATTTCATTAAAAAAAATGGTTAATAAAAAAGGACAACAGTATCTAAAAAAATTTTTAAAAAAGATTATTTCTTTATTTTATTTTATTACTAGCATGGATACCTGGTGTTGCCGGGGTGTGGAGAGGTGGTATAGTAAGGCTGTTGAGCAACGAAACCCCTAAAAAAAATTAATACTCATGCGAGTGCAAAAAAAAAAAAAAAAAAAGCTGCAGAAAGCTATAATGGGAAAGGGGAAAAAGAGGTGAAAAAAAACAAACAAATTCTTTAGTTGTCTCGCCCACGACACACTTACAACATTACAAAATAGCACATTTAAAACGTACGTTGAGGTTGCAAGGCGTGAATGACTGTGCAAAAATGCACAAACTGACCCTTCCTTGCAAAAAATGGCCCAGTTGACAATCAAAGAATTAATGTTTTTGTCCAATTTTTGGATATTTGTTGTCTGAGAGATCAATCTTTCTAACGATACCAATTTTGTTAGTGTTTGTTGCGTGTGTCTAAAATTTTTGTGCCACTTACAAACACACACACATTTTGCACTTTATATATTAGATGTCAGTCCAAACAATGAGACATGATACATAGAAAATGTTCATTTGATAGAAATAATCTCTCACTCAATATGCAGCTTATGATATTAATCTTTTTTTCTCATAAAATGAAACTGATACGTTTTCATTTTAATCTGATTTTAAATGAATTGTGCAAAATTATGCCGATGAACAAAATTTGTGCCACACATTGCCTAGTGGTTTTTATTTGCATTTTTTTTTTTTTTTTTTTTTTTTTTTACATAGGCATCACCACATTATTAAGGCCAAGAGGCCACTCAAGGATAAGGGTTAAAGAGTGTACAGTAGAAATTAGACAATATAGTAATCATTAGTAATGAACATTCGGTTAATTTGATAACTTATATGGAACGGCTCATCAAGAACTTATTTACGTTAGACTTGAAGACAACCATATTGTAGTCAGCCGGAAAGCAGGAAAACGGAAGACAATTCCACAGGCGTGCAGTTCTAAGAAAGAAGCTTTGTTCATGGAATCTACGTTTAGGTTTAGGCACAGATAAAGAGTGGGGGGAATTATTGATAGTGTTTACAGCTAGACGAGTGTTTCTTGTGAAAGTTTGGCGAGGGGGACCATAGATTGAAGCTCAGTCGAACACTTTCCATGAAATTAACGATACATCAGAGACAAACTCGCAACATCTCTTCTGTGAGATAGAGGTAGCAAGGAGGAGAAAAGGACATCTCCTACGAGGCTACGAAGTCTATTTTGAACTCTATCAAGGCAGGAAACCTTATTCATGTGAAGTGTGCGGTTCAAGTTTTGCCCTAAAATCACTTTTTAATAAACATGTTTATTCACACTGCCTTCTCCAAGTGATATTACCTCAAGTAATAGCACGAAGCTGGATACTCCACCAGACTAGATAAATTTTGTCCTGGAATCCAGTAAGATCATGAGACCAAAATAAAAGATATACTACAACGTATAAAAATGGTTAATTGGGCAGAGGAAAATTAAGTTCTCAATTTCTTTACTAACTCAGTGCTTGAGAGATAAAGATCTTTAATGGAACATTCGAATATCTATGTATGTCATATAGAGTTCAAGTGTTAGCCCCAGGTTGTGGGCCCCTTGATTTCTGAGAACTTTGACTGACGTAAAATAAAACAAAAAAGTGAAAAGCCACATTCATGTCAAGTATGTGGTTCATCCTTTTCCCACAAATCAACTTTAAATAAAAACATGGTCTCTGAAAGAAATAAACATTATACCAGTTGTGACAGGAGCAACTAGCCTAATAAAAAAGAACCTTCAAAAATACTTAGAAGCAATCTCTGGAAAACCAAGCTGTAAGGAAATACAGATAGCAGCCATAAAGGGAACAGTGTCTATTCTTAAAAGAGCCCTCGGATATAAATTTAAATTATAATAGAATCGAGTGTTAGTCCCAGGAAGAAGACCCTTGATCTCGTCAAACTAACAAAAGTAAAATAAAAAATAAAAAAAAGAGAAAAAACTCATTCATGTCAAGTTTGTAGGTCGGCATTTTCCCAGAAATCAACTTTAACAAAACATGTTTACATACACTGATGGTCTCTGAAAGAAATAAACATTATACCAGTTGTGATAGGAGTCCCTGGTTTAATAAAAAAGAACCTTCCGAAATACTTAGAAGCAATCCCTGGAAGACCAAGCTGTAACGAGATAGAAATAGCAGCCATAAAGGGAACAGCATCTATTCTTAAAAGAGCCCTCGGATATAAATTTAAACTGTAATAGAATCAAGTGTTAGCTCCAGGAGGGAGCCCCTTGATATCTTAAAACTTACCGAAGTTAAATAAAGAAAAAAAAAAAAGAAAGTGACAAATTTCCATTTGATGAATAACGATTAATTATAGCTGCACAAGACCAAGGCTTACTCACAAATGGATTTAAGAAAATGGTTGGTCTACAAAAAAAAACGACCAATGCAGATTCTGTCACTCGGCTGTTGAAAGCCCAAGCCACCTAATGTCTGGATGCAAGATCCTTCTAGTCGATGGTCATTACACTGCCCACCACAACAAAGTAGATATTTACACTAGAAGATCTGGAGAGATGCAACTAGATAGGTCGTTGAACATCTGGGAACATGAACCACCACCGATAACAACAAATGGAAAAGTGACAGTGTTCTACGACAAAGACATACAGGCAGGCAGATACATAAAAGACAAGGGCATCAAGCTAGATATAGTAATATGGAACAAGCCCGAAAGAACTGTGTTTATTATCGATGTCACAGTTCCAAATGACTTTAGCCTTAATAGAGCTAGAAAAGATAACTAAATATCAGGACCTAAATAATGATCTAAAGACAACGTGGTCTCTGAAAGAAATAAACATTATACAAGTTGTGATGGGAGCAACTGGCCTAATTAAAAAGAACCTTCAAAAATACTTAGAAGCAATCCCTGGAAAACCAAACTGTAAGGAAATACAGAAAGCAGCCATAAAGGGAACAGTATCTATTCTTAAGAGTCCTCGGATATAAATTTAAACTGTAATAGAATCAAGTGTTAGCCCCAGGAAGGAGCCCATTGATCTCTTCAAACTAACAAAAGTAAAATAATAAAAAAAGAAAAATAAAAAAATAAAGGAGGAAAATAAGAGTAAACCATCTACTCTTTATGGACGACTTGAAACTCTATGCAGAATCCGAGAAACAACTTGTCTCTCTGATCGACATTGTTAAAAATTATACAGAGGACATCTGCATAGAGTTTGGATTCGACAAATGCGCTAAGTGCACCATAAAGAAAGGAAGAAAGACAGCATCAGAACATCAAATCTTGACAATGGCTCTATTGAAGACCTTGAAGAAGATGCTGTCTATAAATACCTGGGAGTAGAGGAGAATGAGACACTTGAACATTGAAAGATGAGAGAAAAAGGGCAGGGAGAATATTTTAAGCAACTTAAAAAAATCCTGTCATCAGAACTATCACCGAAAAACAATTGCTGCCATCAATCAATTGGCAATACCTGTTGTCTCTTATGGATTTGGCATAATCAATTGGCCACAGAACTGCATCAATAAACTTGACGTAAAAATCGGAAAATGCTGACCCTTCATAGTCATTTACAAACATCAGTGCATGGACAAGTTGTACTTACCACAGAGAGAAGGTGGTTTAGGCCTCACTGAAATAAACCACGCATACCGAGCTTCAGTGGTAAGCATAGGCCAATATATCAAAATCCCAAAATAAAAATGGTTAATGAACATCACACCAAATGTCTGCCTCAGCAGACGTCAACTACAAAGCTTGGTGAAAATTTCAGTGGTAACACACTGGATAACACAATAGAAGAATATGACAACCCAGCAACCCTAATCGCCTGAAAAAAGAGAAAGGAGTATACAAAAAGGGAAGTGAAGACAAGACTAGAAGGATGGCAACAACATAAGAGAGCAGGCAGATTGATAGAAGAACTGAACCAGAACTACATTGACAAGGAGGCTTCACTACAATGGCTTAAAAGTGACAAATTTCCATTTGATGAAGAACGATTAATTATAGCTGCACAAGACCAAGGCTTACTCACAAATGGATTTAAGAAAATGGTTGGTCTACAAAAAACCGACCAATGCAGATTCTGTCACTCGGCTGTTGAAAGCCCAAGCCACCTAATGTCTGGATGCAAGATCCGTCTAGTCGATGGTCATTACACTGCCCACCACAACAAAGTAGATATTTACACTGGAAGATCTGGAGAGATGCAACTAGATAGGTCGTCGAACATCTGGGAACATGAACCACCACTGATAGCATCAAAAGGAAAAGTGACAGTGTTCTATGACAAAGACATACAGGCAGGCAGATACATAAAAGACAAGGGCATCAAGCTAGATATAGTAATATGGAACAAGCCCGAAAGGACTGCACTCATTATCGATGTCACAGTTTTCCAAACGACTTTGACCTTAATAGAGCAGAACGGGAAAAGATAACTAAATATCAGGACCTAAAAAATGATCTAAAAACAACATGGCCTCTGAAAGAAATAAACATCATACCAGTTGTGACAGGAGCAACTGGCCTAATAAAAAAAGAACCTTCAAAAATACTTAGAAGCAATCTCTGGAAAACCAAGCTTTAAGGAAATACAGATAGCAGCCATAAAGGGAACAGTGTCTATTCTTAAAAGAGCCCTCGGATATAAATTTAAATTATAATAGAATCGAGTGTTAGTCCCAGGAAGAAGACCCTTGATCTCGTCAAACTAACAAAAGTAAAATAAAAAAAAAAAAGCAAAGATTATGTTCTCAATTTCTTTACTAACTCAGTGTTTGAGAGATAAAGAACTTTAATGGAACATTCGAATATCTATTTATCTCATATAAAGTTCAAGTGTTAGCCCCAGGTAGTGGGCCCCTTGATTTCTGAGAACTTCGATTGAAGTAAAATAAAACAAAAAAGCGAAAAACCTCATTCTTAAAAAGAGTGCAATACTGTTCTGCTTGAGAAGTTAATTTTATCTTTGGACGGCTATTTTTCTCCTCATCTTTTTATATATAAAGTAAAGTGAGATTTTACCTCTTTTGTTGACCAGAATTTTCCCCTTGATCGAGATAGGCTAATGAACAAAACCTGATTCAGAATCGCTTTAGACTTATTGTAAACATGTACTCTGCAACATGTTTTGTTAGTGCATGTGGGTGGCAGATATGCAGTTGTTTGATGTTTGGCCAGTGGAAGAAAGCCACTGAGCAGGTACCTTGTGGATATAATAAACCCATTAGCAGGCAAGTCAGCAACACATGTAAAGAATTCTGCCCACTTCACGGAACTGATCAAGGGAGCACCCATCAGTACTAACCAAATGGTAAGCCTAGATGTGGTTAGCCTGTTCACTAAAGTCCCAACCAGTGAGGCACTAGCAGTAATTCAAGACAAACTAGCTGCGGACCTCTCCATAGAAGAGCGCACATGTGTACCATTGCCAAACTTAATGGAAATGCTGACATTCTGCATAGAAACAACCTACTTCAGAATGGGTACTGACCTATATCGACAAGAGGAGGGACTAGCTATGGGCTCGCCATTATCACCAGTGATGGCGAACATATACATGGAATACTTCGAAGACATGGCCTTAGGTTCAGCTCCCTTAAAGCCCACCATGTGGCTAAGATACGTTGATGACACCTTCATACTCTGGCCCCATCAGGAAGACATCCAGGCTCTCCTAGACCATGTGAACTCAATAAGACCATCGATACAGTTCACAATGGAGAAAGAAAAAGATAACCAACTGGCCTTCCTTGATATACTCATATCACGCACAGAGCATGGGTTTAAGACATCCGTATATCGCAAGCCTACCTTCACCAGACAATACCTAAACTTCAACTCCCATCACCCATACAGTATCAAACATGGAATCGCACGCTGCTTACAACATCGAGCAGAGACAATAAGTAGCGACACCATTACATACCACCAAGAAATGGTCAGGTTGAAGAATACCCTCCGTCGTAACAACTACCCCGATAGCATACTATCCACCAGACGTGTTAATAGTATAAGAGAGGAGAATGAAACCCAAAAACCTCCAACGGTCTGCCTACCATACATATGACGCATCTCCGAAAAGATTCAGAGAATATGTGCCCCCTACAACATCAGGACAGTACTCAAAAGCGAGTCAACACTCAGACGACACCTGGTACGAGTGAAGCCCCGCATGGATGAGAACATGATCAAAAACTGCATATACTCCATCCCATGCAGTTGCAGAAAGGTTTACAGGGGGTGAAACATGCCGCCCCCTTAAAGTAAGGGTGGAAGAACACCGAAAAGCGGTAACTAAAGGGGAGACGGAAAAATCGGGCATAGCCAACCATGTCTGGATGGAGAGGGGGGACCATCGCCTCCTATGGGATGAAGTAAAAATAATAAACAGAGAGACCCACTGGAAAGTGAGAAAACTTAAAGAAACAGCTCACATGCTCGGACATAACAACCTACTGAGCAAACCAAGCATAGAGCTGAATGCAATTTGGACACCTCTGATAGAGAGAGAAAACCTTGAATAACAACATAGATTTAACATTAACAAAAACCAACTAAGAATTGTCCTAGTGACATATGGCCGAGTGGTCCTAGACGTTGTATCTAAGTTTACAGTTACCCAAAGATCCTGAACGAAGGCAGTGAAAAAAGTAACATTGAAAACAGAAAATCAGCAACTATGTCCCAAAGCCTAGCTGGAGTCCGAACACGGTACCCCCGTAATAATAATAAAGGGTTGGGTTCGAGACTCCTAACAAACGGTTCTCCAGTTCGATACAAAACACCTGACGAAGGCCGGAGGGCAAAACGGCCGAAACGTTGTGACAATAACAACCAAGATGAGGAAGTCAGTCCGACAATCTCAATCAAGGAGAACAATGTTTGAATAATCCAAAGAATGAATAATCAATCCTCATTTAAAAAAAAAAAAAAAAAAAAAAAAAAAAAAAACTCAAAAAACATACATTAGATCTCTGGCCAGGTCTTTATTTATCCCTTTTAAAATTAAATTCATAAGTCCTAGAAGGGCTTACTAAATTAAAAAGCTGGAGATATTGAAACAGTGACATGTCTATTACAGGGGCGTTCCAAAAGTAATGTGTCCTATTTTTTTTTTTATTCCATCCGAATGAATCATAGGGGATTGCTGTGATGACCGAACTGATGCATTCATGATCTGAAAGTATTTTTCAGTTGCAAATATTGACGGTGTGAGACTAAGAAATCAACCCCTGTTATGGACGTGTGTCAGAAGCAGGGGTGCGTCATTGAATTCCTGACAAAAATGCATTGAGAATGGTGGTGACTATGTAGGAAAAAAATTAAGGGGCACAAAAGGTTGCTTGTTTTAATGGTACTACTCCCGTCTTTGTAGCTCATCAACTTTTTGAGTTAAAAAAAAAATAGGTTTTACTTTTGGAATGCCTCTCATATTAGTATAGTATAGTGGGGGAAGAGGTGGCTGGTTACCTTTAATGCATCTAAAACCAAGCTCCTATCTTTACATCATTAACGCTCTGATCACCATCTGACATCAATTGAAATGGATGGCTCTCGTCTAGGGGAGGCCCCATGTTTTACTTCTGGGTTTGACCTTTACTCCTGATCTAAAATGGAACACATACATCAAGTCTGTTGCCAAGGTCACTGGGAAAATGGTGGGATCCTTCTACCGCTCCAGAAGATATCTCACTACTGATGCAATTCTCTATCTATATAAAAGCCAAGTACGTCCAATGATGGAATACTACTGCCACATCTGGGCAGGAGCTTCTAAAAACAGCCTATCCTGCCTTGACAGAGTACAAAATAAACTTTGTGGCTTAGTGGAGGATGCCCTTTTCTCTTCCCTGCAACCTCTCTCCCACAGAAGAGACGTTGCGAGCCTATCTTTGTTTTATCATTATTTCAATGGCAAGTGCTCGTCTGAGCTCCAATCTCTGGTCCCCCCTGGCCAATCTTTCAGGATAAACACTTGTCTAGCTGAAACCACTTTCAATAATTTTCCCCACTCTTTGTCTGTGCCTAGGTCAAAACATAGATTCCATGAACAAGGCTTCTTTCTTAGAACTGCATACCTGTGGAACTCTCTACCGCTTGCCTGTTTCCCACCTGACTTCAACTTGGATGTCTTCAAGTCCAACATAAACAAATTCCTGATGAACCGCCCCCTTAAGTAATGACACTTTATCAAATCTCCAATACTAACGAATACTACAACACTATCCCATTGATTACTGTACACGCAATAATCTTTATCCCCGAGTGGCTTCTGAGCCTTGATAAGTGGTAACCTCCATGTAAAAAAAAAAGTGCAGTATGCCACCCTATCCACACAAACACCAATCCGTACATCTGTAGTGAAATGCCTTTCACTTAAGTTAGCGATTAGAGTAGAATTGGCAATTATTTCTATAACCTTCATTTATGCTATTGTCTCATCCAACAAATGCGCAGTAATTTTTAAATATTTCATTATGCAAGATTTAAATTGGTATACAAATAATGCAAGCTGACAGAAAAAATATTAATAGACACAATTATTTTCATTTATGTTTTTTACAAGAGTTGTTTTGTCATTCAGAAAATGTTGAATTTCACTTAATGAAAAAAAAAAAAAAAAAATTGGTGTAAACACGTCCGCCATTTTAATCTTTTGTTAATACTTTGAAAAAAAAAAAAAAAAAAATTATTTCATGACTCTGAAATGTGAAAGGAATTTGAAGGCATTTAAATTGTCAAATAGAAAGTCATTTTTAAATTTGAAATTTTTTTAGCAAATCGTCATGTATCAAAAAAAAACTGAATGCTTTGTAAGTTATTTACATCTAATAATGTTATGAACAGAAATTTTTAAGGTTGTGGTTGTCTTCTATGGCTGAATAAGTCTATCTTTGATCTACATTGTTGGTTGCAGGTGAAAGTCAGTGCCTCATGTTGGTGGTCTGTTAGATTTTGTTGACTGGACTTCCTGAATAGTCTTTTGGTTTCTGCCCATATTGCAATGTACCTTTCCCCCAATGGTAAGGCCTTTGGTTACCATTTGTCTCCATATGTTGCAAAATTTACCTTTGGATTCACAACTGGTAGGATCAATAAATATCATATGCTTTCGGGCCTTGTTTGTACACATCGATATAGCGAAGGTGAATTCTCCACAGACTACACATGTGAAATGTGTTCAGTTTCCATTCTTCGTGGTTGTAGGCTGTCCATGCTTTGCTGCCGTACAGAAGGGTGCTGATGACACAGGCCATGTAAATGTTCACTTTTGCAGAGATGGTGAGATGTTTATTTTCTCACACCCTAATTGTCAATTTTGCAAGAGTGGTGAATGCCTTTCCAATGCACTTGTTGAGTTCTACATTGAGATGTAAGTTGTCTTAGGCTGTAGACCTGAGATCCAAGAACTGCTGATGATGCTAATGATGATGGGAGGTGATTGGGTTGCTTGGCATATAACCTGGGTTTCCTTTAGGCTGATGGTGAGGTTGATTTCTTTGCAAGCGTTGGAAAACCTATCCATGAGTCTTTGAAGCCTTTCTTCAGTGTGAGATGCTACTGCCACGTCATCAGCAAACAGTAGGTCGCTGATGGGATCTTGAACTGACTTTGTTCTTGGACTGAAGGCGGTTTACGCTGAAAAGGTGGCCAACAAATAAATATTTGAAGATATGAACAACTTGAAGCAAAAGGACTTTTGCTTAAATGATTGAACCCTGAAAAAGATTGATATGCTGACTACAATCTGATTGTTTCAAGTCCAATTTAAACAAGTTCTTAATGAACTGCCCCCCCCCCAAGTAATCCAATTTACAAAATTTCCACTACTTATGTTTACTACGCTATAAACCTGATCTGGATCGAAAGTAAACTCTGTCTTCTGATGAATTGAATGCATGTCTTAAGAGAACGGCAAAGAAAATGCCAAAAAGCATAGGGGCAAGCACACATCCCTGTTTTGCGTCACTTTTTACACCAAATTCAGCAAACGTGTCTCCCAATAAATGACACAATGCTCCTCATACCATCGTGAAATGACCCTATAAGGCTCAGGATTTTGAGAGGGTAGCCAATGAGAGGCAGCATCTTGAATAGCCCATCTCTACTGATTAGGTCAAATGTCTTAGGAAGGTCAATGAAGGCAAGTTACAATGGCCGGTTTTGTTCTCTGCACTTATCCTGGGGTTGACCTAGTGAGAAAATCGTGTCAGTGGTGAAATATTGGTAACGAAAACAACGCTGTGATTCAGGGTATATTCTCTCAGCAACAACTTGCAGTCACACCAGAATAATATAGTTTTCCAACGATGCTCAGTAGCGAGATACCCCTATAGTTATTGCAGTTGCTGCGGTCCCTTTTGTTCTTGTATAGAGTGACTGTTTACGTTTCTTATATTGTGGGGAATAGTGCTTTCTTCCCAAACACGTAGCAAGAGTTGGTGTAATGGCTTGAGGAGAGAGGATTTGCTGCTGTTCTTGATCACTTCACTTGAGAGGGAATTTGTACCTGGAGCCTTCCCTGGTGGAAGTTTATCAATCAGCTTCGAAACATCTTTGATGGTAGGTGGTATGTCCAGCTCGCGTAATTGTGCGTAGTGTGGGATGTTATCGAAGGCGTTCTGGCTTGATTTGTTTTCTGTTGAATAAAGTTCAGAGTAGTGTTTGATCTTTGTTAAGTTGTTTGGATTTGTCTATATAAGAATTTCTCCTGTCTTTGACTTCATGGGAGCAGTCTTTATAGCGCTTGGACCGATTGCGTTCTTAATGCCATCCTACATTGCTTTGATGCTTCCAGTGTCTGCAACTTGTTGGATGAAGTTGCATAGTTTGTTTCAATACTCATTTACAGTTGCATACTCATTTACAGTTGCATACTGTTGACTTCACCTTGTTGCAAGATGTTTGAAGGGCTAGTAGAAAGTCTTTACTTGGGTTAGCCTTGTATTCTTGAAAAGCCTTCCCTTTGGACTCAATGAAAGGATATAGTTTCTTGGAGTTGGTATCATACCAGTCATTGTTATTTTTTTTTTGTTTTTTTTAACCCTTTCTCCTCTCATAAGCTGAAGCTGCAAAACAGTAACCAGACTTCTTCAAATTCTGAAAAGGTCATTATAATACACAATCTGTAAAGAATGAATTCATTACCAGATTTATAGATAGAGATATATGTGTAAATGATGTATAAATAAATGTAACTTTTTATTGTAGTTGTCTGGGAGTCTATGTAACTGCTATAAGAAAATGCATTTGACAAATTTAACATCTTAGTTTCTAAAAGTCATGTAAATATCCTCTTGAAAGATCTTGTTCTTAATTCTGCATATGTATGGAACAAGTTTTCATAACTTTTGGACAGGAGAGTGCATTCTCTCTAATATTGCAAAGCATTCAACACATGCCAACAACTAAATCTCATCTTCATTATCTTCACCGTCTTTCAGGATGCTTCATGGCAGAATCCACACAGCATTCTCAATTTTGCTTGCCTCCTCTTTGTGATGCTGCAAACAATGACCTGCTGACCGCATTCCGTTCTGTTGCACTTTGAACTGATGATCATGACGACCTGATGCATATATGCTTTTATAGTCGATTACCTTTAGAAACTGATTGTTGTAGTCTAACTGAAGAGTGAGTTAATTACTGCTCCCAGTGATAATGGTCAACCATACCAGTTGAACCATCATGTAGAAAGAGTACTGTGACTATCCCTAACAAGAGTTTGTAGACAATGAAGTAAGCTGCGTTTGTTTATGCAAATCGGTTGTTTTGTTTAACCGAGAAGATGGTCTCACACTTTAGCCCAGTGTGTGTGTGTATATATATATATATATATATATATATATATATATATATATATATATATATATAATCTCAGACAAGTATTGTTAAATAGCACGGTGTTCTTGCTTAATAAGCTTTCTTTGTATTTTTTCAATTTTTCTAATTGTCTGTCTTATTTCTGGGTTGAATCTGTGTAATAAAGTTCCATAGTCGTCTTGGTCCATTTTTTTTTTTTGTTTTTCTTTTGGTTGTTCTTTGCAAGTACCTTCGACTGAGTTTTCCACAAGGGGGGGGGGCATGGATCAAGACGACTATGGAACTTTCTTACACAGATTTAACCGAGAAACAAGAAAGACAATTAGAAAAACTTGAAAAACTACAAAGAAAGCTTATTAAGCAATAACACTCCATGCTATTTAACTTGTCTGAATGAAAACATGTTTTCTAAATACACAATATATATACACACACACACATATATATATATATATATATATATATATATATACTAGCTATAAGATAATATATATTTTTTCCAATATTAATGCTTAATATGAAAGTAGAACTTACTAGTATTATAAAAAAAATTGATATTTTAGCCCATTAAAAACGTTAAATGCTTATTAATATCCATTACTCTCTCTCTCTCTCTCTCTCTCTCTCTCTCTATGCATCAAACAGATACCATAATACTTAGTTTGCTGCACCTTATTAGGTTCATACAAAATTTCAACTAGATTTGCAGTTATAGAAAATTAAAGCCAATGGTGTATTGTGGTGACTAATCCCTATTAATCTCTAAATATACATTGAATGGATAATATAATTGGTTTGCTGCACCTTATCATAACAAAGGTCCATGCAAAATTTCAGCCAGATTGGCTTGGTAGTTTCCAAGAAAAAGTGAAACGGACAGATAGGCTAAGAGAAATGTAACATGGATATATATCATTAATGAGATACATAGAAACTTTTGAGTTTTATTCCATAAAAGGAAATCTTCAGGCTAATTCTAGCATCTTTTATTGGCAGATTTGTAGCAACCCCCCCTAATGAACTATACTCTCTAGCGGATCAATGCTTCCCTGTAAGTTCTTCGGCCATAGACTGGCCAATCGACAGGCAGGGCGCATTGATCCTACTGTCCCCAAAAAGAGTGCAGGGGACATCCAACAGTGAGCACAGAGCCACGAGCGAAGACACACCTTCCTCTCCTCCTCGCCCAGCACCGACAGTCCGACGTGGACCTGACTCAAGAACTTCGAGCTCCACCACTATTATCTCGTGGAATAAAGACTTGCAAAGGTTCAATGTTAAAAGGAGTTTGTCATTTTTTATCGAGGGTTCTATAAGATAAAAGATTAGCTGGGGTACAACTACCCCACTAAAGATTTATATACATATATAGATATATATAGCTACTGCAGCTTAAATTCATTTGTTGTTGTTGTCTATTTAAAATATTCACACCCGCTATCACCCACCCCATTTGGTCACTCCAGTTAAAAGCTAATTAAACTTAATTGGTTTTTTTTTGTTTGTTTTTTTATTACTTGTATAAACTACGTATCTTCATTCCTTAAAGTTTACAAATATTGTCACCATTCTTTTCTGTGATCGTTCAAAACATTAATTATTGTAAAAGTGACCAAAATTGTGGTTAAGTGTTTCCTGGTTTAGATGTCTTTTGGTCTTACGAAAAGCTAATATATAGGAAATTACTCCAACGATTTACTCCTTAAACTCCCATTAATAAATCAACCAAATAGTTATAGTTTGTCTTTGATGGAAATCGTTTCAGAGAAGAAAAAAAATACTATTTTGAGGTCAAAAAGCTACCCAACACTAAGTGTTATATGGATAGATTCCGACCCAGAAAATGGTAATTCTTCCCCTTTTGTCAGGAAATGTGAAGACTAAACGATAAAATAAGGGAAGTAAACCTTTCTTTTTTTTAATTTAATTTCTGTCAGTTTTTTTAAGGCTCAATAAAACAATAAATAAAACTGTACAATACCATATGTAATTGCCATCCACAGACTGTTTCACTGTATCATAGTTCTTCAGTGTCGCTGTATTGAAATATGTAATGTCACCATGAAAAGATTACAAATATTGGAAGCAATATATAAAACAAATGATGAAATGAAAATAAGACAGAACCAATATTGGTTCCTTATATTTCGAAAGTGCCAGTCATTAAATTCTCCCTGAAAATTTTTTTTTTTTTTCATTGTTAGATATTATTCTGGAAGATTGTAACTTTAATAACATTATTGTACTTGCTATGTTCGTCATTGCTATGATGTTCTCGGATGGCTATTACTATTTCTTATTCTTATCCCCAAGTATTCCGTCCTCGATTCTCATCCTAAATATATGTTATCACTACATTTTTTTTTTACTTTGTTGTTGTTGTTCTTCGTCATCATTGTCATCATCTCAACTTTCGAATGTTTTAAATTGGATTTTTTTCCTTGAACATCAGGTCAATTCCTTTGACTTTAAACATTCAAGATGTATCTTAAGACCTTTGCCATTTCTAACAGGCAAGCCTTTTGCAAAATTGAAAAAAAAAAAAAAAAAAAATTATGATGGCTTTTCGTTATGGTCCCTAAGCATTGCAATTACAATGAGAATCACCTTAACGTCTTTACATTTCCGTGATCTAATTCCCATTTCAGATCTTGATATTTTTGCATGTTCTTTCTCAAGCACTCTCGTATCAAAATGGCAGGTTATGTCAATGATTGAGCAAGTTCTCTTGTTTTTGTTTAGAAAAAAAATTATGTCAAGTTTGAAATGTTCGAAAACCATATCAGTTTGTATGCGCACGTCTCAAAGAAGTTTGACATTCTCGTTTTCTTGCACTACTTTTTTTTTTTTTTTTTTTACAAGAGTCCCCATTTATCAAGGCCCAAAGGCCACTCGAGGATAAGGATTAATGAATGTAAGGTGGTAGTTTAGTTAATCGTTAATGGTGTAGATTGGGTAGGATTTGTATTTAAGTAAGACAGCTCAACAAGAATGTTAACATTGGACTTGAAGTCTACTATATTGTAATCGGACGGGAAGCAGACCAGTGGAACAGTGTTCCACAGACGAGTAGTTCTAGGAAAAGAGCTTTGTTCATGGAATCTATGTTTAGATTCAGGCACAGATAGAGAGTGGGGAAAATTCTGGTTTATACTCATACCATGTCTCATTAAGGTCTAATTCATAGAGCTTGCATATAATCTAGTGTAGAACTTGAGCGATTTTGTTGTGTCTCCATTTTTTATATTGACGTTAAGCTAGCATAGGGCATTCTAATATAATATACACGATTGTCTCTTCACTATCATTACACAATCTGCATATCGGTGATTCTGCAGTTTTGTCGATGTAATGTTTGATGGACTGAGTACCAAAGACTTGTTTCTGGGATTCCATTAAAGTGCACTCAGTAGATCTTTTAAAATCACCCCTGACCAATCAATTCCAGCTGTGATTATCTCTAAATTTAGCATTCTTAAAGAATATGCTGTGTAGTTTTTTCCAAAAAAATTTTCCCCTCTCTCTTGCAACTTCTTGACTCTTTTTCACCCCAGGTTTTAATGTCTTTTCCCTTCATGAAGAAGAGTTTCATTACTTTCAGAAATATATTTAGTTAGATTTCCTTCTATATTTACCACATTTTCAACACTAAGTAAATCTCAACCACTTTCTTTTCTAGGTAGATACTATTGATCTACGTCTTTCTTAGCAAATGCGCCATAAATTGTAAGCATTTTACATGTTTTTGCATCCTAATATTTTAAATCATCTATATTCTAGTCAAGTAATCCAGTGGTCATGATTTCTCCATTGCCTATGACCTCACTCAGATTGTTCAGGAACCTACCCGTGTGCCCGATAATGACGGCCAGTATGCGAGCCTACTAGACCTTTTTCTCACAACTTGCCCTGAACTATGTTCAGTTTCTGTTCTGTCGCCTCTTGGATCTTCCGACCACTCTGTTGTATCAGTTAAGATAAAAATGAAATGTAATAAGTCCCCAGACGTACCTCTTCATCGTACAGTATATCGATACACTAAGGCTGACTGGGATAGCTTCCGTACATTTATATCTGATCTACCTCTGCATTCCATGTTTAAAAAGGATGTGTCCTCTATAGTATTAGACCTAACTGAATGGTTAATTGTAGGTATTGACCATTTCATACCCTCTAAAAAGTTTCAGCAAAAACCTAACAGCCAGCCATGGTTCTCTCCAGAATGTGCTGCTGCCATTGCGCACAGAAATCACTTTTTCCACTGCTTCAAACGTAATAGATGTATGGAAACTAAAGCCGTTTTCAGGACTGCCAGCAACCATTGTAAGAAAGTAATAAGGAACGCAAGAGAGTTGTATGCTCAATCTGTTAAGTCCAAAGTAGCTGAGCAGCGGCTTGGTTCCCACCAGTTTTGGCAAATAGCAAACAGAATCCTGAACAGAAGCGTGTGCTCCATCCCAACTATTATCAATGGACCTGAGGTAATCTCGTCAGCATCAGACAAAGCCAAACTCTTTGTCAAGAACTTTGCAGCTAATTCTACCCTTTGCGACCAAGACCGCCAACCCCCAATATTTCCTCCTGTATCAGAAAACACGCTATGTGATATACGTATATCTGTACGTGATGTTGCGAAGCTAATCAAAAACCTTGATTCGAGTAAAGCAACTGGCCCTGATGGTATTCCAATTATAGTACTCAAAAAACTTCAACCTGAATTAGCGCCCATACTTACAAAACTGTTTAAACGTTGTCTTAAGGAGAATAGTTTCCCATCTCCCTGGAAAATCTCATCAGTATGCCCTGTATTTAAGAATTCAGGTGATCGCTCATCCCCCTCTCAGTACAGGCCAATAAGTCTCCTGTGCGTCATGAGTAAGTTGCTAGAATCTGTGTTAAATACAGAAGTAATCAAACATCTCAACAAAAATAACCTTCTTAGTGACACTCAATATGGTTTCCGTTCTGCTAGATCTACAGCAGATGTCCTTACAGTTATATCGCATAGGATTAGCAAATCTCTCGACGGTGGCAATTTTTCTAGAGCAATTGCTCTTGACATATCTAAAGCCTTTGATAGGGTATGGCATAAAGGTTTACTTCATAAGATCGCTAGCTATGGTATAGCTGGAAAAGTCTTCTCAATTATTAAATCATTTCTTTCTGATAGGTTCATAAGAGTAGTAGTTGAGGGGCAAAAATCAGAAGCTCACAGTATTAATGCCGGTGTCCCTCAGGGATCCATCCTGGGCCCAACTCTTTTCCTGATCTACATTAATGATCTTCCAAATCATATCCTTACATCATTTGTAGACATTTATGCTGACGACACTACCATTTATGGTACCACATCTAAGACGGTAAACGACCAAGTTCTCTCCAATTCTATCTCCTCTGATCTTGAGCACGTAGTACAATGGGGAAAGGAGTGGCTGGTTACTTTTAATGCATCTAAAACCAAGCTTCTCTCTTTACATCATCAACATTCTAATTCACATTTGTCATCAATTGAAATGAATGGCTCTCGTTTTCAGGAGGCCTCAAGTTTTGACAAGCTTCTGGGCTTGACCATTACTCCTGATCTTAAATGGAACACGTATATCAAATCTGTTGCCAAGGCCGCTGGAAAAATGTTGGGATCTTTCTATCGATCCAGTAGATATCTCACTGCTGATGCTATTCTCTACCTATATAAGAGCCAGGTACGTCCAAGGATGGAATACTGTTGCCACATATGGGCAGGAGCTGCTAGAAAGGACTTGTCCTGCCTTGATAGAGTTCAAAATAGACTTCGTAGCCTCGTAGGAGATGTCCTTTTCTCTTCCTTGCAACCTCTATCTCACAGAAGAGATGTTGCGAGTTTGTCTCTGATGTATCGTTATTTTCATGGAAAGTGTTCAACTGAGCTTCAATCTATGGTCCCCCCTCGCCAAACTTTCACAAGAAACCCTCGTCTAGCTGTAAACACTATCAATAATTTCCCCCACTCTTTATCTGTGCCTAAACCTAAACGTAGATTCCATGAAGAAAGCTTCTTTCTTAGAACTGCACGCCTGTGGAATTGTCTTCCGTTTTCCTGCTTTCTGGCTGAATACAATATGGTTGTGTTCAAGTCTAAAGTAAATAAGTTCTTGATGAGCCGTTCCATATAAGTTATTAAATTTACCAAATTTTCATTACTAATGATTACTATATTGACCAATTTCTACTGTACACTCTTTAACCCTTATCCTTGAGTGGCCTCTGGGCCTTGATAATGTGGTGATGCCTTTGTAAAAAAAAAAAAAAATGATAGCTACTGCTCTGGCAGTGATGACATATATTGCATCTGAAGAGGTGCAATTTAAAATAACGTTTAATTTACTGTTACACTCGGCTGTGGCCTGGGTTTTTCATTTCCAATTTTCTTAATCTTATTGGCTTCCAGTATTTCCAGGTATTTGTAGCTTCTCCAACTGTTAACATTCTTTATCAGATCTGTTGGGAGTACAAGGCCATCTAAAGGGACGAGCTTGCCTCTTTTTATCACAAGAATAGCACATTTGGTGGCGCCAAATTCCATCCTTATGTCATTACTACACAATCTGATCGTATTCATTAGAATATCAAGCTGATTCTCATTCTTTTCAAACACTTTAAGGTCATCCACGAACAATAGATGGTTGACTGTAGGAAGTTTATTTCCAAATTCATATCCTGCATTCATGTTCTATAAAAGAAGTATCAACTGGATGAAACTGATGACAAAGAGCAAAGAGAAAAGACTATCGCACTGGAAAATCCATCTCTTAATTTTCACTTTGTCTAATACAACATTTCCTGAAGTTAAATTGGTTTCCCAATTCTTCATGTTATTCTTTATAGATGTTCCGATGTTGGGGACTATTCTGAAAATGTCCACACATTTCAGTACCCATGAATGGGGAACCATGTCAAATGCCTTCTTATAATCTACCTAGCCCATGACAAGATTAGTAGATCTTCGTTTGCTGTTTCTTGGGAACATCTAATCCATTAGAAGCTGATTCTTTGTACCTCATGATTTTTTTTTTTTTTTTTTTTGCCAGCCTTTCTATTCCTCAGGCAGCAAATTGTTTTGGACCAAATGACCATAAATACTTTCAGACAAAATGCTAGTGAAAAGTTTTCACATAACGTAGAGGCAATAATTGGTCTAAAGTTTGTTACTTGACCCCTTTTTTTTTTTTTTTTTTTTTTTTTTGTCTTATTTTTCATTATCAAGACTGTACCTATTTACTATGCCTCCCCACGGGACAGAGTTAGACACCAGGGTAGTGTCCACTCCCCCCTTTTTTTTTTTTTTTACATAGGCATCACCACTTATCAAGGCCCAGAGGCCACTCGAGGATAAGGGTTAAAGTGTATACAGTAGTCAATAGGACAATAATAGTAATCGATAATAATGGAAATTCTGTAAATTTGTTAACTTAAGTGGAACGGCTCATCAAAAACTTGTTTACGTTGGACTTGAAGACAATCATAATGTAGCCAGCTGGAAAGCAGGCAAACGCAAGAGAGTTCCACGGGCGTGCAGTTCTAAGAAAGAAGCTTTTTTTATGGAGTCTACATTTAGATTTAGGTACAGATAAAGAGTGGGGGGAATTATTGATAGTGTTTTCAGCTAGATGAGTTTCCTGTGAAAGTTTGGCGAGGGGGACCATATATTGAAGCTTATTCGAGCACTTGCTATGAAAATAACGCTAAAGCAAAGACAAACTCGCAACATCTCTTCTGTGAGAAAGAGGAAAGGACATCTCCTGCAAGGCTACAAAGTCTATATATCGTCAAACAGTCATTTAGGATTGTTGCAAGATATAGGTGAAGAGCTGGAAGGATTTTAAACCAGTATCCCTGGACTCGATCAGATCTAGGCGTCTTCCAATTTGAAATCTTTTTAATCTTCACCCTCAGCATCTCAATAGTGACTGCTATGTTTATTTATCGCTCTACTCTTTAAGACAACTTCTTTCAATATCTTTGACCCATTCTGCATCATCACTTTCTTTCCAGAATACACAAGATTGATCAGCACCAGCTAAAAAGGAATTGAAATCTCTTTCCCTCTTTCAATTTCTTCTAGTTGATTAAAAAGAAGTTTCTGGTTATTCTCAAACAGCCTGTTCTGTCGATACTTTTCAATTCTGCCACTGTAATGTTTAACTTCTATAATAAGTTAACGTATAATGAGCACCCACTTTATGGCTACCTGTTTTGGTGCGGGAGGGGGGGGCAACGTACAATGAACACAATTTTACGTAAAATGAGCATCCACACATTGACCCCCACCTCCTCAACAAAAAGTCTGTGTTTACGTTAGGAGAGTGGGGGTGAGACAATCGACTTTGAAAGAAAAAATGGCAAAACCCTGTAAATGTGTTAATTTTAAAGGAATTTTTTTCCAGAGGGTAGAAATTCGATTGTCTGCCCTTGTTGATCTTACGTTCCCGACATTGCTAAGAGGCGTCGCTAGCAGCGTATCATTTGAAATGCAAGATGGCGTCAAGTGATTCTCCGATAAAACGTGTCATAATATTTGATTTTCTTAAATAAAAAGAAACCTAGTTGATCGATTTACGTGATTTTGGAAATATGACATCTTTGTGCAGTGACACACATACATCATAACGATTTTTCTTGTAAAAAATTTTTTTTATAGACCCAACTGTAGATAAGCACCAAAGTTTCTGGCTATTCTCAAACAGTCTGTTCTGTTGATACTGCTCAATTCTGTCACTGTAATGTTTAACTTTGTCAGTTTTAGTTGTGATATGCTGTTTCAGTTCTTCAATTGAAACCTTTTTGGTGTCAAATTTATGGATTAGTCTTTTACAAGCACTCTGACTTTTGAATTTGCCATTTCCGGCAATTTAAATCCTCCCCAAAAGAGAATATTGATATTTTCAGATTGTTAGACAAGAAGCTAAGAGGTAGCAAGAGAAAAGGGACATCTTCTACGAGGCTACAAAAGTCTATTTTGAACTCTATTTACCCATTTAAATTTTTCTACAACCAGGGCTCTTTCTTTACTTGTTTTTTCCATTTTTCTATTCCGAGCACCTTTGCCACAGTATTGGCAGTAGCATTAATAACTTTATTGCACTGATCTAAATTATCTATAAATATAAAAGCGAAAATGTATGTATGTATGTGTGTTCGCTTTTTCTGTATGTCTACAAAAGGCTTCTTTCAGAGAAGCGGTCGCTTGCTTCACAACTTTTTAAAACTTTTTATATCACATATAGATCGTAATATCTCAGTTAACAACGAAGCTCGCCTGTCTATTTAATTTGCTTGATTTCGGGAAGATAAATATTCAACATTTGTCGCTCGCCACATGTGGGTTAGTCTTTTTCCTATAACATCTTGGGGGAGGGAAGCATTCAGCAGTAAATACTATCCCGCAGTCAAACTTGACCTCATTAAGTCATTAAAATGGGCACCTGCCAAATCCAAGTAATTAAATAAATTCAAACGTGTTTCCGTTAGCATCTCGCGGTGGGGCAATGGTTAACGTCGCACATTTTTTTTTTTTTTTTCACACTTTAATTTACAACTTTGCCTCAAGGGTTCGGGTTCGATCCTCATACTTACTTTTTTTTTTTTTTTACCCCCCCCCCCACACACACACCTCTAAACACCCGGGAAACGCCGGGTACCCCTCGCTAGTTTACTAATAAAAATGGCAAGACTTCATTCATTTTGGTAGTGATAGATTTAAGTCTTTTCCTATTGACAAAAATTGCCTCCTCTTAGCTTCTTGTCTAACAATCTGAAAATATCAATATTTCCTTTTGTCTTCCCATGTTCAATCATATTTTTTACGATTGCTTCTGTGGAAAGAGTGATTGTCGTAAGTTACAATATTTTCATTTACAGATTTAGTTGTTTCCTCTACCCTTGACACTTCATCAATAGCATCAAGTTTATTGATGTCCACAATCTCATATAAGTCTTCTTTCTTAATTTCTCTTTTTAGTTCTTCAATTTCAATAGTAGATAACCATTCATTCGTTCTTATCATCCAGCTGTGTCCTGCAAGTTTTTGCTCTGTTATTTCAAACAGGCCTACCTCATTCCATCTTTGATGCATTCGATTTCTGTATTGCCTCTTAGAGGGATCATTTTTTAAATAACATTTCATCACAATTTTATTTTAGGCCTCCGTCCAATTTGTTTTTCAACCCAAACAAGGTGTTTTACCACTTGGTCATGAGGGACTACTATTTAGGATCATGTCTAATGGGATTGTAGGCAGTTGAATAGCGAGATATCTGTTCACATTACATTTAAATTTCTGCATGTTGGTACAATCAAAAGCAGGAAACAGGGAGGGAATTTCAAAGTCTGGCAGTCTGAAGAAAGAAACTAGAAGGCTTTCTGGCATCCAAGGACCTTAACAGTAAAGGGGTGAAATTTTGCTGCTTACCAAGTTTGATGACGATGTAGATGCTAAGCCGAAAACATAATGTCCACCTTGACGGAGGTAATTAGCATTTGCTTTTATGTTTTTAATTTCGATTGCCAATTACAAAAGTACCGGATTGTTGATATACAAACTTTTAAAATGTTAGTATTCAAAAATATCTTATTTCTAAAATTTCTGCCCTTTTTTTTTTTTTTCTTTTTTTTTTCTTTTCTCCAGGAAATGTGGAATACTTTCAGAATTCATTCCAAGATTCGGAATCGGATGTCACAAAAATTGCTCTGGCGTTTTATTCTGGTCTTTTTGCCTATAATGGATGGTATGTATCTGCATTCGATCTTTTGGGCTGAGGAGTTTTGTTATTTATTGTTTACCATTTTTTTTGGGGGGGGGGTACTTGTACAGTTTAATCAAGACATTAAAAAATGAAAATATCGGAAAAAAAAAAAAAGGTTATATTGTACGTATCCGTTATGGAATGAAGTTCTCCGGAAAAAAATTTCACTTAATTTGATTGAGTAGTTTTTTGTTTTTTTTTACAGCGGAAAAACACGCTTTTATGAGAGCGCGTTGAAGTCAGCCATTATGTTATTTGTTGAACAAGCCACGGGGAGATAACTCAATGTAAAGCGCTAACATTCTCTCCCCATCTTTAATACTAGCTTTTCTTCCTAAAAATCAAACCTTTTGCTCGGTATCATAACAAATGGTTTTTTCGCTGTAAAAAAAAATATACTTGATGAAATTAAGTGAAATTTATTTTCGGAGAACTTCATTCCATAATGGATACGTACAATATAACCTTTTTTTTGATATTTTCATTTTTTAATGTCTTGATTAAACTGTACAAGTACCTTCTTTTTTTTTTCTTCTTTGCACTTACCTGGACATAATTGTCCTACATGGTATTCTAAGCCAAGGCTGTTCATCGATCCATTCAATGCTGCAATAAAGAATTTGCATCTTAAACAATTCCAATTTATAAGCAATAATGTCTATTATTTTGGATCAGTGGCATTCTCTTCACCAGTGTTGAATGCCAGACTTGCATATCTTTGCTCGACCAGACCGATGCATATAAGTTCTATTACAGACTTATTTATGTTCTTTGTAGAACTCTTCAGCATCTTCTTTGGTCAGTTGGACTTCCTTTTGCAAAGCAATTTTTTGAAATCAGCTTCTTTAATTTTTTTCAATGATTTCATCTATGGAAACCCAAATTTAAAAAACAACAACAACAAAAAAAAAAAAACAGTTGAGGTAAAATTTGTCTCCCTCTGAAAAAGTGGCTTAACTAAATTGGAGATCGACTGGAAAAAAGAAGCATAATTGATAAAAAAAAAATTGCAGACAATGTTTAAATTGATGATGGGGAATAGTAAACATTTTTATTTAAATGTACCCTTGTTCCTTTTAACAGTGTCTGCTATACTTTATGCAGTATAGATTGTTATTGTTTCATTCTTTGAGTTTGGGTTCTGTAGTGTTTCTGTTTAACAGAACATTAATTACTCCCTCTTTTTTTTTTTTTTTTTTTAAATCTTACAACACAACCTACGACAAACGAATCATTATCTCCATCTATTTTCATTTTCCATCTTTGTGTGTGTACATGTACTATGTGTACTCACCTGGCCATGATCTCCTACATGTTGTATTCGGCCAAAGCCATTCATCAATCCATCTACAACAAAGAATTCAAATCCCAAGCAAAACAACACAAGTCCAATTTATAAACAAAAAATGCTGTTTATTATTTTGGATAAGTAGCACTCACTCCACCAAAGTTGAATGGCAAACTTACAGATCTTTGTTCAACCAGACTGACAGACATAAGTTCTATTACAGAGTTCTTTGGCTGAACCTCAAAGAGACTCAATCAACAAAATAGGTACACTTATTCAAATTTCTCCCCAAAACTAACTGCCTACTCTCCAATGTTCAACTCCCACTCTTGCTTCTCCTCTGGGATCTCTTTGTGCCTGACTGACTCTGGCCTTTTTCTTGTGGTCATTGTTCAGCTGCCCAGAGGAGACGTTCACTGAAGATAATATTCAACTGGTCTCTGGACATTGTTTCTCTCACAAAGCCGACAGCAGTGGAATCCTTCAATTAAATGAGACACTTACTTTTTAACACAAAGAGAATATCTCTTGGGTGGTCTGACTCTGGCCAGAAATATTTTCACTTCTTTATAAATCCTCCCTCCCTCCTTTTGGCTAAACATCTAACAACTGCCCTGTCTGCCATTCACGTGCACTAGAAAAACATGCTGCACCGCACATGTTTACATCGCGAAGTAGTAGTGTGGGGAAAATAGAAACGTACATACACATGACCTACCTGTGAAGTGCCCACGTGTCTGCTTGTCATGTGCGTTGTACAGGAAAATGAAAAAGGCAAGATGGCGTCTGTGATATTTAACAGAAACGGTCTCATGTAATATTGCGAGATTCACGTGGATGAATAAAGCAGATGGTTTGGAGGTATGGGAAGAGAGCTTTGGCTGTTCAGACACTAAACAGGTGATGTTACAAGACAGACGGTTACTTAGTGCATTGGAACGAGTGAAGGAAGTTCCAGTGCAACAAGTAGTAGTAGTAGTAGTAGTAGTATCTCCTGACAGAGCTGTAATGTCAAGGGTGCTTCAGGTCACATTTTATGTAATTTTGACCATTCGTGTAAACGTGTGTGCATTTATTTTTCTTTCTTGCTTATATATACATTTTGCAGTCGTCTTGCTTTTGTTTACCAATGAATAAATTTTCTAAATTCAAACTGCAATAAAACAAAATTCCTACATCATCAACTTTAGTTACATACTCAAAACTCATTGCATATCATGCAGTCATGGGTGTATAAACATTATACACTCGTAAATCTTCAGTTGTAACCCTGGTTTTGTCAATGCTGTTAAATTTGGGTGTTGATTGCAAACTACATGGACACCAGTTTCTTTTTAAAGGTTTTTATTTACACAGAACAAAGACATATAAAATGTGTGTGTAAGAGAGAAAGAAAACGTTAAGCGAGAGAGAAGTGAGGGAGGTCACTTTCACTTATGCACACTGCCCCCCCCCCTCCGCGCGCGCCTTTCTGCCAGCTATCTAGGACAACAATGTTTAGTTTGAGTGAGTTTCTACCAGTATTTTTAATTTTCGATTTTTGAGTGATTATCCAGACTACCCAGATGACTGTCTCATGTCAGCCATTTTTTTTTTTGTTCTAACTTGGCACTACTTGTTTCGAACCAAAAATACACACTTTAAAATAAGTTAAAGCATAAAAAGACTTATCCCAACATATAGAAGAGTAACTTATCTTGCCTTTGGTGACATTTATTTGTTATATATTTGTTTCTTGTATCACATTATCATCGTTTTTGTTGCCGATACTGCAAAATGCCCATGTCTCTTTTTCTCGGTTGTCATAGGCCAAAATGAAAGAAACTATCCCTCGGGCAGAAGTAACATGATTTCCAACATTTGCTTTTAGTCCCCCACTTCCCTTCTGTTTTGGGGCACCCTCCTTTCACCCCCCCTCCCTCGTCTTGCTATCTAACACGTATTATTGTTTTGTTTTTCTCTTTTCTAACCTATTTTTCTGTTAGATTTTGAATTCCAATAGCATCCGATTTCTGTTTGAGGTCAGATTCCTTACTTGTAAATTTTCCTTAATTTTATTTTAAAAGGTATGATTTTTTAAAAATTTCTATTTCTCATCATCACTATCACATTTTAAAACTTTTTTTTTTCTCCGACTTTGCCATGATACATACCCAATCAATCTCGACCCTATCAACTACTCAAACTGTCTATCCTAAATCTGGTCTTGATGTTTTTTTTTTGTTTTTTTTTCAAAGACAATTTACTTACAAAAATGTATATGTATATAAAGCAAATCTCTACTATTATATAAAATTAACTTTACTTTGTGTGTGTTAGTTCATCTATAATACAAATCTCACTTGTCTGTTTAAGTGTATGTATATATGTATGTTTGTATGTCTGCCTAAAACTTTTGACAGAGGCGACGGATTTTAACGAGATCGGTATCATTTTGAAGCTTGGCGTTTTGGACGACAAATATCAAAAAATTGGCTCAAAACATTAATTCCTTTACTCTCAACTGGGCAGTTTTCTACAAGGAGGGGTCTAGTTTTTGCAAGCCATTTTTGCAAGTCATCGTATCGGTTGGATTGACTTTGCCTAATTTTAACGTTCCGAACTTCTGGTTGCATCATAGAGTAGCGGTAAGACGTCAGATTTTCTTTCACTTTATTTTCCGCTTTTGTGCCACAGGTTCGAGCCTGCCTACCTACTACCACTTTTTCTTTTTGCTCAACACACACCTTCAAACACCCGGGCAACACCGGGTACCTAGGCTAGTCTATCTGTATATATATATAAAAGGCAAAATGTGTGTGCACATTTTTTATATGTCTAGCAAAGGCTTTTTTCAGGGGGTTCTCAGGGGGGGGTACTATTTCTAAGAACTTTTTATATATTTATTTTAGATCGTAATATGTACGATTTGTGAAGGGACATCGTGTCTAGATTTATTTTGATCAACTGTTATAAAATTCGCCCTATTTCATTGAGATGCGTGTTTGTTCGGCTTTTTAGTATAAATAAATTGAAACTGCGTGTTTCTCCGCGTTCGTGCCGGGAACGTCCAGAAAGCAAATCAGCTTTGATCAATGCGGTGAAAACCGTCATATCAGACAATTGCTATTCAAATGGACACCCCCATTTTTTTATGGGGAGCTGGTCTCTCTCCCCCTCCCCCCAACATCTTGGGGAAACAAACAGCCAAAGTTGGGGAAAACTGTCTCGCAGCAAAAGTTTTGTATTGGAATGTCTTCGGTAAATATCGATAATTGAGAATCGAAATAATCCGATGAAAGAAGGAACAGGCGATTTTGACAAAAGTTAACACCTTACACAGCCTAACATCACAAGTGTATTTGAAAAGTTTTATTAACACACAAGTCAAAAGGCCCAACATATAGAATCAACAGTAGGTTTTTTGAAATGACCGAGGTGCGTTCGAGATGAATGTTTCTGTTTAGAGTACAATTGATCCATGATACCTAACTTTTATTATGTTTGACTGTTCTATTATTATGTTTGACTGTTCTATATGTTTGACCTCATTAAGTTTTAGTTGTTGAATTAAAACGCTTTTCTGTTACTCTGTCCTCGTGGGCGAGTGAGTAACATGTCAGGATTTTTTTCCACCTACACCTCAAGGTTCCGAGTTCGATCCTACCTACCTACCAAAACTTTTTTTTCCGATTTTTTAAAGAAGTTTAACATCGCTATTTATTTATTTTAATTTTTTTTTTTTTAAATATCTAAACCCCAAACACACACACACACACACCTCCAAACACCCGGGCAATGCCGGGCACCCCCGCTAGTCTAATATATATAAGGCAAAATGGGCGCGCACGTTTTTGTATGTCCACGAAACTTTTTGCATCGGGGTTCTTGCACAGGTTAGGTTTTTATACTTCCTAGATCATAATATCTCCGATTCACAAACAGACATGGTTTCTTTCATTATTTTTGATTGAGTTTAAAAAAATTCCCACCGTCCCGTTCCCTCGGCTGTTTGTCTTTTTTGTATAAATAAAGCAAAATTAATCAAAGTGAAGGCACACCGCCTGGCCTTCTGGCCAGGACGTCTTGAAAGCAATCAGTTTTGATCAATGTGGAGGAAACCCTTCATATCAGACAATTGCTATTCATTAAGACACTGCCAGAGCTCCTCTTTGTTTGGGGGAGCTGGTTTTCCCCAACATCGTGGGGGAAAGGTTTTTTTAACACCTACAAACACCTGGGAAACGCTGGACATCCAAGCTGGTTCCCTATAAACTCAAAAAGTGTGGGACCAGTTTTTATAAAATTTCACACGAATGTACATTATATTCCTGGCAGTGTTCTTAGATAGGTTTTGTATTGGAATGTCTTCGGTAAATATCGATAATTGAAAATAATCCGATGAAAGGAGGAATAGGCGATTTTGACAAAAGTTAACACCTTACACAGCCTAACATCACAAGTATTTGAAAAGTTTTATTAACACACAAGTCAAAAGGCCCAACATATAGAATCAACAGTAGGTTTTTTGAAATGACCGAGGTGCGTTCGAGATGAATGTTTCTGTTTAGAGTACAATTGATCCATGATACCTAACTTTTGCATTTTAAACTTTAATTCAAACCATTAAATATAAAAAAAAATAATTTTATAAAATCAACAGTAGGTTCTCTACAGTGCAATGTAGACTACAATGTATTATGGACTAAGTCACTGCGGGAAAACATGTGAAACTTCCTCCCAATTGGTCCCCAATCAAAGCAGGCAGTCAATCGATTTGATTGACAAATGGGCAATTTCACCAATTTTGATGGCAATAAAAATATGAGAGTGTGAAACATTTGTTGATCATCATTGAATCCTAGGCAACGTTTGGTCTCCTTGCTAGTTAATCTATAAATATTTGACGGTATGAAGAACTAAGAACTTGAAAGATAAAAGCATTTTCCAAAAACCCACTTCTTGGCTTTCTGACTAGAAGCAAAGTGTAGCATCTGTTCAAATACTATACTTCATCTGTTCTGGCCCTGGATAAAACATTAAATTGCATCTGACTATGAGGTCCCAATTTGGGAGCAGTGGAGCCACCCTTTAGCTACCATTATTTTTAGGCCCACATTGATCCAAGTTCCAGCCAACCAGGAGATTTTTCTTTGCACACAAAGCCACCAAACCTTGACCATTGTTGAAGTAGCTTGTTCTCTGTTGGTTGAGATATGGTCTTGTACAGACCTAGAAGATTCATCCTCTCAGACTTTGCCTTCTCCCTTAGGTTAGTTCATTGCTAATTGTCTGAAGCACTTCTATATTAAAATGAAGAAGGGGCTGCTCAGGTATTTTTTTTACAGATTAAAGTTCTCTTCAAATTCCACTTTCCTAACCTTCTGTCATATCTTATTGTTGGAAAGATAAACCTCTTGATCCAATTTGCCTCTTTTCTTTTGCACTCTTCCACTATACCTTCTAGACATACCTTGCTCACAATAACTCTTGATCTTTTTGTGTGACTGTACCATCCTTATACTTTTTGTCAATATTAGTGTCCTATCTTTGGATTTAATACGGGGTGGAACGATAAAGTTGTTGTCCAAAAAAAACAACACTACAACTTTATTTTAAAACTTTTATTGAAAAAATCAATTCAGGTAACTTGATTATATAGTAGAGCTGACATCTATTCAATATCGCCGTTTTCAGTGGCAGGATCTGCCAGCGACCATCTCTTAGTGGGGGATACCCTTTTCTCTTCCCTGCAACCTCTCTCCCACAGAAGAGACGTTGCGAGCCTATCTTTGTTTTATCGTTACTTCCATGGCAAGTGCTCGTCTGAACTCCAATCCCTGGTCCCCCCCCTTGCCAATCTTTCACAATAAACACCCGTCTAGCTGAAACCACTGTCAAAAATTTTCCCCCACTCTTTAACTGTACCAAAACCAAAACGTAGATTCCATGAACAAAGCTTCTTTCTTAGAAGTGCACGCCCGTGAACCTCTCTTCCATTTGCCTGTTTCCCACCTGAGTACAACTTGGATGCCTTCAAGTCCAACATAAACAAATTCCTGATGAACCGCCCCCTTAAGTAAGACACTTTATCAAATCTCCAATACTAACGATTACTACGATACTATCCCATTGATTACTGTACACGCAATAACCCTTATCCCTGAGTGGCTTCTGGGCCTTGATAAGTGGTGACTTCCATGTAAAAAAAAAAAAAAAAAAGGGAGGGGATCACCACACTCTTCAGCACATTTAGATACACTTTGGTATTGACTTTCAAGCCGACTTTGAAGATGTAATGTGGCATGACATGTGAAACCACACCAAAGAGACCATAACCAAGGCCGGAAACTTTGTTCTCATTATCCTAGATATGTCCCTGTTATCATGGTAATTCAGCGATGCATTTTGAGGGTGCTGGCAATGGTCCTGTTGTCATAACTTGGATCAGTAGAGAGTATGAGTTGTACTGCAGTGCATCTCTGATCTTGTTCATTGAACATTGTGTCACCTTCAGACATGATAGAAAACTCCTATTGCTCTTAGGATTTGTACACAACTGGCCAACAAAAAAGAAAAACGGTTTTCATCAAATGTAAATGGAATCATTTCTTTTCTATGGCGACAATTTTATCGTTCCACCCCGTAGAATATATTGTTTAGAGACGATTTAAAACAAATTATTCTATAAAAATTTGATAGTATTAAAAATTAAGAACTGTAAAGATAAAAACATTTGCCAATGTATATTAAATGACCCATCAAAACTGACTTCTTGGCTTTCTGACTAGAAGCAAAGTATAGTATCTGTTCTGATACTATACTTTATCTTTTCTCTCCACAGTCAGTGAAGGAAAATTCCTTCTAGACTCGAGCAATTTAACATTTTTGCTTAATGTGTGGAGGATAGGGTCGCCTGCTAATGTAATTGATGATCCCATCATGTTGTAAGGTAGGTGAAGAAGCAAAGGCCGCGTAATGAGGACACGAAGTATGCCGATAGACGATAAAAGCATCAGTAGATTTATTTACAGCCGATACAAGATGAATCGTATAGTAACAGTAAGTAATAGTAAGAGTTCAGTGAGAAGAGATTATAAGTAATGTTACTTACGTTATTGTATTTTGATGAGAGATTGACGGCGAGGTCAGGAAATGCTGGATGGCCATGCCAACCCGGGGCATGTTATCGTCACATCTTCACTTGTTGAGAATGCCAGCAAAAAGATGAAATATATAAAATGCCAAACTTTCATGCCTAAACCTAAACGTAGATTCCACAAACAAAGTTTCTTTCTTAGAATTGCACACCCGTGGAACTCTCTTCCGTTTGCCTGCTTTCCAGCTGACTACAACATGGTTGTCTTTAAGTCCAATATAAACAAATTCTTGATGAGCTGTTCCACTTAAGTTAACAACAAATTTACTGAATTTCCATTATTATCGATTACTATTATTGTCCTATTGACTACTGTATACACTTTAACCTTTTTCCTCGAGTGGCCTCTGGGCCTTGATAAGTGGCGATGCCTATGTAAAAAAAAAAAAAAAAAATGTAGCTGTATCGCCCCTTGGTGGCAAGGCTTAGTGTTACTAGAGTTGAAGGCCGGTAATCTTATTTAGCTTAAGGTCCTCCGTTAGTGTCCTCATTTCGAGAACTAAGTTCCCATAAATGTACTGTTGTCCGCAGATCAGCATATATGTGCAGTTTTAGTCGCAAAAGAGACAAAGAATAGGAAATAACTCCAATTCACTTTTGTAGCAACGTGTATTTCTCTGTTTACTCTTTATCACTGAGACGTCTCTCACATGATCGTCTTTCCGAGCGTCCTTCACGCCTCGCACGTAATCGCGAAAGTTATCCACGTCTCGTGATCTTGAACGCTATCTTATCTACCTGGTGATCATTCTCTTTCTCTTTTTAGAGTTCTTTTTTCCCCACACAGGTGACATCACTTCATATGCATTTACATCCATGCATCCGCGCTATGTCATATTAATCCAGAGAGCCCTTTTGTGAGGAAAACTGGATTTTCCTCCACATTAAAAACTGATCTTGTTAAGAAGTAAGTAAATAGCCCCCTCTCCCTCCCAAAAAACGAAACAAAGGGAGCTCATGTACCATAAAAACCAAACCCTTGTTGGTCCTCCAACAAAGGAGGGATTGGACCTCGTAATTCACTCACGTTTTTTTTGTTTGCACTTTTCTCAATAACCACGCCTTGGAATTTTTTGACATTTTGCACAAACATTAATCATGATGAAAGTAAATTTTTGCCAGAACAAATTTACCGAGATAACTTTGATCTCCTCGCCCCAAAATTGTTTGTTCGTTCAGTTGTTCCCACTTTTCTCAATAACCGCACCTTGTATTTAAAAAAAAAAAAAATAAATAAAATTGCAAAAACATTAGTCATGGTGAAAGTAAATTTTTGTCAGAACGGATTTATTCACTCGTCCAGAGGGACCATGCATGCTCGCCTTGTTCATTTATAATGTTGGTTTTCCCTGTGTTTAAATAAGATCATTGCTGCTTATTTTCATATGTTAACTTTTTTTTTTACATTATTGTCATCATAAATGATACAATCTCTTTTTACTACATTCTTTAGCTGATTGATCAATCTGAAAGACCATATCATACCATCTTCTTGGTTTACCTTTTTTCTGCATCCTTCCACCATACTTTCTTGACATACCCTGCTCAGACTGATTTGAGATTTTTGTATGTCTGTGCAGTCTTAACACTTTTGATTTAACTATACAGGAGATTGATGTCAGCTTTGTCTATTATATAGAAGGCAGTTGTCTGTGTGTGCATGCTTGCATGTCCAGCTAAAAGTCAAAGACAACAAAACAAATACCCACAAGGTTGGTATTTTCTTAATCAGCATTGCCCTGGATAAATAGCTAAAATTCAGAAGAAAAATTATTCATTCTTTGATCATAAACTGGCAGAGATTTTGTCAGGGAACGAGGGTTGATTTTTAAGCCAGATTATATTAGTACACACAGAGAAATAATTGCATTTTTTTCATCAAGGAGTTATGCTGGCTTATTCCTGAAGTAATCTATAAAATCGAGTTGTCTGTGTGTACATCTAGAAAAGGAATGGACTGAATGGAGAAAAAAGCAGAGGTGAGGAAAGAAGGGAAACCGGAGGAGGATGAAAGAGAGAAAGGTGGATAGATAGGTGGAAAATTGTTAAACTCTTGCCTGGGGCAACGTCAGGTAGCCCTGCTAGTCTATTTTATAGGGTGGCCAAAAAGTCATGTAAGGATTTTTAACTTGAATAGATTCTTTATCTTTTATTATACCTTAATGGAATTTTAACATCCCTGACTGTACTGATATGCAGAAGTTTAAATGTAATACAAACCAACATCTTGTTAATCTTTTCTATGCATGGTTCCAAATAGTAGCCTCTTACGTCCAAGTGGCGATATGTTTTGTTAGGGGGTGAACGTGAGTAAAAAAAAAAATGAATAAATAAAAACAAACAACAAAAAAAAGAACAGAAACGAAAACGTTGGCAATGTCGACTGGTTTTCACATCTCCCAAATTTGACTAGCCCTTATTTGTTTTATTGAGGGGATATCTCAAAGAAAAAGTTTGCATCAGTGAACCTGAATCTCCTCAGGAATTGAAGGAAAACATCAGGAATGAATTCGAGGAATTAAATCGTAATTGAATGATTCTGTCATTGATAATGTTTTGGAAAGGGGCAAAATTTGTGAAGCTGAAAGTGGAAAAGATGTTATTCTGCATAGATAAATTCATTTTTTAATTTTGAGTTCCATTAGATTGGGGAACAGATCCCATTTTAAAAAAAAAAAAAAAAAATTTTTTTTTTTTTTTTTTTTTTTTTTACATGTAGGTCATCACTTATCAAGGCCCAGAAGCCACTTGGGGATAAGGGTGTGTACAGTAATCAATGGGGTAGTATCGTGGTAATCGTCAGCATTGGAGATTCAACAAAGTGTCTTACTTAAGGGGGTGGTTTGTGAAGAATTTGTTTATGTTGGACTTGAAGAAATTAATTTTATATACATTTTCACAAGAGACTGCAGGCTGTCAGAAAAAATTAGAGCCTTAACCAGCAAAATAAAATGATAAAATTGATGATAAACCAAACAAACAATGCACCACAACCATTTTAAGCAAGGAGAGGATCTTCTATTATTTTATTAAGCTATTTTTTCTGTGTTGCAACTGTTGCAATTGTTCTTGAAAATAAATAAAAATCAGGACAACTTTTACTTGTGGAACAAATTCGATTTGGTTTTTAGCTGGTAAAAATAGCTAAGAAGTAAAAAAATTGGAGAAAAAAAAAAGGATTTTGACAGGCGTAAATCGACTAAACATGTTACTTCTACATATGTGCAAATATATATTTATATGCTAAATTCAGTTAATTATTAAAGTTTTCTTATCTATCTGTGGTCAACTCAGGTGGTACAGAATAAGATTTTGATTCTAGCTGATGACACCCAAGCAATATTTTTGTCAAACTTTTAAAATCACTATTGTGTATTGAGTAAATCTGGGTTATTCTAACGTTGTTGTGCTCATTAACGGATGACCTTATTTCTTACATAAAATGATTTTACCGCTTTTATTTAACTTAATGAACACCTATGCGTAGCATTCCATAAGCAATCATGCAAAACGTTAAATAAAGGCAATCAAAATGGTGGCATAGACATGATTCACATGTGGAAAGTCAATTTGATGAGACACTCGACAATTAAGGGTGATATTATTTTTCTCTTTTTTGAAATCCTTTGAGATGAGGCTTCATAATTTGTGCATTCATTCTTTTTGCTGACTCTTATCCTCATCTTCAGAGTTTTTGTTGTTTCACCATGTTTTGGATAACTCATCCTCTGGCCTTCTTCAGGTGATTAACCACGGCGGGATAGGAATGCTGGTGCAGTGGATAGAGGCGTTGAGTCTCTATAGTTCCAGGTGAGCATTGCCTGAAGGTGACGGTTTCAATTCTACCCAAAGCCGACCAGAAGATTAGTTGGGCTAAACAACAACAACACTACGGAAGACACTGGGGATAAGTCACAGGACTCAGCATTCCTATCCTGTCGCAGTTAATCACCTGACAAAAAACCAGAAGATGAGTTGGTCGAAACGTGGTGAAACAACAACTATAAAGATGAGGATAACTGTCTGTAAAAAGAATGAATGCACAGTTAAGAGTGGGTCATTAGAAATCTTTTAAAAATTCATGCTTGTTCACAATAATATAAAAGAAAAAAATTAAGTTTCACCTAAAACCAGTGTTATCTTCTTGACTGTCATGTCACAATTAGTGACATATTATTACATAAAACATGTACTTTCATGATCCATTGATCTGCCATTATTAATTTTGAAATGTAACTTAAACAAGGGAAATAATAGATAGTTTAAAGTTATTTAATTGAATTGAAGATACTTTCAAGTGGGCTGCTGCAGTAAAACACACTCAGGGTCTGCCAGCGTCCACGTGATTGCAGCAGGGATCACCACACTCTTCAGCACATTCAGGTGTAGACAATTTTATCATTCCACCCTGTACTACACTAGATTTTTTAAATAAATAACAAACACTCCATTTTGGCTGGTGCCCTGACTGTATTCGAGGAATAGCGGAATAACAGAATGGTCGTATTGCAGCAATGCTCTCTGGCTATTCATAATATATTTGATCACTTTTCAGAATACATTAATGAACATCTCACTGTATTCGAGGAATAGCGGAATAACAGAATGGTCGTATTGCAGCAATGCTCTCTGGCTATTCATAATATATTTGATCACTTTTCAGAATACATTAATGAACATCTCACTGTATTCGAGGAATAGCGGAATAACAGAATGGTCGTATTGCAGCAATGCTCTCTGGCTATTCATAATATATTTGATCACTTTTCAGAATACATTAATGAACATCTCACGTAGTATTCACAATGACATCTTATCTTGTTTCCTTTTTATTTCAACAAAAAAATCGAGTTTTCAGGACTGCTTTCTTTTTTAATCTAATAAACAGCTTGATGCTGTATTTGAATATTTCGGATGACACTAATCCTGGGAACGAAATGACAAATAAAATTATTTTAAACAAATAGCAAGTCAGACAACTGTGACACCACATGTTACCCCACCCATCAGCGCTGCCGACCTCAAACTTGCATGCCGCAGATTTTTCATTCATCTTATCTTAAAAGTGCCGTTGTTTCTCACACTGGCAGCTGTTGAGAGGAGCACAAGGACTCACAAGTACAAAAATAAAAAAATAAAAAGAAATAAAAAAGAAAACACATGCTTTACATATATATCAGTTGGACTCGAGGTTTGTGTGTCATCATCATCGATTCTCTACATACTAAGGCCCACATCTATATCTACTGTTGAGGATATTTTTGTCAGTTGTGGATCAATTTATCTCAGTCTCCCAAAGCTCTCCTGATCTGGCCCAAGCCACAATCTGTCTTCAACTGCATCCAAACTTCAACTGACATCAAAGTCCAACTGAACTGCCAACCATCAATTGTACTGTCATGAAGTGTCTAACTCATTACTGTCGTTAATCGTTGTAAAAACCCTTGCTAATCATTAGCATCATAAAACTTATTGTCAATCCTAAAATACCCACAAACCTAATCTAAATATATCCTAGGTCCATTGTTCAATCTTTTTTCTTACGAACAATTCCATGTCAAGTTTGTTTTGTCTATCTTCCTATCTATTGTCTAGTGACAAATCCTATTTCCTATTTCTTTTGTTACTCGATAACCTACTTCCTTTTCTTTTGTTATATATCTTTGTTCTTTTCCCTTAACATGTGAACTGAAGCGGCATATATAAAAACATTTCAAGCAGATAGCAAGTCACACAACCACCTCAGACTTAGTCCTTTACCTGAAAAGAATTTGGAAAAAATCTCAAATTATAATAAAGTTAAAAAAATCTATGACTTTCAACAATTCTTTTCTCCTTTTTTCTCCAAATCAAAATACTCATCATATTTACATGTTGTATAAAAACAAATCAAAATATCTGTTACTATCTACTAACAACTTTTCTCTTTTTTGACGGACAGTGTGGATTTAGGTAAGCCTTTCTACGAATATCCTAATGATCATCTCTGACCACATATACCATGCACTGGACAAGGCAGAGGAAGCTGGGGCGGTAGCCCTTGATATATCCAAAGCATTTGAAAAGATCTGACCTGAAGCTCGTTTCATGAAAATTAAATTGTATATGGTTAATATAATAGCATGACGTTAATGTGGATGTGCTCCAGGAAGTGATCCTTGAATGTTTATTTTTCTTGATATTCATAAACAACCTCTCTGATGAAATTGTGCCCAGGACATCCCGTGTTATATAAGACGTGAGAAAAATGGATTAGCACATATCCAAAGCAATGTATGAAACTAGAAAATTACATCCAGTCTGTAGTCGTAGCGAGACATGAATAGTAGTGATGGGACGATTCCAATATTTTCCCCAATTCCGATACAATTACCGATTCTGATTCTTTATAAATTTCTAAATATTTAACTATAGAGTTGTTATTTTCCCCGATTTTCTGTAAAAAAAACACGTTAAATATGCAGATATTTTCGAAGACGTAAAAATTACACTTGTGGAGGATGATCTATCGATTTTAGCTTTACTGGTAATTTAAAATCAATAAATATTTATTATTTTATCATTATTACCAGCAATGGAAGATTTTGACAAAATCAAATAAAAAAAGACAATGAAAAGAATTGATTTGGCATCGGAAAATAGGCACTAATTTTTACAATACCGATTCCGGTATCTCCAAATTTTTCGATTTTTTTTTCAATTCCCGATTAATAGTCTCAACACTAATAAATAGATAGTAACATTTTATGCTACTAAGATGAAACTCCTTTATTTCAACAAATACAAAGGAACCGATTGCCATGGATAATAGCACTCTAGCTGAGAGGGTATCGTTAGGCATCTCCTGTCTTTGCAGTGATCATCTTTTGTTCTTATTAGCTCCTGACAACAAGCGGTTTCATGCCTTGTCTGGTATGATTTCCATTAAAAAAATAAAACATTGTGGTTCATGTTATTATGTACTATAGACAACCAAAGAAAGCCTGGTGGACTTACTACATCATTCAAAACTTGGTGGTATCACCTTAGATTAAGTTTGTTTCAACTTGCCTGAAGTTAGTGTAAATTGGAATAACATTATTGGGGTCAGCTTGGTGAATGGGGAAGGGCAGTTTCTTACCAGTATATGCAAGAAGCCTAATTAAAATGTTGAAGATCAGGATTTCAAAGGTTGACTTCCTTTCCTTGCTTTTTGCCCCACGGCCTTGTCATCTTATGTTTTTTCTAGAGGGAAAAGGGGGGGGGGGGTCATCCTTCCTCTTTCTTTCTTTCTTTCTCTCTCTCTCTCTCTCTCTCTCTCGATAAATCTAAAAGAAACAAAAAAACAAAAATACCTTGACCCCACAAACGTTGAGTCATGTTAAATAAATATCAATTCATACACTGCTTGATTTCACCTAACAAACATTTGAGCACTTCATAGATACCATATGTTCTGTAATGTACGTGTGTGTGTGTGTGTTTTTGTGTGTATACACATTCACATCTATGTATATGATTACACACATACACACACATATATGTATATATGTGTGTGTATGTATGTGTGTGTATTTATATACTTAGAGGTATAAGTGGTAAAGAGTTGGGTAAAAAGTGCTCAATGCATTAGTAGAGCTGAATATGTATTTTATTTTACAATTTTACAGTTGTTTCTACAGATAGAGGAATTCCTTGTCAGTTTTGTCGGATGGTGAAAGTTAAAATGAAAAGTGATAAGGATATGATATTTTGGGGACACGTGTAAATATTACTTTTTTCTGTGTGTCTACAAAAGGCTTCTTTCAGAGAAGCGGTCGGTCGGTTCACAATTTTTTAAAACTTTTTATATCACATATAAATCGTAATATCTCACAGTTAACAATGAAGCTCGCCTGTCTATTTAATTTGCTCGATTTCGGGAAGATAAATATTCAATATTTGTCGCTCGCCGCATGTGGGTTAGTCTTTTTCCTATAACATCTTGGGGGAAGCGTTCAGCAGTAAATGAAATCCCCACAGTCAAACTTGACCTCATTAACTCATTAAAACGAGCACCTGCTAAATCCAAGTAATTAAATAAATTCAAACGTGTTTCCATAAGCATCTCGCGGTGGGGCAATGGTTAACGTCACACGTTTTTTTTTTTTTTTTTTTTTTTTTCACAACTTTACCTCAATGGTTTGGGTTCGATTCTCATACTTACTTTTTTTTTTCTTTTTTTTTTTTACCCCCCCCCCCCACACACACCTCCAAACACTCGGGCAACGCCGGGTACCCCATGCTAGTTATAAAGAAAGAAGAGATAGAAAGAGAAAGAAGAAAATCTCTGTGTGTGTATATACATATATCCTCCGAAACAGTGTTTTATGGTAAACAACTGATGATCCCTTTAAGAACATTGGTACTATTGTTTGTCCATGTAATTAAAACTATTCAGCAATGCAGGAGATTAACTTACTAACAAAATAATGTTCCAACGAAGGACATTAAAACATATCTTTTTTTAGAGTTTTAAATGTTTTAAAGAAACTTCCAAGACATATATATATATATATATATATATAGTAATTGTCTGTATTTTTGAGATGAGTTGTTTTCATTGATTGAGATTGTCGGACTGACTTCCTCATCTTGGTTGTTATTGTCACAACGTTTCGGCTGTTTTGCCCTCCGGCCTTCGTCAGGTGAACGGTTTGTTAGGAGTCTCGAACCCAACCCTTTATTATTATTACGGGGGTACCGTGTTCGGACTCCAGCTAGGCTTTGGGACATAGTTGCTGATTCTCTGTTTTTCAATGTTACTTTTTCACTGCCTTCGTTCAGGATTGAACTCAGCACCTTTGGGTAACTGTAAACTTTGATACAACGTCTAGGACCACTCGGCCATATGTCACTAGGACAATTCTTAGTTGGTTTTTGTTAATGTTAAACCTATGTTGTTATTCAAGGTTTTCTCTCTCTATCAGAGGTGTCCAAATTGCATTCAGCTCTATGCTTGGTTTGCTCAGTAGGTTGTTATGTCCGAGCATGTGAGCTGTTTCTTTAAGTTTTCTCACTTTCCAGTGGGTCTCTCTGTTTATTATTTTTACTTCATCCCATAGGGGGCGATGATCCCTCTATATATATGTATATATATATAGTTTAATGATTAAAGTTAAATTCTGTAAATCAAAATATATACACATATATTTAAGTTAAGAATTTATTGCCTTAAAATTATGTTTGTCTTAATCCATGGATTTTCAATAATGGCTCATATCCTTTATTCATTCAGTGTGCACCTATCCATTTCATAATTATACCCACCTCTTCAACTTACTTAAATAATAAGTCCCCCAAGTAATTCAAAATTCTAGAGTCTTATGCATCTCTATTTTCTCTCATTTATTTTACCCACCTCCCACAGCCCCTAAAAATATGGTATCCCCCCTCCGCCCCCACTCCCATCAAAAAGATCACAGAATGTATACTTCCCATTTGAACTCAACAAATAAAAGGTCACCGTAATATAATTTTGACCGAAACCTTACACCTAAACCTAAACCCCCTCCCCAAAGGAACTCTAATATACAGGATGCCAGCTAGCACAGACCTAGCCTTCTTCCTTTCCTCCTCATCCTCTTTACTCTATTTTCTTATTTCACCTCTTCTTTTTCTCCTTAAACTAGCTTTCTTTCCATGTTCTCTTCAAGGAAACCGCTCTCCTAAAAATTAGAAAATCGGCCCATATTGGAAGCCCATGTAGTGGAGCTGACATCTATCCAATGTAGCCGCCTTTAGCCTCAATCACCGTCTTGATACAGGTCCGGAACGAGGAGCCTGCCTTTTCTACAAGCGCCAATTCGAGCTCAGCGAATACTCGGTGGATGGCGGCGATTAGGCTGGCTTCACTGTTTTGGGAGGTCATGTTAGTGATGTTCTTGACATATGATCAAACAGAGTAGTCCAACCTGGGTGTCTTTAGACTTGTGGATTGGTACCAAATCCTGCTGCCACACCCAGAGTCTGCCAGTGGCCACTTGATTGCACCAAGGGATCACCACACTCTTCAGCGCATTCAGGTACACTTTGGTGTTTAGTTTCAAGCCGACTTCAAAGATGTGTGGTGGTATGATGTGGCCCTCACCTGAAACCGCAGCAAAGACCATAACTATGGCTGGAAACTTTGTTTTCATCACCCTGGACACATCCCTGTTATTTGAGGCAATTCAGCGATGCATTTTGAGGATGCTGGCAATGGTCCTGTCGTCATAACTTGGATTGATAAAGAGCATTAGTTGTACAGTGGCACATCTCCGATCTCACTCATTGAACATTGTGTCATTTTCAGACATGATAGAAGGCTCCTATCGCACTTGGGATTTGTGCACAACTAGTAAATGGTCTGCAACAAAAAATAGAAATGTCTTTCATTAAATGGAAATGGAATCTTGTTGTCTTTTCTAGGGCGACAATTTTATCGTTCCACACTATATGTGGACCTTAGTATTTAGAGCGTTGATGGTGACACCCACACTAATAAACAGCGTGCCCCAAAATTATCTGACATTTGTTCGTCAAATGACAATTAAATAAAGAAAATATGTTTTTTTATTTTTTTTAAATGTATGTAGAATGCCATTTTATTTTTCGGTCTTTAATATTAAATTGGCCAAATGTTTCCCACCATTGCAAACACACGATTGTAGACGTTCACATTCATGAACGCTATCAATAAGTAGATGGATCATTTTGAGTGGAAAAGCAGCAATTCGCTCATTTTAATTCTTCAAGAGATTGAGGGTAGTGGCTGAATACTTTTGACTTCAACTATCCCCACAAGAAAAAATCACAGCAATCTTTCAGGGCCAACCAATATCACCATGCAAAGAGATCAAATGATTTGGGAATATTTCCTTTAAAATTCATATTGCATGTCCAGAAGTATGCAATTTTACACTGTCCTGTTGAAACCATATATTATTTCTATATTCGAGTTCATTCAGTTTGGCTCTTAGAAAATTGCTCAGCATGACACAATATCGCTCAGAAATAATTGTCATTGTATCATTGTCATCCTCGAAAAAGTATGGGTTCCGAATATGTGAAAGTTTGATATTGTGCATCATACAGTTACATAAAGATTATGCAATGAGTGTTTATGAATGTTATGTGAAAATTTTGTTTGTTGACTGCTCTACTCATGTGAAAATGTGCTTCGTCACTAAAAATCACGAAATCATCATGTTAAACTTGCTGCTGTCTCTTCATACACAATAATCTGCGATTTTCATAATCTCTTTAACGAGGTTCTTGTACCAACACCATCTTGTATGGATGCAATTTCAGATCCTTGCAAAAAATTCTATGCATACTGCTTTTCGAATAAAACCTAGAGAGAGTGTGTGTTTACATACAGAACGTTTCAGAGACTGTTGAATTGAGGTATTTCCTGCATCATTTAGCAAAGTTCTGGCAATCCTAGGATGGCCAAGTGATTTTCTTTTTAATGTCGATCCGGTAGCTCTAAAGTTGGCAACCCATAATAAAAGCCTTTCCAGTTGGCATGGACTCTTGTCTTTTAAGTTCAAAGTGTAGACAGAATTCTCTTTGTACTGCGGTCACCGATTCGTTGTTTTTGAAATAAGTTTCCACAGTCAATGTTCAGCAGTCCAGTTCATAAGGATATTCTAAAATTTTTTAAAAAATGCATAAATACAGATATAAGTTAATTTTGACCTAATTAAAATAAAATGGCATTCTACATACATTTAAAAAATAAAAACTAAAAAAATTTTTATTTAAAAAAATTTTTTTTTACATACAAATGTATCAGATTATTTTGTGACACTGTATATGTAAAGTGTTGTTCCACTTGTTTGATTTTTTTTTAGTTGTGAACCTATGCGCTCCCCTCGATGGCCATCAGTGTGAGAAACTATGATGATACAGCTATAAGCAGTGAAGATGAAAGAGAAATCCACGGCGCATACCTTTGGGGTCAGCAACTTGTCAGCAGGGGACACGTGGTGTCACAACTGCTGCTACTACTATTACTATATTTAACCATTCTTTTTTGTGTTGTAGGAACTACCTGAACTTTGTGATTGAAGAGTTAAAAGATCCTTATAGGTAAATATCTCAAGAAACATTTCTTTGGTTTTGTTTTTATTTTTCACAATTATGAGAATTGTATTAATGTTTTTTTTTGTTTTAATTTTGTTTTTTTGCATTATTTTTAATCGGGTAATTATTAAAGTAAAAAAAAAAAAAATTGAAATAATTAAAATGAAACAAGATTTTTTTAAAGTCCTAGTTAAAACAATTCAATTACAACATTAGATCGACCAGAATGCATTTTGTTTTATCTGTCAACCAGTTGGCCATTTTAATCGTTTATTAATAATTAAAAAAAAAAAAAAGAAAAAGAATTATTTTGCAAATCTTTGAGTACTTGAAACTGCCAAACAGAGAGTCATTTTAGCTTGAAAATTTGTAGCAAATTCTCATATTAAAGAATAAAACGTTTTGGAAGCTGTTTATTTACAATATTTTTATAGAGATTAAAACAATATTATTATAACAAAATTAGATGCCTTTCTTCTATGATAGCTTCTTTCTACAAACTGCTCATCTAAATGTAATGTTAACAAACATCTTGTTACACATATAGAACTCCTCACTTAAGATACCCCACATAGATCTAGGTTCCCTAATTTGCAGTAGCCCCTTATGTCTCAATGGCAGTGTGTGCCTTGTTTGGGATGAATAAAAGTTTTTAAAAAAAAAAAAAAAAATGTTCTAAAATAAACATTGAAACTAGGTCAACCAGTCAGTCGGTCAATTTTATTTTCTTTACTGAAACAGAAATTTTTTTAAATTGTTATTTTTCTTTTTTTTATTTTTAATCCTTATTTACTTCCTTATTAATGCTCCTGGCCAACACTGGGTGGCTCTGATAATCCAACATAATAATACCAGCACTCACCATAGGCAGGGTGAACCAGCTTCTTCCAAAGTAGGAAATTTCATGGGAATATTAAATTCAGAAGCTGTCTCCAATAATTTGTATATCCCCATCAGGGAAGATAGCAAAGTTAGGTTTTAGCAGTTCTTGTATGGAGGTGTCGACAACATCATCTTATAGCACCTGGTATTCCCAAATGTTCACTCATCTGGTACTGACCAGGCTCAACATTGCTTAACTTCAAAAAAAAAAAAAAACTTCAGTGATCTAATGAGAATCTGTGTGTCAACATACTTATGCTGTATACATAAGTGCTTACTTAATTCTGTTCATTTTTTTTTTTTTTTTTTTTTTTTTTTTTTTTTTTTTTTTTCAGAAATCTTCCGCGGGCCATCTGGATCTCCATCATCATGGTCATTATTATTTATCTGCTTGCCAATGTGGCTTACTTTTCAACTGTAACCCCGACAGAAATCAAATCTGGAGCGGCTGTTGCAGTGGTGAGTACATCTCTCCTTGTTCTCCATAGGATTATTATAGATATGCATATGTTATGGAGTCCGTGACATGAATAGCGTGGTTAATGCTGCACAGAGTTAATGTGGCTATTTGTGCCAGGGAGTGCAAAGGGGTCAGCAAAGGTTACAGATAACATAAATCAAAATCAGGATTTCTGTTGCAAGACAGATCAGTGAGTGTATTTTAGGTTAACACATTACTATTATTATTACTTTTTAATTATTAATGAATGTTATTAAAATGACCAATTTGTTGACACACTCTGATGTCAATAGAAATGCACATGGGGATTTTTTTTTTAGTTGAGAGTCAGTCAGTTGAGAGTTAGGTTGAGTTTAGTCGAGGCAGTTCATCAAAGCAGTTAGCGAGATTCAATATATATATAGGAAATATGAAGAAGAGAAAAAAAACGAAGGTAATCAGAAATGGGTTGCGTGCGGAAAACCTCTCCAGAGAGTGCGAAAACTCCATGAATAAAGACTGTCTCTACAAATAAGAAACGTGTTTTTGGAGTCTGGATTTTTGTTCCAGGTTAACGAGACAAGATGGAAGACAAAGGAAACAGAAGGAGAAAGTGGAACTTTCATTATAGGCATATATGTTGTTATACACACTAAAGAATAGCATACACAAAGAGACGGTCGGTCACAGCCATGTCACAATTATACAGACACCACAGACACAAGAATATATACACTTCGTTGTCGTCATCATCATCATCATCAGCTCCCTCCCCACACACGCACATATACATAACATATATATGATAAGTATAGTATTTTTTAAATAAATATTAACAATTATTCTTATACCTACCGACACTAGTGTTTTATGCTTGTGCAATCATCAGTGTAGGAAGTGATAATTACTGTTGGTCAGGAGATTCAAACCCAGTCCAAAAATCACCCTTGACTTTTTAGCATCCTACCTCAAGACTACCGGCAATTAACACAAGAATTTAATGCAAAGTCAGCAGGCATACTTTGTAAACAGTTGGAATGTCGCATATGTGTTATGTTTGTGTGTGGGTATGTATATATATACATTTTTTTCTGCTACATTTTGTGATCAAAAGCAGGGGACTGTTTGAAATATAAAAATAAAATATAAAAAACAACATTGTTTTTATGCTTTATAAACCCCTCATAACCTTGAAATTACTATTCTATTGATAGTGTAATGTGGGGAGGGATATTCTATATTGCAAGTAATTTAATGGTATATGCTCTGACGAACTACAAGCCCTTATATACCCCCTTGACATAAATACCCCCGACGAGCAGCAAAGTCCCACCCCTATAATAGAGATCCCTAGATGTAAGAAAGCCTTCTACTTTAATAGATTTTCTCCAGAACTGCTAGATTTTGTAACTCCTTTCCGGGTTCCTGCTTCCCCAACTGTGAAATACTGTACTATAATTGAATGTAACAGTTAATGACAAAAAAGTATTTAAAAAAAGAGAAGACAATTCTTTACAACATGAATTAAAGTAAATATTAATAAAAAAAAGAGAACAAATCCTTACCTTTTATTCCTTTGGTTGGCTTACACACTGGAAGAGATGTTGCAAGGGACAGAGAGAGAGAGAGAGAGAGAGAGAGAGAGAGAGAGATTTATTGTGGAGAAGAAGCTGCAGAAGGTTCTGGAGAAACTTGGGCAGGTGAGTCTGGATTCTCTGGAAGTGAGACAGAACCTACAGAAGATGGCAGAGAAGCTAGAGTAGTAGAAGCAGCTGAGATAGAAAATGCAGATCTCTCTACTTTCTTAAAATACTGCTCCAGATTAAACTGGACAGACAGGATTCTCTCCTCATCCAAGATCTTGTAACACTGCAGTAAATCCATGATGCCTGTGGAAACCCTAGTGAACCTTTCCAAGTTGGGATCCTGAAACTCAAAAGTTGCTAATGCCCGCTGCATCCCAGCAAAATCTTTTGCCAAGCCCTACCTTGTGAAAGCCTTATGCTCTGGGGTGGATGCTTCTTCGTCTTCTATGATCTGCTTCTTCATTTGTATCAGATCCTCAGCAAATAACTTCTCTCCATGAGATTCCAGCAGCTCTGCAACATCATCAATCTCCATATCCAGATCAATTTTCTGTACTTGTACAGTTTAATCAAGACATTAAAAAATGAAAATATCGAAAAAAAAGTTTCAATTGTACGTATCCGTTATGGAATGAAGTTTTCCAGAAAAAAATTTCACTTAATTTCATCAAGTAGTTTTTGTTTTACAGCAAAAAAACAATTTGTTATGATACCGAGCAAAAGGTTCGATTTTTAGGAAGAAAAGCTAGTAATAAAGATGGGAGGGAGTGTCGGCACTTTAACTGGAGTTATCTCCCCATGACGGTTATAAAATTCAAACAAAATTTTTTTTTTTTTAAATCCAAGATGTCTGCCTTCAACGTGCTCTTATAAAAACGTTTTTTTTTTTTTTTCGCTGTAAAAAAAACAAAAAAACTACTCAATCAAATTAAGTGAATTCTTTTTTTCAGAGATCTTCAGTTCAAAACAGATACATACAATATAACCTTTTTTTGATATTTTCATTTTTTAATGTCTTGATTAAACTGTACAAGTACCCAATTTTCTTACTTAGGGCAACAATGTTCTTAATAACATGGTCAACTGTATCCTCAAACCCATAGAAATCATTCACAAATTGAGGACACAGTTTTTTCTAAACACCATTCATGTTTGTTGTGTTAACCTTCTCTCAGGAATCAGCAATGTTCTTCACAGCATCAAGGATGTTGTAGGACTTCCAAAAGTCCTACAGTCAAATCCTTTGTAGTTTCAGTTGCCTGTAATGCCATAGCAATTATCCTTCGGCGGTAGTAGGCCTAAAACGAAACAGTCACTCCTTGGTCCATAGGCTGTAAAAGGACCGTGGTATCAGGTGGAAAGTAAACCACCTTGACATTAGAATGAAAATCTCCCAGCTGGGCAGGGTGTCCAGAGGCATTGTTAAGCACTAGCAACACCTTAAAGGGGATACCCTTGGAGATGTAATACCACTCCACACTAGAAACAAAATGGTTGACAAACCAGTCCTCAAACACCACAAGTGTCACCCATGCCTTCTTATTTGACTTCCAAATGACTGATAGTTGACTCTTCCAAATGCCCTTGAGCACCCTTGGATTTGAGCCTGATACATCAGCAAGGGTTTCAGTTTGAAGTTGCTAGCAGAAAAGTAATGCTGGCTTTATGACCAGGTGCCGACTTCTTGGCAATAAACGTGCAGTTAGGCATACGCTTCCAAAATAAACCTGGCTGATCTATGTAGAACACTTGCTGAGCAGAATAATCCCCTCTTTAATTATCTCAGCCAACGATTTAGGAAATTCATTTGCTGCTTTCTCATACCCACTAGTAGTTTTACCTTAAGGTTATGGTGATTGGTCCGAACGTTCAATCACATAAACCAACCCCTACTAGCCGCAAACTCTTCACTTTCTTTTTCCCCTTTTTTTCAACGCTTCAAACAATCTTTTCGCCTTCTCCTGAGTCACTATGAAGCTCACCTGAATACGCCGTTGATTTTGATCTTCCAACCAAAGCACGAATAATCTTTCCATTTCAGTAATTAGACCACTACTCTGCTTGGTTATCACTGTCGCTTTCATAGGAGCAGATCTTTTCACGTGTTCAACGATGCGCATTTTATCCTTAATGAACAACTAAGGCCAAATGAGCGACAAATGTTCGTTGGTGTTTCACCATTTTTAGATCACTTTATAATGTCCAATATAACTTCCATGGTGATAGCCTTTCTTTTCTTTGCTGCACTACCATCAGAAGAATCTGCTTTATGCTTGCAAGCCAAAATGAAAGGCAAAAAGTAAAAAAAAACAATCACACGAGAGAGAGAGAACCAGTCTAAACAACCAAGATGGCATACGACTGAGACTGAAGCGTTAGTAGCTACACCGTCTTCTTTGCCCACAACAAAAACACAGCATATTCCTCTGCCGCTCACCAGAAACTAGTTCATGTTTATTTATGTTGCTTACAACGCTAAATGACATAAGACTGAACAATGCTTGATATTATTTTTTATATTATTATGAGGCGCATTTGTAACCTCGAAACAGCAGAAGTCAGAATTGACGTAAACTGAGGACTCCCTGTACTGAGCTTATCTGGCTGAAATTTTGTATAAACCTTTATTATTATAAGATGTAGTAGACTAAGTATTATAGTATATGTTTGCTGCACAGTTGGGGATTAAAGGGATTAGTCATCACAATGCCACATTTACTCTAGAAGTTTTCTCGGAAACTACTGAGCTGATCTGAATGGAATTTTGTATGAACCTTTGTTATGATAGGGTGCAGTGAACTAAGTATTATGTATTATGTTATCTGTTCAATGAACAGTTAGGGATTAGTATTTAATGCAAAAATTAGCACAAATTTAACCATCAATTTGGCATAAAACACTAATTCTAAGTCAACAGGCTATAACTTTTTCCTGATCTTAACATTTAGAGTGTGTGTGTATATATATACACACACACACACACACACACACACACACACATAAAGCAAAATTGTTTGTATGTGTGTTGCAGCACCACAGATAAATGATTGAGAGCCAAACTAACTGCAGGTTTGACTTGGTACCTCGATTAGATGTCAGAAGATCGTGAACTTTTTTAAAATTCATTATTCAAAATGAAAATATTTTGAGTAATAGTGAGGTCGAGATGAATGTCAGAGATTGGAGATTACCATTTTGCAATAGCGCCTGTATTTATCAGATTGGCTGTGCTTAAGATCAAGGAGAAAGAGGGGTTCCCAGGTTTCAGTTAGAGAGAGACTTTTCTATGAATTTTTAACTTCATAGAGGAGGAAACTTTGTTGGTTTGGTCACAATGAAAGAATTGAATGAGAATGCTTGGGGTTAGTAAGATTAGAACAGGTGAGGTGGTAGAGGTAGGCCGAGGAAAACTTAAGAGTAAGTGATAAGGATAGATGTGGGAGGAAGGAATAAATAAAACCTGACCAGAGATGGGTTAGTCAATTTCTAAAAGCCATTCAGTATATACATTTTATAGACTTTAAGAAGAATAATAATAAAAAGATGATGATTTTTTTAAATGACTTTTTCAAAGTAAATGATTGCATCGGGAGTCAACTTGATGATTCTGTCGGGTGGTTGATGTGAGAGGAGATCTCTCTCACACACACACACAATCAAAACTACTATTCAGTCATAAATGGAGTATTTTTGCCACATCTGGTCTGGTGCACTATCTATTAGTCTCTCCTTCTTAGACATGATCAAAACACACACACACTGTCTACAAAGCTCCAACCTCTGTCCCATCACCACAGTATTGCATCCTTGTGCTTGTTTTGTAACAGTGCATATGAGCATGTGGGAAAAGTATCAGCAGCAGCAAAGGATGGCTGGCTGCAAAGAGATTAGCAGCAACAGTAGCTGAAAAAGGCATATGCAAATTTGGAAGTGTACGCGAGAAGAAAAAGGAAAAAATGGAGAAAGCCAATGCATCACGTGCTCGAGGGAAAGCAAAGTAAGCATTGAAGAAAATGGACGTGTAAATAGTGAGGACATGTACGACACAATCACGTTGACATACCGGTTCTCGCCAGATCACCGAAGTTAAGCAACGTTGAGCCTGGCCAGTACCAGATGGGTGACCATTTGGGAAGGTTAGGCGCTGTATGTACCTTCTGGGAAGTTTGGGCGTGGGGCCAGCACCCTCACCCTGTAAAAAGAACTCCTCGCTACAAAAGCATCTACAAACAGTTGTAGATGGCCTATGCCCCTCCAGGGGCTCAAGGGCTATGTCAATAGTGAGGACGAGAATGAGCCTGCTGTGACCGGCATGCGGTCGGAGGAAGAAGAAATGTATGCTTGGTAAAATGAACATGTAGCAGCGAAAGTCTTTTCGAAACTAATGGTAATAAAACGTTTTATTAAAAAAAGAGAAAAATGCTAGCCCGGATTTTATTTCTTTCCAGTTTTATTTTTATGAATTACTAAAATAAAGAGTACCAGCCATGTTACAGTTTTATAAGTACTTCAATGGAACGTGCTCCAACGAACTTGCTGCACTTGTGCCCTCTCAACGTAAATACCTTTGATCGACCTATCAATCGGCAAAATCTTTCCTAATCTTTCATTGTAAAGATTCCCGGGTGCTAAAAGGTTTTCTTCAAACTACTTGCCCTTGGAGTGCCCTCCCTGCTCCCAGTTTCTACGCCTGTACCAACATGCAGAAATTTAAATGTAATGTGAACAAACATCTTACTGCACCCCCACTTACGATTTCGTATGGATGTGACCCCTATTTCGCTGTGGCACCTCATGTCTTGGTGGCAGTGTGCCTTGTTTGGGGTGAATGTACAATTTTTTTTATTTTTTATTTTTTTTTTTTTTTGTTACAAAGGAGGCGCCGCTTATCGAGGCCCGGAGGCCACTCGAGGATAAGGGTTAATGGACATACATTAGTTATGATTACTATGCTATAATCCCATGAGTAATGGAGATTTTGTAAATTGGATTACTTGGGGGGGGGGCGGTTCATCAAGAACTTGTTTACGTTGGACTTGAAGACAATCAAATTGTAGTCAGCTGGAAAGCAGGCAAACGGAAGGGAGTTCCACGGGCGTGCAGTTCTAAGAAAGCTTTGTTCATGGAATCTATGTTTAGGTTTAAGCACAGATAAAGAGTGTGAGAAATTATTGATAGTGGGTTCAGCTAGATGGGTGTCTTTCGTGAAAGTTTGACGAGAGGGGACCATAGATTGAAGCTCAGACAAACACTTGCCATGAAATTAACAGTAAAGCAGAGACAGGCTCGCAATGTCTCTTCTGTGGGGAAAGAGGTTGCAGGGAAAAGAAAAAAAGCCCCCCCCCCCCACACACACACACGCACTAAGCTACAAAGTCTATTTTGAACTCTGTCAAGGCAGGATAAGCTGTGTCTAGTAGCTCCTGCCCAGATGTGGCAACAGCACTCCATCATTGGCCGTACAGTGCTAATCCACATTGTTTTTGGATTTTATGAATTTTTTGGCCAGTTCAATGATCCTGATGATTTTTTTTTAAAGATGTTTTCTTAGTTTTTAAAAGTGATAAGAGAAGGCAGTTTTCTATTATTATTCATTGTGAAAAGGACACAATATGACCCTGTTGCATTGTTGATTAAAATCTTTTGTTTTTATAATAAAAAAATTTATTAGATCAGTTGCGATTTCTGTGTCTATTTTATGATTGATGCAATATAAGCTACTTGGTTTTTTTTAAATGAAATAATTTTAGCATTTCCGAGACATCATTTGAGATTTTATCTTAATAGAAATTAAAGTAAAGCCAAAAATGATATTATCATTACTCACGAGGAGGTTTCGCAAGTCACCATCAAAAATTTCTCTTTGAGAACAACTTGTGGTGTTCCCTGGAGTCTGAGTGACAAGTCTTCCCAGATTTCCAATACTCTCCAGCTTTTTGCAAATTAATTTGTAGATTTTTTTTTTTTTTTTTTTTTTAATTTGTAATGTTGTGCAGCTGGCTGTTCGTTTGAGATCACAGCCTCGTCACTTGTTGGAGTGGCAGACCAAGCAGCTTATATGCAGTGATCTCCCATTAACACCATGCCATAAAGTTAACAAGTTGAAAATCCTATTGAAAAACATGGAGATTACAACATTATATTAAGAACAAACTAGCCGGACCTGTAGAAATACCACAGGGGACTCATTCATATATAATATATTGATGTTGGCATTTTGTAGATGTTCAGCATAAATGGAGACAAATTATTAAAGATGCTGAAGCAAGATGCACCATCCTTGTTTTCTCATAAAATTTGATTTCCCTGGTAAAAAAAAAACTACTTGATCAATTTATATGAATTTTGGAATATAACATTTTCGTTCTGAGATTATTAAGTACAACAGAGATTTTTATGTATTGTTGTGTTTTGATTAAATTGAATTCTGAACAAAAGCCAAATTAACTAATTAAGCAACTAAACAAGTGAATCATGCGTGGTCCCCCGTGAGTGCACAGTGAATGCGGCATAAAAAAAAAATGACTAAGTTCAACATTTGCTCACCACCACCACCATTTTAGCCCTAAAAAGTCCCCAGGGGACGTCAAATCCTGGTGAAAATGAACAAACGATGCAGTTTTAGGCCTTAACATATGTAATTTTGAGTTCTATACCATGCAAAAAAAAAAGAAATGACTAAGTCCATCATTTGCCCCCATTTCTATTTAGCCCCAAAAGTCTTCAAGGCTTTAACATATATAGTTTTATATATTTATATTTGAGTTCAGCACCATACAAAACTGCTAAACAGACATACACAGAAAATTTTGAACAAATATGGTAAAATAGTCCCAAAAATGGAGTGTTTTTATTACCCCTAAAAGAGCCCCTATTGTGAAGTATAGACAAACAAAATTATATAGAAATTAGTTAGTTACAACTTTTCAGAAAGTTTTTATAAAAATCCAAGGCATCAATTTTTTTTTGATAAACAAAAGTGTCAATTTTAGCCTTTTTGGTATGAAAAGCACCCATAGGGGGTCAACCAGAGTTTTCCCAGGAAATCCGTTCTATTTTTTTTTACTTATATCATGTTTAATGTTTGTACAAAACTTCAAAAAATTCCAAGGTGTAGTTATTGAGAAAAGTGCGGACAGACGAATGGACAACTGGACATGGGTGAATTTACAGGTCCACCCTCTTTTTGTCGGGTTACCAAAAAATGTATAAATAGAATATAACATTCAGTTTATAATATTATGAAATGGATAAAATGTACTTTTTATATAACTTTTTTAAAGGAAATATTAGATGTAAAATGTAACAATTAAAATAGAATTTTTTGAAATGTTTGCAGTTGTTTTTCTTTTTTTTTTTTTAATATATAATTTTATTTGAAAAAGTTAAATTATAAAAAAAAAAAATTTTTTTTTTACTTTCTGAAAAATATCAATTTCTTCAGTAACATAAAAATTCTTAAAAATGGTAATTCTGGTTTCTTTAGAAAAAGAAATTCTGGTCTAAAGAAAAAAAAAAATTCTGCTCTGAAAAAAAAAAATGTCTTCTAAATTGTGTACAGAGAAATTATTCAACAAAACAAATTCTTAAAATTTCTCTTTCCGGTCAGTTAAAGTGCACTTGTGATGATTTTTTTTTTTTCCTTAATTATTTATCTATGTTGCAATAATTATATTTAAATTCTTAACATTACATTTAAAAAAATTATTTCGAAAAAAAAGAAGAAAGAAAAAATAACGTAGTTTTAAAAGTAAAAAAAAAAAAATTAAAATAAAATTTTTTTAAAAAGAATAAAAGCACTTCCAGGAAGCGTAGGCGATATGTACACCTATATATCATATAAAACTGTATGACGAATCTGAACTCATGCATGGCTGGAATGTTAAAGGTGTCATTTTTACAATACATTAATAATTATTTATTTACCTATCTTTTTTTTGTATAAATCTTGAACTATAATAAAGTCCACAATAATTGATTTTCAACTCTAATTAGTATAGTCATAGGCTTGATCAAATTAAAGGCCGATTGTATAGAGATCATTGTACAGGGTATCTGCCAATATCATCAACAGCATCCTGTCAGTCGCTTCCAAGTGACTTCTAATGGTGCTGTCGGCGGCCTTCAGCATATTTCCAAACCACCTAAATCAATACAATATCATAAACTAAAACTGATGAAAATTTTAAAGAAAGAAAAAAAAAAAAAACTAAAAACACTCCCATATATGGCAAATCTGAAGTCGTGCATACAAAAATGATACCTTGTCACCTGTCTATACACTAATAATATATATATAGCGTATTCACATTAACACATTTGTTCTCTCCAGATCCCCGAAGTTAAAAACTGGCCAATACCAGATGAGTGACTATTTGAAAATTCTAGGTGCTGTATTTAGTGAGTTGAGTTAGTGCTTGTCGGGCACTCCCTAATAAAATAAATAATTCAACACAAGCTACTGAATAAACGAACAAATAACTTCGTAAAACTTAACAAAGAAAAGGTTTATTGAAACAAGTCAGGGTAAGATGCCCAAAAGATATAACTCGGATAAAACTTGTCTGCCCTTGCCCGGTAGTTATTCCCAAGTGGGAATCATCGATACCGGTGTAGGGAGAGTGAAGAAACAGGTCCACTCTCTTTGGCGTCTGGCTGGAAAAGGATTTTTTCTCGTCCGGAACGGAAGCAGTTAGAGTTCCTTAGGGGGTAAGGAAGGTCCCTGTGCTATGCCTCTGATTGGTCAGTATGTGCCATATCGCACAGTCAGGGGAGGCACTGACGCACAAGAAAAAGAGTTCTATTTGTTTCTGCTACATGTATATACTGTGCCAGGACATAGAAATTTCCAGATTGATATCTGGGGCCGGGTTTAATTCACCGGGAGAGATGCACCCTCAGTCTTCATGCATCTAAGTGAAAGAAAACTCTGATATAAAACCTGAGGTCTGCTGTCTGCTCTGTCTTGTGGCAACAATTGCACTGACTGAGATTTTCTCAGTTGTACCTAAATGTGTGGTTGATTCTACACAAAGCCTTCACCACTATAAACAAATCACGTGTGGATTTCCAAACAACTTAGTTGTTGCGGTGGACTTCATACATCGAAATTGATGAGAGTATCATAATGTACCTGCTTACCATTTTTTTATATACTAATGAGTTACAACTTATCCAGACCCAAAAGGCACTCAAGGATAAGGGTTAACGAGTGCCGGATGGATGGTGAGGATTGAGGATTGCTAACTTGGAACTGGGCAGGATTATGATTATTTAAGAGGATAACTCAACAAGAATTTGTTTACATTTGATTTGAAAATGATTGTCATAGTCAGATGGAAAACAGCTCCGAGGTATTGTGTTCCGCAGACTGGCAGTTCTTAGAAAGAAACTTTGCTCATGGGAGTTCTGTTTAACTTTAGGTACAGAGAGGAAGAAGGGAAAATATTAACAGTGGTTGTAGCTAGACGAGTCTTTGTTGCGAATGTTTTCATGTTAGAGACGAAAATAACATTTGAGATCACGTTAGAGGTGTGGAACACACAAAACTATCACGTGAGAGACATCATAGCGGTAACGAGAAAATAAGGGAATAAATGTTGCACAACAAAACAAAAAACAAAAAAAACGAGTTGGACTTCTTTTCTATTCTTTGTCTACTTTGCGACTGAGGCTACAACGTGTTGGCAATTAAAAATGTGTTGATTTTTTTGGGGGGGGTTCTTATTCAGTCTTTCATCATGTTTCCTCTACTTTTCACTCTTGCTAGCGTTCTCCTCTGTTCTCTTACAATGGGGTCAGCAGTCACAGAAATTACATCCTTTTCTTCTCAACCAACAAACCTTGAATCTGTTAAACAGTCAAAACTAACATAAATGGCGGCATCTTTGTAAAAGAAAACATTTATTGGTTACTGAAGTGAAAATGTAGGTCAAAGCATACAAATACTTGGGCGGATGGTGGTGATCAGACGGGTGTTGTGGGAGGTCATGTTGATGTTCTCGACGACGTATAACCAAATGAAGTAGTTCAGGTCAAGGGAGGAGGAGGGGGGCAGTGAGAGAAGGGTACAAAGTCATAGCAGTCCTTCTGAAGCCAAGCCTGGGTCTGTTTGAACTTGTGAGTCAGCGAGTCTTGCTGCCACACCTAGGGTCTGCTAGCGGCCACCAAACTGCACCAAGGGATCCCCTACACTCTTCAGCACATCCAGGTATACTTTGGTGTTGACTTTCAAGCCAACTTCGAAGATGTGAGGTGGCATGATGTGGCCCTCATTTGAAACCCCACCAAAGATGCTAACTGTGGCCAGAAACTTTGTTTTCACCACCCTGGATACGTCCTTGTTATATGTAGCAATTCAGCGATGCATTTTGAGGGTGCTGACAATTATCCTGTTGTCATAATTTGCATTGATAGAGAGCATGAGTTGTACAGCGCCGCATCTCCGATCTCACTCATTGAACATTGTGTCGCTTTCAGACATAATAGAAGGCTCTTATCGCTCTTAGGATTTATACACAACTGGCTAACTAGTAGATCGTCTGCAACAAAAAAAAAAAAAAAAATCAAATGGAAATGGAATCATGTTGTCTTTTCTAGTGCAACAATTTTATCGTTCCACCCTGTAGATATAATAAAAAGAAAATGTGCATTTGTCCTAAAATAAACTACAGAATAAGTTTGGATCCGGTCAATGATATTGCCCCCCCCCCCAAAATAATAATAATATACAGTGGAGTCTTCAGATTAAATAATACCATTTACTTCAAAACTAAAATGAATATTTTAGGTCGCCTTATTTTCTTTTATTCATTTTAAGGCAAGTAAAAAGAAAAAAAATGTACTCTACATGCAAATCCTGTGACCTTTTAAAGTAGACATCCAAAGTAAACGTATGTCTTATATTCGATACTTTAAATACACCAACTGTGATCACAGCTCAGACGCAATTTTTACTCTGCTTTCCAATTTGCAATTCAGAAAACAAAAAGCAAAAGACTAATATATTCCGCCCTAGATTCAAAAGAAAGAAGAAGTCAAAGAATTATGCGTGGATATTCATGTCGACTGGATGGATTGATTTTACTTTTATTTATGCTACTCATCTTGGAAGTCTGCCAAGAACTCTCCGCCTCACTCCGTCTTTCACCAATGTGAACATTAGAATTTATAGTTATGGATTATTTGGAAAGATTCCAAACAATGTCCGAAGAGGAGGAAATAATGGCCGGATTCTCTACTGACTGAAACATGTAATATGATCCACTAAAAGGGTTGATAATGATCAAATTGATTCACGAAATGAGGTTTTAAATAATCGTGCCTTTTATCTTGACTGTAAAATCATAAAATTGTCATCCCATTAATGAAACGGCTGTAATGAAGAAATCCAAGATGAAATATACAAAAAAGAAAAAATGTGAGTCTTTGAATTTCAACAAAGTTTTGTACCATATATATATATATATATATATATATATATATATATATATATATATATATATATATATATATATATATATATATATATATATATATATAAAACCGAACTTTGCGTCCATCTCAGAAATTACTGGTTGGATTTAAATCAGACTTGGAATGTAGTCTTGTAACGGATCAGTTGAAATATGTAGCCACTTGAGTTCAGTTCTAGGCTGAGCTAAAAAAAAAAAAATTAAAAAATTCCAAGGTCAAAAATTAGCCAACATTAAAGGTCAGATGGATAGATTCCAACCCAGTTGTCAGAAACATTGTTTGTGGAATGTGAGGACTAAACGATAAAATGAAATTTTCCCAATAATCTTCCAGAGGATATTATTCAGAAGGTTAGCATCTATGCTAATGATATCGCTCTCTATTCTAGTGTTGCTTCCTGCCCATCTCCCTCGGATCTGTTGAAATGTGCATCTAATCTAGAAGTTGACTTTGGTTCAGTTGTGGTTTCAGATATGAAATGGCTTGTTTTATTTAATCCTGCTAAGACTCAAGTCTTTCAATTGTAGGCATTTTCCTTTTCTTCCTGAGATCCACATGAATGGCTCTGCTCTAGAAGAGAAATTGACTCAAACTTCTTGGTCTTTCTTTCTCATCAAATCTTTCTTATATTCATATTTATTTCATATATTTGATCCATTGCTCTTTCTGCTTCTTGTAAAGTTGGTTCTCATTATCACTCCACACACTTTCTCACACTTATTATCTATTACAACAAATCTATTATTAAACCATGTGTGGAGTACTGTTGTCATATTTATGCTGGTGAATCTATTTGAAGGTTCTTGATAAATTGTAGAAATGTATCTGTAATTTGATTAGCTCCCTCCTTTCTTCTCCTCTTCAACCTCTCTCTCTTACAGACGCGATGTTGCTAGTCTCAGACTTTTTAAATAAATACTATTATGAAAATGCATTCTTCAGAATTGTCTAATCTATTCCCTGCTTCCTTTGTTCCAGCTCGTTTGACTCGTTTGTCTAGTGGTCTTCACCAATTTACTGTTTTGATACCTTATTGTAATACAGCTTCTTATTCAAGTAATTTATTTCCTAGAACAATAGGCCTGTGGAACTCTTTTCCTGCTGACTGTTTTCCCCCTTGGTTTTTTTAAAACTAAAGTCACTAGGCATCTCCTGTCTTTGCGATAATCATCTTTCATTCATTAGTTAGCTCCTTACATCAAGTAGCTTCATGCCTTGGCTGGAACAATTTCCATGAAAAATAAAAATAGAAATAACCCATTGTGTGGCATATGCATGGTGACCCCATCCCTCAACCTTCCAAAGAAATGTCAACCAGAGAACTTTTAATAAGATATCACAATCCTTTCTACAATCCAATTATAATTAGATACAAATAAACTTCAGTTTATGCCTGACTTGTGCACCAAGTTTTAGCCACGAATGTCCAACAGTTTTTATTTTATGGCCATTCAATAATATTCAGAGACATATTGTCAATCATTTCATCAACATGGGTTGTGATCCTGAATGGGCTTCACATTCATTCGACCATAATCTCCCAGATTTTTATCTACCCAGTTAACTTCAAGATAATATATATCAAAGCAGTCTCTTGAACTATTTCTCAACTGAAAAAGTTCATTACAGCAGAAATCATGGAAGGCTGAGACTAAACTATTTCAGAGATTTTGACAATGTTGCACGTTGTATTCAAGTGTGCTCAGCATCGAATGAAGATAAAACAAAAACTGTTGAACGTTCACAACTGAAACTTAGTAGGCAAGTCAGGCTGATGGAATGAGAACAATCCAGTGAATGAAAAATGTTCAGTTCAGAATTTCGTATGACTTCTAGAGTTCAACATAAAGATTACAACTTTTGAAAAGATGCACCTAATGAAAGTCAGAGATTACATTGGCCAAAACATTGTAAAAATAATAAATACCTGTGGGGAAATATTGCAAAATGTGACTTACATTAGCAAAAACGCCTCTGTCTATCCTGTCTGGTGGCTGAATTAAGAAAGGAAAGAATAAATAAAAACTTTCATCTATAGACAGTTTATTAATATACATATGTGGCATTAATTTGCATACAAGGAAAATGATTGCTACGAAAAAGAATGAAGGGGAAAAGCACAGGGCAATCTGGACCACTGAGAGAGAGAGAGAGAGACAGACCATGAGAACGGTCTGTGAAGATTACAGTTGAAGGTGGGAGTTGGCAAAAAGGAGTTTAGACGAATATTTACTGTATATTTCGGCGTATAAGACAACCCCTAAAGTTAAAAAATCATCTTTAAAAAAAATAATATTTCATAAGATACCAGGTGTTGCAATCTCTAGCCTAGGTTAAACAAACATGGTTTTGTGATTTAGCAATCGTCTTATACAACCATTATATGATAAATTTACTAAAATTTGCTCCAATTTTGTACCTCGTCTTATCTGACCGAAAAATACAGTATTATTATTTTTACATCTCGCTTTCTTTCAGTACTAAAATGAAAATAGTAAATAATCCAAATTATCAATCCTCATCTGGAAAAAAAAAAAAGAAGAAATTCGGAAACAATTATTCTACAATCGTGAATAAAATTCACAATACTTTCTGCTATCCAATTATATTTGGTATAAATAATTTTTAGCCTATGCCTGACTTGTCCACCAAAGTTTCAGTTATGAATATTCATTTTTTTTCTGCATGAATTCAATGACACATGACACACCACTACTCAGAGCGCATACCCATGATAGGGATTGCTTTCTTAGAATCTTACACTGTCAATATCTGCAATAGAGAGATGAAACTTTCAGGTCATGAATGTATAAGTTCAGTCATCATATATATTATTTTATTCAGTTTAGGTAAACAAAATTACTATAAGTCGCTACAATAAATTTACTGTTTCAGTCTTAAAAGACATTGTCAGGCGACAAAAAAATCTCTAGTCTTACTATGAAAATGAAAACTGAATAGAAAAAGTAGAAAAGAAAGAAAAGAAAAAAGTTTTTCTTAAAATTAAGTGTCTAAATATGAATGATTTTTTTTAAGCAGGGGTGTGCTAGGTTAATCAGTTATAATGAAGGTGCCTTTCGTTACTTAAATTGTGTCAGAATACCCACGCATGTAATGTGACCGGAAATAAAGAATCAATTAAGTGAAGGCCGTATATGAAAGGGAAAAAGAGAGCAAGGCTAACTCGTGTATATGTCCTCGAATGTTATTTCCTAAAGTTCGTTCAAGATAATCGTGGTTAAATATCTTGATAAAAACTTTGAAGTAAAAATAAGGATTTAATTTTAAAATCCTATTAAAATTTATTATGAGACATCTCATATTTTAAGTTTCATAAAATAATAGGTTAATCTGCTTTATACTAGTTCTCAGTATAAATAAAATAGTCAAATTTCAAACAAAAATAATGATAAAGTATAAAACTACAACTTTTATATATACTAAATTTTGATTCTTTATTGCAAAACTGATTTGATGTTGATATAGTTTTTGACCTCTTAGTTTCCTTCTTTTTTTTTCTTCTCCACATAACTAAATCGTAATATTCCTAAGAATATTTTGTTGTTTTCTTGTTTCCAGATGTTCTCTACGAGAATCTACGGAATCATGTGGTGGATCATGCCAATTTTTGTCTCCCTGTCAACATTTGGTGGCGTTAATGGCATCCTCTTCACTTCATCAAGGTGAGAAAAAACACTATTAGTTTTAACTAGAGGGACCTGTGGAAATTCCACAGGAGACTCTTTCATATGTAATATATTGATGTTGGCATTCTGTGGATGCTCAGCGTAAATGGAGACGCCCTGATATTATTGTAGCCCTTTTGTTAAAACTGCGAAAATATTTATCTAAGCTAGCAGGGACGCCCGGCAAAGCCCGGTCATAAAATATGCTTAAATATGATATTTTAATTTATGCAGATTTCATATATATTATTATAGTCAATTTTCTATCGATTCTTATATATTATAAAGTTTTGATTTTAAAAATAAAAAAAATATATAAATATCACTTGAGTGCATCAGCTTGAACCAAAACTTAAGAAAATATATATATATATATATATATATATATATATATATATATATATATATATATATATACATAAGTTATGTATTACATAACAAGTTCTTTCAGCAATAATCGAAACTTATGAAGAATTCTTGGTAAATTATTTATTACAAGAAATGGAAAGTCATAACAATTAAACGACAGTCACTTGGAAGAAAAATGATGTAAGCGTGATTCACAAAATAACACACACGCTATCGCATTAATATATAGATATTAAAAATCAAGCTTATGATGAAAAACCAAACAAAAGTTTTCTTTTCTGTTTTACAGATGCCATATGCATTGGAAGTCAACCAGTGTTGACCCAAATGTGTCCGTTTTGCTCATTTTTTGCAGTCCTTGAAACCTAATTCATCAGATTTTCTTCTTTTCTTTTTTTTTTTGTAGATTGTTCTTTGTTGGTGGCCGTGAGGGTCATATGCCTCAAGTTATGAGCTATGTTGCTGTTAATAACCTCACACCAATGCCCGCTGTTTTATTTATGGTAAGTCCAGAAAGTGTGTGTGTGTATACCAACACATCGTTAGTTGATTACCCACTCAGCATCAGCCATATAGCGCAATGGTGAGAAACCTTGACTGTCTTTTGGGTAATCGGATTTCGATCCTGGCTTGAGGCAGTTTCTTGTCTAGCCACACTGATGAGCTGTGAAACAGTACTGCATGTGGATGACTATATATATATATATATATATATATATATGTCATCCACATACAATGCTGTCTCGCTGTTTATATATATGTGTGTATATATATATATGTATATATATATATGTATATATATATATGTATATATATATATATATATATATATATATATATAGTCATCCACATACAGTACTGTTTCGCTGTTTCACAGCTCATCAGTGCGGCTACACAGGCAACTATATATATATATATATATATATATATATATATATAATTTTGAAATAATATAAGTACACCTTTTTTAAGTAGTTTAGAGTTGTTTAAAAAAAAATATGGTGCTTTTATATTATAATTAGTAATGAAAAAGAATTTTGTGAAAGGAAGTGAAATCACTATATTGCGCTTACTGAAAAAGACATAAGTTGACAGGGGAGATAATTTAGTTCTGTTACTTATGTCACATGACGAACATAATTCGCAATTTTGAACAAATTTTATTCTTTCTAAACTTTATTGAAAACAGTTTGTTTTACTTGAAATTCAATGTTTTCTTGTTTGTATAATATAGAAGCACCAAAAAAAGTAAAGTATATGAAAATAAAAATTAAGTTTAGTCATTTTATATCTGTCTGCTACAAATATTAGAATTGTAAAATCATTAGCAGCCTGTTGAAAGCATATAAAATAATCTTACTGTATAATTTAAAAAAAAAAAAAAAAAGTGGCTAAAAGCGTGTAATATTAAATGATACACATCATAAATTGGTATAGCATTGTAAATAATGATATCATAAAGTCAGTCATTTTGACTTGTGGATATACTGTTGGCAATCTCTTTGAACAATCTCAGGTAGGTTTGGGGATGATGGGGAGGGAGTAAAAAGAGTTATTAATTCTGTTCACAGTTATTTGTGATTATTTTACTGCGGTGACAAACGATGGGAAAATGGTTCCTGTGAGAAGATGCTAATGATGGTGAAACGATGGTAGCATGCCCACTGGCGACCTAAATCCAATTAGGTATGCCGCAAAAGTCGATATGTACAACTTATGTCAACACTATGATGCATTGTCGTGTTAGATTGCTCGATAATAAAAAAAAAAAAAAAACAGGAACAGGAAACTGTGAGAATACAGATTAGAGTTGACTGGGATGATAATTGATTTCCTGGTTGTAATTTATTTCTCTAAATTTCTCAGATAAGAAATTTTTCTATGTCACAAGGGAGATAAACCCAGTCACCTAACGTACTTTACAAAATGGAAATTGTTTAATGTGAACATATTTCCCAACCAAACACAGAATGTGATTATGTTTCAGTTCATTTTGAAATTTATAACTTTATTTAATTCAATTTAATTTATAACAAAATTATTTATTTTGTCCTAAATTTTATTCATTAATTTTTTTTTTGTTTTTACTTAGTTTTTTGGTGGTAGCTTTGTGAAAAAAAAATTTAATAAAAAGTAGCCATATAACATATCATTTTTTTTTTGCTTGTCTTTTTTTTTTCTTTTATTCTTTTAAAATATTTTTTTATTTTCTTTTAAATTTTATTTATTTAAAAAAAATTATTTGTTTTTTATTTATTTAAACTTTAAAAATTCTAGAATTCTCTTGTAAACTTTATGATTTTTTTTTTTTTTCTTATCCTTGCAGGGAATTCTCTCCTTGTTTTATTTAGTGTCGTCAGATATGTATGCTCTTATCAATTATGTATCCTTCGTTAACTGGATGGCCATCGGCTTGTCTGTTGCTTCTCTGCTTTATTTCCGATACAATAACCCAGAATGGGAGAGACCCATCAAGGTTAGTACTACTTGCCTTTTCTTTTTTTTCTTTTTTTTTTTTTTTTTTTTTTTTTTTAAATTATGTTAACTTTTATTTTATTAAAGAAAAATATTTAAAAAAAACAACAACAAAGAACAAAAACAAAAAATATTCTTATATAACTGTTGTGTTTTACATCATTATGATCCAGAGACCAAAGCCCAGTCAATGCAGTGGAAACACTTAGACTCACCACCTCCAAAGAAGGCAAGGTCATGCAGCCCTCCGCTGGCAAGGTCATGCTCACAGTCTTCTGGGACCAGGACGGAGTAGTGATGACAGATTTCCTGGCAAAGGGTACCACAATTACAGGAGCCTATTATGCTTCACTTTTGAGGAAATTAAGGGAAGCTATCAAAATCAAGAGGCAGGGCAAGATCAGCAAAGGTACCCTCCTCCTGCAGGACAATGCTCCGGTCCACAACTCGCATGTCGGCAGATCAGAAGCACGGACGTGTGGTTATGAAATCCTTCCCCATCCTCCCTACTCTCCTGACCTTGCACCCTCTGACTTTCACCTCTTCCCAGCCATGAAGTTGTTTTTGAAAGGAAAGCGTTTCCCAGATGATGCAGCCTTGATTTCTAAAGTTACGTCGTGGTTAGAGGACCAACCTGGGATGTTCTACAAAAACGGTCTCCAGAGCTGCATCAAACGATGGAAGAAATGCATAACTCTGGGTTGTTCCTATGTAGAGAAAAACTAATAACTGTGCCAAGTTTCGTTGCTCTACTGCTATGGGAAGTAGATCAGGGGCATTACTTATTGCACGCCCCTCGTACATCATTTTTTTTTTTTTTTTTAATTTAAATTTATTCAATAAATGTTTCACTAACTAATGTTTTTTGTTGTGATATTTCGTTACTTTATTGAACTTTATTGAATTTGGAATTTTCTGGTAATTCAAAAACAAGTTGAATAAATTTATTTTAATTATTTGGATCTTCTAGTTGTTTTCACAACGTTTTGGCCAATTATTTCTCTGGTGACAACGGCTATTGAAGGCAGTAATTGCTGTAGATGTAGTTTGAGAATTCGACATTTCTATTCTGTCGCGGTTAATCTGACGAAGGCCAGAGGAATAATTGGCTAAAACGTTGTGAAAACAACAACTAGAAGATTAGGATAATAGTCCAAATAATTAAATATAAAATAAATTTATCTAATGTTTTTGAATTACCAGAAAAGTTTGACTTGAAAAAAAAATAAAAGCATTGATTATGGATTGTCTCCCTTTTTCACTAGTATCACTCTTCCAAAAATGAAAACAAAAAAATAAAAATACTTCCCGCGAGTTAAAGTGTACCTGTGCCCTAAAACTCAATTGAATTTTTTTTCAAAAGGTATCATCCTGTACTAGACATTTTTCTGATTTTTTTTCTTTTATCAGTTCCACGCATTGTCTGCAAGTTTACATCAAAAGCTTTGATAAAGTTTTCACAAATGAACTTATAATTTATTCTGTAGTTTCAATCCACTGTAAGCAAAGTAGTTGCATGTTTAGTGGGGGGGGTCCATAGTGTCAATGCGTGCAATTGACATCCTTGTGGTAGGAGAAATATTTATCCAAGAAAAGAAAGACCACCCAAGAAATGGGATGACCTTTGAAATACAGGATGAGTCACAGGAAACGGATGTTTTTAAGTCAGACGAAACTTAAAAACTAAGGAAAACAGGCAAAAGCCCTTCCTTTTCCACCCCCACCCCCCACTCCTCATAACAAAGGTTTATACAAAAATGTCACACGGATTGGGCAAGTGGTTTCCAGGTAAATTTCTAGATTGAATGTTTGCCTTTCATGTCTGTTCATTTCACAAGCTGTTATTGTCCACTTCTTGTCATTGTTTGAATTCGGTGTTTAATTTCAACGGCAATCGCAGCGTCAATCATGCAGTCTCTGTTACTGTTGCAACAAAACCACAACTCCAGTTTAAAACAAGTAACGATGTTTTATTTTGAGAGACGTTGCAATGATACTTGCTGTTTTCTATTGAACAACAAACCTGCAAATCGAGACAAACACATTTTTCAACTGAACACAATCCATTAGCTTAGGGCCCATTGGTCTCTGAGAATCACAAACCCAACTGACTTCCTCTGCCAAAACATATAGAGATCATATGAGTGATCACTCAAGATTATTAGCTAGAAATCTATGGACATAAAAAAAAAATGTTGAATGGCTATAAGATCCACTATCCGGTATGAATATTACTTTTAGAAAATATCAAGTGCGTCATAATCAGGGCACGAAACCTTGTATCCAAGGTCAGATCATTTCTTGGATGATCTCTCTTCTCTTATTAAAATATTTCTACCATTGCCTGCATATGTTGCAGCTATACACCCAACTAAACTCTTTTGGAGGAGTTTGATTTTCATCACATTAAAAACTAATCTCTTGTCTAACTGTGAACATGTGTCTGTGTTTGGTCTCAACACATTGCTCAATTCTAACACTGATGCCAATGTGTATCATTTAAAAAAAAAATGACAAATTTTATTTTGAAAGATATCACACTAATACTTGTTTTATTCTTATTGAATAATAAGCCTTCAAATTAAGACAAACATATTTCCCAACCAAACACAGAATGTTAATCAGCTAAAGATCCAAAGGCTCATCTGTATTGCAGACCAACAGAAACTCAACTGAGTTTGTTAATCAACAATGGACCTGCAAATCAAGACAAACACATTTTCCAACCAAACGCAACCCATTAACTTGGTATTAATGCAATATTTTAGATTTATAAAGGAAGTTAAGATATTCACTTACAAAAATTGTGACTGACAGACACATGCACAGACAGTGCTCCTTATATTATGAGCACACCCAATGTTGCCCAGGAATGATTGTGAACCTTTTATGTATTCCAGAATGGAGAAAACCCATTTTTTATAAATTTATCTTTTCTTATTTTCAGGTGCATTTGTTTTGGCCCATCATCTACACGATTGGCTCCATCTTCCTCGTCGTTTTGCCTTTATATTCAAAACCTGTTGAGACTGGTGAGATTTTTGCTGGCTTTTTTTTTTTTTTTTTTTTTTTTTACTGGCATTTTCAAGTATAATCTCTTTTCAGAAGGAGAAAGTCAATAGAATAACAAATTACTGGCTAGCATAAATGCAAAAATTATAGAAAAATTGTAGGCAAAAAAAATTTTTTTTTGCCATCTGTTCAAAGAAAAAAATATCAATAAAAGTTTAAATGAATACATACGTCATGAAAATAAATACTTAAAGTATTTATTTGTAGACTGCATATATTTTTAAACATCAGGAGAAATTGCATATTATCGTTTGTTATTTACGATTAATATCTAAAACAGACCATCACAAAATAATTTGAGTACAAAAGTAAAAACACTAAAATTAAGCTCTATTTCTTCATATCGAAGTCAGTTGACATATTTTGTAGCTGTCATTACTAAAACACGTTTTTTGGTGGGTAAAAATATATTTTAAAAATAGAGAAAGAAAAAAATGAAATAAAATCCTGTAGAATTTAAGCAAAATCTTGTAAATAAAGACAAAGTGACAAATAAAAAGAGGCAAAATTTAAAAAAGGGGCAAATGAAAACCAGACCCTAACACTATATTAATTTAATCAAGTTTTATTGAAAGAAAGAAATGCTGAATTGCTTTTATTTCCCAAAGCAGGGGTTAACAATTACCAATTATGAAAATAAAAAATAGAACATACAAAGAAGGGGTTTCTAATTGAGAGACTAATTCTGGAATTAATTCTATTAAAGGGAATGACAAAGTTAAATTTATCGTCCAAACCATAGTAACAAATAAAACAGGAAAATATATGGTGTCCCTTTTAAAATAATCATACAAAAATAGTCTTACTTGATTTGTAAAATTTGAAAGAAAAGAAACATGCAAAAGGGGGTGTTTTCCTGAGAGGCACTCTTACAATTTTCTGGTTCTAATGTTTTTGTTTTCTTTTTCTTTTAAAATAAAAAAATATCTTAACAAGAAAGGAATTTCATCTTCCAAGATGATCTCTTTCTTTAAGAACATGTGTGCCGATAAACTGCCTGCCTTGTCTCACTGGCTGGCAAATTAAATTTCTGTTTCTTACAGAAAAATATCTCAAAAACCAAATGGTTCCTCTGTTAGTCATTGAGACTAATAATTTCTCAGTTGGTAAAACCTTGTTGCTTTTTAATTAACTGAGACGCTAAATGAGAAAAATCCGGAACATAACATCAAAAACTTTTTTCTTGACAGTTATGCTCAGCACATCCTTCACAGACCAGCGAAACTTAAAAACTAAGGAAAACAGGCAAAAGCCCTTCCTTTTCCACACCCCCCACTCCTGACAGTGCAAGTAGAGGTGACTGTGGGGAAAGTGATGATGATGCCAAATCAAGAAGTGTAGGCATTCTAATGGCAAAAAAAAAGGCCAAACCCCACTCTGCCTTCTAGCATCACTTGATGGCTGCTAAGATTAAATAAATAAAATTCTCAAACAGTCATTTTTTTATCCTCCCGAACAATGTCGGGTAGATATTGATAGTATTTTATATATGTACTTAATCCCTAATATTTTGTTGGACTGGAAAAACCTTTCATTTGTTAATCGAATATTCTTAAATATTAAATGGACATAATAATGTCATGAGTTATTGTCCTTTACTTCTGCAAAAATAAATATTAAAAATTTTTAAAGCAACTTAGAAACTTAAATACAGTATGTTTCATTCTCATTTTTGCTGGTGTCTCACTTTAGTTTATTTCAGAAAATACTTATTCCTGCCTGAAAAATTTATAAAATATAGACATTTTACAATTATGAACAAAACAGCTTGCAACATTAACAAAAGTGCATTGTTTTATCTATTTTAGATAAGTGATAAGTAATAAATATTTTTTCATTAAATAATAACACGCCTGTGGAACTCTGTTCCGTCTGCCTGCTTCCCACCGGACTACAACTTGGATGTGTTCAAGTCCAACGTTAACAAATTCCTAATGAACCGCCCCCTTAGGTAAACACTTCATCAAATCTCCACACTAACATAATGTACTTGCAATAACCCTTATCCCGGAGTGGCTTCCGGGCCTTGATAAGTGGTGATCACTGTGTAAAAAAAAAAAAAAAAAGAAAAAAAAAAGCATTTAAAGGAAGTTTTCACATTATTTTTTAATCAATTAATGTCAAATATCAAAATTCTTGTTTCACAAAATAATTTGATTACAAAATTAATGTTTATTTTTTCCATAAAGAAGTCAGTATTTTTTTATCCTCCAGAACAACACCGGGTAGTTACTACTGGTCTTTTACATGTTTCTCCTCTTCTTCTTTGTAGGAATTGGTTGTTTGATTATTGCCAGTGGAATTCCGGTTTATGTCATTTTTGTGGCCTGGAAAAATAAACCAAGATTTTTCAACAAAATGATTGGTAAGTGTGTGAGTGATTGTAGGCAAGCATTAGGGTTTGTCCATCTTAAGGATGTGTGATCTCCACTTTTTTGCCTTTTTTTTTAAATCCAGGAAAAGCATATTTTCGCTTAAATTGCTAGTGCATCCTGTGAATGTAATCTCCACCTTCTAGTCAAAATCTATTTTTTTTTATTTTTTTCCAAATAGTTAGTTTTATTTCCTTACATTTTCATGACTATTTTAGCTAGATTTTATTTCTCCTTCATCAAGGATTTTTATCCTCAGCCCCCAAAATCAACAGAGATTAGACTATTCCTGATTGTGGTTTAATGCTGTTCCTGTGCAGTTCTAGGAGGTTCACTCTCTTAGGCTTTACCTTCTCTCTTTGAGGAGAGGTTAGTTTATTGCTAATTGTCTAAGGCGTCCTTACCAGGAAATGCTGACAAGGGTTACCCAAGCCATTTTTGCAGGTCAGAGTGCTCCTCTTCAGGGGCCCTGACTTCTCAATTCCACTTTTCGACCCTGGTCTCTAAGTTCTTGCAGGGGGAGAGAACTAAAAACCTTTTCTTTTTCCTTCCTACCCTTTGCTTTATCTTTCTTTTTTTCCATTTTTTTGTTCACTCTTTCTTTTACCCTCTCTACAATTTCTTGCCTTTCTTTGCCCATCTTATGGCAGTTCTCTATAAAAACTGAAAATGTTAATTTTGCTGTAAAGCAATGGCAGTAAAAGAATTAGATGTTTCTTTTTTATTTCATCAAAAACTGACTTTGTCCACTTTCCTCCACATACGCAATTTGGCTAGGAGTGAAGTTTAGTATCTGTTTTGATATTGCACTTCATGTTTTCTGTCTTCAGTCAGTGAAAGAGAGATCTTTTTAGACTGAGGCAATTTTTATTTATGTGTGGGGGGTAGGAATGGTCTGTTGTGTTATAGACGATCCCATCCTCGTTGTTGGTTGAATGAATTGAATGGTAGGACTGAAAAACAAAGGGTCGCATAATGACGACAAAAATATACCGTTATATATTAGCGAAAGAATGCAGATTTATTTACATAAATTTACATGAGAAATAATAAAGATATAGACAGTGAGAATGAGTTTGTTGAGAATAAGAATTTGTTGATATTAAGGAGTAATGTTACTTGCGATTGATGAGAGGTTGACGGGTTAGTCAGGAGTGCTGATTGGGTGGCCATTCCAACTAAGAGCGGCTCTCATTACATCTTGACTGGTCGAGAGTTCAGCGGAAAAGAGGGAGAGAGATGTAAGAAACAGGAATTGGCGTGGCTATGTCGCTCTCCGGTTATCAGAGTTAAAGGGTGACAATCGAGTTAGCCTAGAAGTTTCAATTCCCACAATGTGCCTATCCAGAGTGCCTCTTTTGGAATAACAAGCTTTACTCACGCACACACATTAAAAACCTTTGTACAATACTGCCCTCATGGGGAGGTGAATTAATAGGTACTATAAATGAAGGAAAATTGATGCAGTTGTAAATAACACATTTAGATGGAATTGGTTTGTACTCCAGACAACAACAATCGCAAGATTTCAATGTTTTCGTGGTCTTATCTCTTTCATCTTGTCTCCTGGCCATGCCATCGTTTTACACACATTGACTCATAAGTAAAAAAAAAAAAAAAAAAAAATCAAGACAAACAAAATAAAACACAAACTCTGACACATTCTATAAATATCAGTTAGCCTCCGGGTGGATGTTGTTCCACCATCGTGGAAAGCAACTCTTTTGGCTAGCAACAAAGTGTAGTATACGTTCTGATGCTACACTTAGTCTATTCTGTCCTCATTCAGTGGATGGAGAAATCCTTCTAGATTGAGGCAATTTTTATCTTTGTTCCAATTCAAAGTTCCCCTTTTTGGAGGGGGCGGAGTCTGGATTTTCTCTACATAAAAAAAACTACTAAAAAAAAAAAATGCAACCTTGTTTCTAACTTTGTAATCATAAAGAAGCAAGTAAATAGGAACCATCTTCTAAATGTTAACGTCCGTTCAAATAATTCATTAAAATTCTCCTTTACCTCTCAAACACTGAATTACCATTTATATATGTTATAGTATACATTTCTTGTGGTCTCTAGATTCCAGGGCAAGAATTCTCCTTATATGGTGGATTATCTAGTTCCGGCTGTTGCTTGAGGTAACATCACCTAGAGTGTGGGTTAGCCATACTGAGGAGACCTTATTTAGGGCCATGAATACTATATGATTTTGAATATTTAATCAGGGTTTACTTATAGCAAAAAAAGTATCCTCGTGCCAGATTTTCCTGAGAAACCCCTGCACAGAGAGACCTTAGACACTCAAGGACAGTGTCTAGTAGGCATTCATGTTCTGTCCAATAGGCATTCAATTTTTTTTTGCATCACTACATTACAGGTGACATAAACTAAAATAATTTTTACCCAACTAGGGCATGTATTTTTCTAGTATATGTATAATTACTTGTATCGATAAGTCAAATGTTTATTTATTCTCTATTTTAGGTGATGTAACTCTTATGCTGCAGAAGTTGCTGATGGTTGTTCCAGAAGAGAAGAAGGCTGTATAAAGAAAAATTCTGGAAAAAAAAAAAAAAATTTAGAACAATTTTGTTGGAAAATGTTTAGTTTTTTAACGGTTTGGGTTTTGTACTATGTGATAGAATACTGTCATGGGAATTGGTTATTTTTTATTATTATTTTTTTTTTTTTTTTTTTTTTGAGTGGGAGGGTCTGTTCTGTCAAATTTATCAAATTGTTTTTTTTTTGTTTTTTTTTTTTTTTGCTAATCATACATGTTTTATAAAATAATAACAAAGATAACAGATTGTCAGGAAGAGGAGACTTTTATAAGATCACAATTAGGATTCTTTCCTTTTTTTTTTTGATTCATGTCCTTCTGCATTAAAAAACAAAAATAAAGAAAAATCGGTATGATGTATGTACCCGTGACGAAATGAAAATATTGTATTTCAAAAATTACATAAATTAATAAAGTACTTTTCTTTTTAAATAAGAAAATAAAATCTTATGAGTATCTTGCTCGCCATTTTGAAAAATAATTACAACAAACCAAGTGAGATAACTAAATAATTTATACTTATGATTTTTGTTGTAATGCCTATAAGTTCCCATTTAGCACTTAGAAATTATTTTCTTTATAAATATAAAACTACTTTATCAATTTACATGATTTTTGGAATATGGTATTTTTATTTTGTCACAGGTATGTACATCATACATATTTTTCTTTGTTGTTTTTTTAATATAAGAGAAATTCTGGACACAAACCAGACTACTATAGAACAATGCAATCCAATCATAACACATCCAGAATAATTTGTACCAGACCCATTTTCATTAAACATATTTTTATCCAATATTTTTTTGTTTCATATTTATTAATGGCAAGAAATCCTGACCATTAATATAAATTTAGGAAATTGTATGAGTTTCATATTTCTTCCTTGCGAGATTTGTGCTTGACATAAAAAAATCATCTTTTATAATATATTTTCATAAAGTCTATAACCTTGTTCAAAAATTTTAGCAGACAATCATTTGTTTTTAAGTTTCAGTTATAAAATTTTATTATTATATCATAGAAACCTTTAAAAAATTTTATTCATCCTTTTAACAATGCCATGAAAATCAAGAGACCCTACATGGAAAATGTTGATATTAAATACTTTTTAAGTCTACTTTATGAAATACTTTTGAATAAGAACAATTGGAAAAAGTTTAAAATTTTAAAAAGTATGTCTACTGTCAATGAAGCTACATAACATTTTCATACTAAACCAAAATTTAATTTTCATTTGAGAAAAATGGCATTTTTATTAAACAAATTAATCAGTCAAAAATAAAAGAAACGTTTTAATTTTAATATAGACTTTTAAGAGACTGTCTACATTAGTCTATAAATTAACTCTTTATATTGGTTGGCCTTTAATAGTCCGTTTATATTGGTCTTTATTAGTCAATTTATATTAACTTTTAATGGTCTGCTTATTGGGGTATTTTATTAGTCTGTTTATATTGGTTTTCAATAGTCTATTTATATTGATTTTTTTTTAATAGTATATTTATATTGTTTATATTTGTAACCTAGTTCCTTTCTTCTCTTCTGGTGAAAAGCATTGTGCTTTGAAATGCCTAGGTATAAAGAGCGTTTAGAGCCCCTCCTTCCCATGATGTTTCTTCCTCATTGAACTGACAAATAAATCCATATATACACATATTTACTTTATCTTTATAACATCCCTCATATTGTGCTTTTTATATCTGGATAAGTCTCCTCCATGTTTATGCGCCATCTCTCATGTTGGGCTGTATCTTCATGAAACGAATCTTTCAATATTTTTTTAATCACCTATGATATATATTACAATAGGAAAATGTGAGCATGAAAAGTAATATGGTTAAGCTTAAACATGGAAAAGTAAAGGACAAGATATTCTAGTAAAAAATATAATAAATTTATAACTTAAAATATTGCAGCATTAAGAATTGATTATTGTTAAATTGAATTTTTTTTTATTCTTAATGCTGCAATATTTTAAATTATAATTTTATTATATTTTTTATGAGAATATCTTGTCCTTTTCTTTTCCATGTTTAAGCTTAACCATATTACTTTTCATGCTCACATTTTTCTATTGTAATCCATGATTTTTCCAGGCTTCCAATAAATTCACTTGTTCTTTATTTAATCTCAGTCTTATTTTTTGCCCCCATAAACATAACATACACATATGTAAAAAAAAAAAAAAAAAAAAAAAAAAGGCACTCATCTGCTTTCATTCTCTGTTTCACTTGTTACTTCTCTTTTCGCGAGAACTGTGAATTAGTAGCAACACTAATCGTGGTTGCTATGGAAACCAGTCATAAAAAACGTTCTCACCTCATTCGAAATTTTTACAATTTTGAACACCAGTAAATTCATCATAACTTTTGTTTTACTGAACGAAAATTGAAAAAAAAAAATTGTTTTTCACAATATAGCTGATAAGGTGATCCATAAACTGTAATAATTGTTTGAAATATGGTCGAAAAATGAGTGAGCAGTGAAGCTTTAAAGCATAACTAAAACTGCCACTTAACCATATATTCAAACACTACCCTGTTTGAATGATAAACTAATCCAAGTTATTTTAAAAACATTTGCTTTTAAATGACTGCTTTTCGTCAGACTTCCATGCCTTAGGGTTGCATTATAGTGTAAAATTGAATAACAAGAGACTTCAAGCCATATTTATTTTGTGCAACCTAATTATGATTTTAATTGACTCTCTATTTGAATATAGACCTCTTTGAAATGTTGTTAATGTTTATAGTGTATTTGTATGGACACTCACTCAAAGAGTTTATGTTCAAAATCAAAATGCGTATTGTTTGTTGCAAATAATATTTCATATTTTTTTTTTTTTTTTTAATGTTTGGAGGTGGTAGCAGGGTATTTTTTTTTTTACATGGTTTAATATGGACCAATCATAGATTTGGCTATAAAAAATGGCAATAAATGTTTTTTTTTTAGGGTCACCTCTTATCAACTGAAGAGCCACTCATGGATAAGTGTTAATTGAGATGAGTGATTGTCAATCGAAAGATAAGGAACACTATTGGAGTACTAATATTGATTGATAGTATAAACTGCGGATGGTTACTTAAGAGACAAGAATTTGTTGGCACTGGATTGCAAAGCAACCAAATTGTAATCAATAGGGAAGTAGTTCAACAGCGATGTATTCCCCGAGTGGGAAGCTCTTGCTTTTAGCTTCAAGAACACTTATCAAATTCTCCTCTTCCTGCAAGAAATATGTTTGTTTTAATGAAAATCACTTTAGATTTTTTTTTTTTTTTTATATATAAAACAAAAATGTCGTTTCATGATGAAAGGATTATTATTATTAATTATTATTATTGTTGTTGTTATTGTTATTATTTCCTGTTGGATGTGGATGTGCCTATTGTTTTGGGAAGGGGCTCAGCTTGCATTTCTTTCATCTTAATTTAGTTCCACGTAGCTGAGGAAAATTAGAAACTAAGAATAAGTGTTTAACTTATATACATTTTAGCCTTCATAAGCTTGGTCATCTGAACCTACTTTCTACCAATCAAACTATAAAAGCCACAAAACCATCAACTGATCACATCTACCCATTTAAACCTTATCTTTATTATTCTCTAATTGCTTAAAATATCAAAAATGCAGCAAGCTGTTTAAAAAAAATTAAAAGACGGTAGATATTGAATCTATATATCGTCTGAATGAAGGTAAATTGGGATCAATTTAGCATAGAGGCTATTGGAATATCTCATTTATTTCGCTTAAGTTTTCGCACAAATTGGGATGAAATTGATCCCAATGGTCTCTATGCCACAAATTGAACGGTAAATTCAATCCCAACCCTTTTTTTTTTTTTACTAAAATAAAGCACTTAAAGGAACATTTTAAAATACTATTTTTAACATTTTAAGTTATTTTTTTAACATTTTAACTTTTTTTTAACTATTTTTAACATTTTAAAATATTTTTTAAAGTAAACTCTTATTCCTGGATGAGCTTTTTTTTTTTTTTACTACCTAGTAGTACTACAAGTCTTTTGTTTTTGTTTTGTTTAAAAAAATAGATTTGAAACAAGCAAAATCATGCTTTTAACAATTACATACTTTGAATATATTTTGGAGAGAAACAACTAAAATCAAGAAGAAAGAAATGTGAGAAGAGCATTCAAGATTGAAAAAGGGCAATTACTTTTAAAGGAATATTCATCTTATTTTGTTTTTGTGTTTTTCTTTGTGGGGGGGTATTTTATTTTATTCTGTCTCTCTCTCTCATAATGATGATTTTTTTCATCATTTTACTGCATTATTTTTATTTTCTAAATATTAAAATTAAAGATAATAAGAAGACAGAGCAGCCTAGAAAGAAAATGGCTGCTCAGTTCTTAGAATGCATCCAACAAGTCTTGTAAATGATGTTTATGACAATGATTTCATATGGACTGAAGAAATAACAATATTCCAAATTGTCAGGAAACTTGTCTGACAATTTTAAAATGCTTCAATGGATTGCCAATCATTGGTTGATAGCCAATTCTTTAAGTTGTAAAATTTATATTGAACCATTAGTCAATTGATGTTTGGAGATTGAGATGTTCAAAAGATGGATTTCATCATTCAATATAAAAGTCGTTTTTTTTTTTTCTTTTTTTTTAGCAAAGCAAACTTTCCTTACAAACAATTATCTTTATAATTCATTTGTGAAGTAAAGATTTCTTTCAGTTTTTACATAAAACTTAAACTCGGCAGTCATTTTCTTTCTAGGCTGTTGTGTCAACACATAGCCAAATTTAAAAAAAAAAAATTTTTTAGGATAAACTTCCTAAACTTTTTTTTTATATTATTATCCTATTTACACCAAATCACAATTTTAAAGTCAATCAGTTAAACAATTTGCAAAAAGAAAATAGCAAAGTACTAAGCTAAGTAAAAAAACAGACGGAAGATATTGAATCTATATGACATCTGAATGAACATAAATTCAGATCAATTAACAGTTGGAATATCTCAGCTATTTTGCTTAAGTTATCGCACAAATTTTGGATAAAATTGATCCCAATGATCTTTATTAAACAATAAATTCAACTCTAATCTTTTTTCTTTTCTTTTTTTTTACCAAAATAAAGCAACATTGTAAAACACAAATTGAAACATTTTTAACTATTTGTTTTAACATTATTAACTATTTTAACATTTTTAATGTGTTCAAATAACAGAAGAAACTTGCTGGTTTTTGTCCAGAATTCTCCCATATTAAAAAACAAAAAGAAAATCTGTATGATATACATAGCTATGCCAAATGAAAATTTATTCCAAATATTACATAAATTGATCACTTAGTTTTGTTAAAAAAAAAAAATCTTATGAATAATAACTTGAGGAAAGCCTGTTTTGCATCACCATTTTGAAAATAATCCCAATAGGAGATAACTCAGCAATGATTCAAACTTGCAAGATTTTTCTTGTAATGCCTACAAATTCTCATTAATCACTTAAAAATGATTTTTCCTTATAAAAATAAAACTACTTGATCAATTTACATGATTTTTGGTATATGATATTTTTTATTTCATCACAACAACATACATCATACAGATTTTTCTTTATTTTTGTTCTTTTATATAGAGATAATTCTGAACAAGAACAAAAATGGTTACATAACTTTTTATGAAAAACTAAATAGGAAGAAATATTATACAAAAAGTCAATTGAAGAATTTTTATTATTTTTTATTGAACTTACTGTAATACATCATGTGTATTAATATGTATGTGTATATTTTATAATAAAAGTATTTTTTATTAAGAAAAATCCTTAATATCTTTTTTCCAATTGACAAATTTTCAAAGAAATAATGTTATAGTTTGAAAGGGGGATTTTTGTTTTATTTCATTTCCTTAAAAAAAAAAATAGATTTTTTTTTTTTTTTTTTAATGGAGTGGAGAGAGCACTTAAAAAAAATTAGAAATTTTACTCCATCTTGGAAACAATTTGCCATAAAAATATTTTTTTTTTTCACTCAAATTGTCTTTGTCCTTCCCCCACAATAATTCATACTTTTTTATTACATAACTTGAATAGTATTAAAAAATTACAAAAACATTTTAATTTTTTTTTAATGATATATACTGTATGTACCAGCATATAATTTAATCTGTAAATATAATTTAGATTTAAGCCCTTATTTGGACTGATAACATTATCATTTCAAAATCATGCAGCTCTACTTAATGCCAAATGTTCTTTTTATGCTGGTTCATACGGTATTTAAAAAAATATATATATAATAAAAACATAATAGTATTTAAAAAATAATTATAAGCGTAGCATTAATTTGTATATATGATATACACCAAAGTACTTCTCTCTTATAAATACCTGCCCTAGACAAAACTCTTTATGAGCTGAGTGAATTTACAGATAGTAATGCCTGAGTTATCACATAGAAAACAGAAAGAATAGATGATGACATAATTTGCTTGAAGCATTGTATGTGGAGACAATTTATAGAAGGCTGTTAACAATGTGGAAATATACATATATTTATGCATTATAAGCTTAAAGAAATTAATATAAAATAATAATATTAAAACGAAAATTACACTAATATTTTTTTAACTAAGTGATTTTTTTGATAATTTGCAAAAAAAAGAATGTGGGCATGAAAGCAAAGTATTTTTGTTTAGAAATATAATTGCTAGTGTTTTTTTTTTTGTTTTTTTTTAAACTTTATGTAAATACATTCATTGTAGTTACTTACTCTCTCATGCAAATAGCTGGGGTTTTTTTTTTGTTTTGTTTTTTTTCCATACAAGCTATAAAGTAGCAGAAGTTAGGTAAACATTTAGTTATAATTTAGTTATAATTTTATCCAATGTAGGTAAACAAATTCACCATTAGTTGGTACAATGAATCTACTGTTTCAGTGTAAAAAGACATTATCAGGTGACAATAAGCTGCTGGTCTTACTCTAGGCCAGTCTTTTTTATTTTGCTTGTTTTATGTTAAAAAGACTGACCTGGAGTAAGATCGGAGGCTTATTGTCGCCTGATGATGTCTTTTTACACTGAAACAGTAGATTCATTGTACCAACTAATGGTAATTTTGTTTAACTAAATTCAATAAAAAGATATCCTGTTTTTTTTTTTTTTGTTTTTTTTTTTATTGAACCCTATCAACAATTGCGTTGAAATTCAATGGATTTTACTTCTTGATATTTTTAACTTGGAATATAAAAAAAATTATAGTAATAGTTGTGTGTGTGTGTATATATATATATATATATATATATATATATATACACACACACACACACATGTGTATATATATATATATATATATATATATATATATATATATATATACACACACACACTAAAGGTTTACTTCAGAGTTGTTAATAACTAAAAATATCAATTTTATGTTATTTGGTTCCACTAGAAAAATAAATGGTTTAATTATTTTTGTAACTGGCCTTGTGTGTTCAAGACTTGATAAGAACATATTTTAAGATGTGTCCATTCAGTGTGCACTAATAAGACTTAAGTGACTAATGGGCAAGGCCTCTTATAGATACGTGGACGGGTTAGGGTTAGATACGTGGACGCAGTCAATTTATGATAGTATAAGAGGTTTATGTAAATTTTATTCAAATTAGTTGAGCTTTACCAAAATTATTAAAAATATTAAAGAATTTTTTTTTTTTTTTTTTTTGCATGGAGCTAAAATTCAGTAATCTATAATATAATGATATCTCTCTCTCTCTCTCTGTATGAATGGCCACAATGATCTGTAAATATCTCAGCAGATCTAGGGTGTCTATGCGGGTGAATATATAGTATAAAAAACACATTTTGTATGTTTTAGATTGTATATATATGTATAGTCTGCCATAAGTTATATCATTTTATTTTAACATAATATATGTAACATGGAAGAAATATACAACTACAATATAGTAAATTAAAATGATTTTTTATGATTTTTTTTTTTTTTTTTTCTTCAACATGAAACACGATGTTTATTCAAAATTTATTAAAGCTACATGGGCTCTCCATGCGGTTCAATGCACTTTATTAATGTTTCAGAAACTGAGTAGCATACTTTTGGTGCACAATTCCAACAGCACTTAAGAAATGGAAGTTCAGTTTTTTTGTTTTTTTTTCTCAAGTTCAACAATGCTATAAAATACGCAATTTCTGATTTCGAATGATGTATGAAATAAAATAAAAAAAATTCTTAAGTATCAACAAAGTTACAAACAGGCCAGAAAATGTATTGTTACTTATGGTGACCGTGTGTGTGTGTATATATATATATATATATATATATATATATATATATATATTTGTCAATTAATGTGTAATAGTTTTGTTGTTTTAGATGAATAATTATCTTGATCAGCAGCAGATCTTCATTTATCAATGTTGATGGTCTTTTTTTCTTCAATCACACCATGGAAAAAGCAGGGTTTTTTTTTGTTTTGTTTTTTTCCAAAGCATCTCTTATGTTTGAAAATATGAAACATTAAAAATGAGAAACTGCTCATAAAATTAATTAGAAAACCATAATATTTATGCAGAATATGTGACTGTGTTGAAATAATAAATTTATTATTTAGAAACCCATTATTAACATGGAGAGGGATGGCGTTTGTTTATTTTATTTATTTTTTTTTATAACTATTCTACATTTTCACCTGACAAAACATACTGCAAAAATTTAACTTGAAAATCCTATCAAAAAGTAGCATGGCCCATATTCTGAATGAGTACTTTTTTTTTTTTTTTTTTTTTTTTGTAAAGCTATTTTTTAAGGAATAAAACACCACCAACTAGATATGAGTCGGCCATATTCAATTTTTACAGTCTCCAAAAGATAAGATATCGATGAAATGAAATCTTATATTGAGATTTAAATAAAAATTTCAACACATTTTCAGAACTATGAAAATTATATAAAAAAAAATTAAATTTTCTTACGTTTGGTAACAATTATTTATATTCTCTTCTCTATATTAATAAAATTGTGTGACCACTCCTTGCGTGTGTTCATTAACTATTAATGTGGTTTCTTATAGAAACCACTCCTGTAATAGTGGAAAGTATCCAAAATAACTGTTAACAAATTTTATTTTAAAAAAAAACAAATAATAATAATTACAAAATTAAATTTGAAGATCCCCCCCCCTCAAAAAAAATAAATAAATAAACATCAAATTTATTTGTAATTTTTTATTTTGTGGCTTTTCAAGATTTGCAAAGAATTTGTAAGCATTTAAACTATTTAACTAATTCAAGGTAAAAGAAAAAGCCAACAAAAAGTGAGATGGATAGATTTGTATCCAGAAAACAGCAATTCGTCTCACACATTTTCTTGTCACAAACATCGCTCATGGAATGTAAGGAGCAAAGGATATAAATAAGAGAAGCAAGAGTTATGAGAATGCTGAAAGTAAACCCAAGGTCCACTTTATACTCTCCTCGAATAGTTGAAAAAAAGAAAAGAAAAAGAATGAATTACTTTTTCACCGTTCAAAATTTGAAAAGAATTTGGAAGCATTTAAACTATTGAATTTATTACTGACTCTAAAACAGTCACTTTAATCTTTTAAAAATACGAATGAAATACTGGTACTATACTTTAATTTTTGTTTTGCGTTTTTCATACAAAATTATTATTTTGTTACAATCGGATTTTAAAAATTTGATTATTCTACTATTGTTTCAGCATCTATTCTTTGGACCAAATTGATTTTATTTTATTATTGGAATCCTTAGAGATGAGTAATTTGTATATTTATTAATTTATTTGCGGACTATTATTCACATCTTTCTTAGTTGTTGTTTCACAACGTTTTAGACAACTATTCCTTTGGTCGGCATCAGGTGGTTAATCGCGACGGAATAGGAATTCTGAGTCTCTTAACTGTATCCTCAGTAATTACTGCCTAGGTGTTGTCGGCCAGATGATTAGTTGGTTAAAAACATGGTGAGACAACAACTATGGAAGGCAGTAATTACTGAAGATACAGTTAGGAAGCTCGGAATTCCTATCCTGTTGCAGTTACCACCTGATGAAGGCCGGAGGAATAGTTGGCTGAAACGTTGGAAAACAACAACTATGGAGATGAGGATAAGAGTCTGCAACTAAATAGATAAAAGTACAAATTGATTTTCTCTTTTGGCAAGAAGCAAAATGTAGTATCTGCTTTGATATTACATTTCATCTTTCCTTACTTTGGTTAGTAATGGAAAAATCTTTCAAGACTGAGGCACTTTTTTATTTTTGTTTTAATCTAGAGTGCCAGTTTTTGGAATAATTGGCTACCCCCCCCCCATACACACACACATTAAAAAACAACTTGGTGTCTAACTCTGCCACCTTGAGGAGGGAGAGGGGGTGCCAGTACTAGAAACTATAATTAATTTTGTTACAATAACGTTTTAATCTTTTATTTTATAAAATTATTTCAATTGAATGAGAATTTGGTGAAAATTTTAAAATGCCAAAACTGGCATTTTTATTTGATAGTTTAAATGCTTAAAAATTCCTTTCAAATTTTGGCAGGTCAAAGTAAATTCTTCTTCTTTTTTTTTTTTTTTTCTTTTTACTATTACCAAACAATAAAGATGTTAAAGATCATACCAGTAGTCCAAAAAACCCCAAAAAATAAATTCTAGGTCTTTAAACTGTCAACTGATTTTTCTGCACATTTCAACATATTAAAGCATCGTCTTTAGTTAGAAAAATGTTAGATTTTTTTAACCAAAGAAAAAAATAAAATATGAATCAATCCTCATCTCAAAAATTCAGAGACGAAATATCTATTTGTTATTAAAAGTTCACTGAGATTTTAAAGTTTATTAGAGTGTTCAATTTTTAGAATGGGTCCATCGTAAAAATTGGACTATTTAAAACTTGCTAATATTTTTTTTTTTTTTACATGGTGGTGTGATTGTAAAGAATTTGTTTTTTAATTATTTATTATTATTATTATTTTTTTTTTTTTCCAAACCAATTCTCCTGCTGATTTAAAATGATTTATATTTCTTTAGAATCTTGATGTAAGCCCTCATATAAAGACGGCAGCTATTAGTAAATTTATTGGGGTGATTTATTGCAAAAGTAGAGAGAAAAAATGGTATTTGTTATTTTCATGAACCAAATTTTGTCAAAAATATTTTTTTGAAATGAACAAATTATTTTTTTGTTTCCTTCCACATTAGGGTGGAAAAAAAAAAAGAAAATTTTTTCCCATCAACCATTGTTTTTTTTTTAGTTTAATTCTTGTTCTTGTTTTCATTTTGACAATGTTCACGAGACTTCCTGCTAATTAAGAATCTTTACATGCATATATTATTTTCAATCTGATGGTGCAATATTTTCAGGATTTTTTAAAAACATTTTTTTGTTTTTAACTTTTTTCTGCTATCGTTTCTGTACAAGCCAGGATGCAGCTTATTAGAACTAAGCTATGAGAAAAGCTAAGAATGTGAACAGACATCTCGCTGCTCAACTCCCCACAGCCCCCTGTTAGACACAATTCCAAATAGTAGCCCCTTATGTTCCAAGTGGCAATATGCCTTGTTTGGGGGTTCAGTAGTAAAAAGTAATAAAATGTAATTATGTCTTTGTTTCAATATCTCAGATATAAAGTCTCTTATAGATATTATTTTGTGAAATATTTTCTCAGATAAAAAAAAAATTGATTAAATGTATATGCCTATAAATTATTAATAGGCAAGTATTTTATTATGGGGAAGGGTGATGGTGACATAATAGGTTCAACATACCTATTATATATATGTTATGTACTAATACTTTTAGAAAAAGGTATGAACCCTTTCCTTCCCTATTTCTCCCCAGCTAAGAGTATATTTGAAAAAAATTGTTTATAGGGTATCATTTTTCGGCATTAAACACCTCTTCCCTTCAGAAAGGGTTGATATGCCGTAAAACTGCCCAACTAAATCACTAAGAGTTGTATTTTTGTTTCTCATTTTTTGCTTATTGATTTTCTTCAATTTTCTTTTTTTAATACTGCAATCAGTGCAACTATATATAAATACACAGGTGAAATATGACCGTTCAAAATAAATTAACGAGACAATTCTGTGATATATTTACATATTTGATAAAAGTATCTATATAAAAAATTGTCAAGTAGAATTTTAATGAAAAATAAAAATCAGTTTTATCATATTTTTCTGGTCCTCCATTAATGCTCCATTTGCACAAGCATAAAAGAATGACTGGCTTATCTCCCCGATTTTTATGTAACTCTTGCAATTGTGCCACTTAATAAAGATCTTGATCTTGGGATTTATGAACAAATTTGAGACTTAGAGGACATTTTTTTTCAGGGGTGGGTTAAATCATCTAGGCATTAATATTGAGGGATTAATGCGGATACAAAGGCCCAGATCGTTAAAATAATGGGTTATCATTCACCAGTTGGAAGATGTTTACCCAACATCACAGTTTTTATATTCATACAATTCTAATTCTTTTTCATTCAACATATTTCATGTTTATTTTTACTGTTGTTTTTTTTTATTGGATAAACAATTGCATCTTACTTATTTTTTTGCGTATTTTTGTCTTTTTTATTTCATTTTTTTGTTGTTTTTTCTTGTGTGATTTTTCCTTCCTTTCAAGCCAAACACAAACCACTTATTTTTGTAACATTGTTTTTGCTAAAATATTTTGCGATGAGGAATTACTATCTTATATATAAAGTTATCGCTTTGGATTTTAAAAATCAAACTGAAATAGCCATGTTTCACTATCGATGCTTGAGTCAGACTAGCCTATTTTGTTTTTGTTACCGCTTTCCACTGTGTTATTGGCAGGAATATATTTTATTCTGCATCAGTTTCTTTCTTATAATGAATATATTCTGCATCAGTTTCTTTCTAAAAATACTTATTCTGAGTAAGAAAGAGTAGATCTTGTTTTCCTATGTTCATTATATTAAAAGGGAGATAACAAGATTTTTTTTCACAAACACAGTCTTCTTCTTTGAAAAAGTTGTCTTAACAATGAAAGTATCAAAACCAAAATAAAATGATTTTAATCATTTAATATAAAAATTATATAACATTCAGTTTTATAAATTTTCAAATTAATAGTGTATTAATTTAAAAAAAATTTTTTTTTTATGTGAAACAAAAATAAAAGTACAAATACTTCCAGCTGTGTTGTATAGATATTTATAAAATGTTGGGAGCAAAGTTTAGTATCTGTTCTGATACCACACCTCATCTTTTATCTGTCATCCGTCAGTGAAGGAGAAATCTTTATGGACCGAGGCAATTTTAATTTTTGTTCCAGTCCAGAATTCCTCTTTTTATAGGGAGTCTGATTTTCTCCATATTAAAAAAAATGACTTTGCAGGATTCTACACACAAATTTATCTTTAGTTGACCTTTGACAACTAAATATTTTCGTTTACTAGCCAAATAGAAAAGTTAATAACCAAACTCATATGATTTTTGGAATATGACATTTTCATTCCATGACAAGTATGTACATCATAACACACCGGTTCCCATTGGATCACCGAAGTTAAACGATGTTGAACCTAAATGGTTGTCCATTTGAGACTTCCAGATGCTGTATGTGATCTCCGCTTATCTCGGCATTGTTTTCAGCTATCCTGGACTTCTCCTTGCCACTGGACTCAAACAGTGCCGATTCAAGGGAGATGTGGTTGTGGATTGCACAACCCTTGCCTCACAATTATAAGCACAGCTGCCCCTACAGGGGGTATACTTTGTCTTTCAAGACTGAATGGAGGCATCGAAACTTGAAGGTATAAACATTTGAACTTTTTCAGTGTATCTTGTTCTATTAAACTTTTATTGTTTAAATAATTTAACTTTGCTCATTTTACTTTTTTAAAAAATATATAATGGTTGAAAAGACATTTTTCATTCACTAATTGGCTTTGGGAGATTGTCTGTGAAAGAAACACAATCACCAAAAGATAAGCGTTTCATTATTTCTAGTCGCCATCTTGAAAAATCACTCACAAATGTGACTGTTTCACTCGCAACATAAAGCCCTGCTTTGAGTCTAACTTTTACCTTGTAGGTGGGGGTAAGGGGCAAGTAAATTGGAACTAAGTGAAAACTTTGATTTGGTAAATTTTTTTATTGCATTTAGAAAAATTTTTTTTTTTTTAAAGAAATCTTTAATTTATGAAAGTCTCATTCATTAACCTTAACTCTGTGGATTAACTTTTAAAAATCCTACTTAAAAAAAATCATATTTTGTTTTTAAAAAAAAAAAAAAAAAAAAAAAGTACAAAAATGATAATTCCTCATTGTTTATGTTTCATGTTTATCTCCTCCCCCCCCCACACACACTTTCTAATCTCAGCCTCCAATTGACCCCACCCACCCATACACACACAAACACTTTCTATGAACTGCCTATAAAGATTAGCAAAATTTACAATGGCATAATTTGAAAAAAATATATCTTTATTTTTGTTCATTTATTGTGCCCCCAAATGTTGCCTTTTTCATTAAATTTTTTTTCTTCTCTAAGAATCGAGGTGTCTGGTGTTCCTTCTATAAAATGCCTGGAATAAATCTATATTTTCAAAATCATAAAACTGCTTCAAAGAGTTGGTACCGGCATCAACTTTAAAAAAAAAAAAAAAAAAAAAGAAAAAAAAAAGGAAATAATTATCAATTATATTAAAATTTTCTGCTCCGGTTTATATTTGTTGAATGGCAAAAAAAAAAAAAAAAAAAAGAAACAACTGATTCACAGTATATTTTGAATTAATTCAGACACCTTGATATATTGTTTATGCAAAATGAATCGCACATACACAATCTTGACTGGGATTCGAACTCATCATGCCAGTTTTATTATCTTAATCTGGATTCAATAATGAAAAAAATTGGCAAAAGTAAAACATAAAATTACTTGAATTGCAAACTAAATCACAAAATTTAGAAACAAATTTTATTTTTATCAAAATTTTCATTTTATTTTATCTTTCATAAATTCATTGAGTTCTTTTTATCATCTTTTATGCGAGAAAGTAATTCTAGCAACAATCCCATTCTTTACTAAATACCTACACATGGCGTTCTACATCTATAGCATCTTATACTAAAGGCCTACTCAGAACGTTCTATGCTAAAGGCCTACTCTGAACGTTCTATGCTAAAGGCCTACTCTGAACGTTCTATGCTAAAGGCCTACTCTGAACGTTCTATGCTAAAGGCCTACTCTGAACGTTCTATGCTAAAGGCCTACTGCTAGCAGTTTATGCTAGTTTTACTCATAGCATTCTATTCTAAAGGCCTACTTAAGGCTCTATACACATATATACTAAAGGTTTACACATTTTGTTTTTTTTATTACTTTTTTATTTTAATTAAGATGAATATTTTTTCTTAAATGTCGTATACGTGGGCAAGAGAAAAATATAGGCATTCGACAAAATTTTTAAAAATAAACAAAATTATGATTGTAGACTGATTCTTTCCTTTGGTCAAGGAAATACAATCAATGCCCCGAAGCGTGAAAAATAACTTCATTGAGCTTCGGATTTGATATACCTTAAAAATATATATATTTTTTTATATGAACTCAGGAATTAAACACACTGAGGAGTATGTATAATTTATTATTCCCACAATCAGACAAAACCGAAGCTTGCACAATGAGAGTAAGACTTATAAAATCCTAGTTTTGAGTTTCGCCTTCCTTAAGACTCTTCAGTAGGATACATCTGGGCTCAGATTTTGAAACCATTTGCATATTGGACGTTGTCACTTGAGTTACCATGTTTCACACAAGAAATTCTTAAGATTGAATTCTGGGTCTAAATGTTTCCTACTGAAAAGTTTTAATGAGGATGAAACTCAAGTCTATGACATGCAGTCTTTGACTATCAGAGAATGTGTGGTAGACTGGTAGTGTATATAAGACTACAGATTCGTCAGTACGACTGTGATACTGACTTTGACTGGTTTAAAAATAATAGAGAATGTTGTATCTGATTGCGGGAATAACTATATACATGTTCCACATTTCTGGGGAGACAGATATAAACAGAGGCTGAAGAGAGTCTGTTATAGGCGCCTAGGTATTGATCCCCTTTGTTTTGGATTTGAAACCGACGGTACCAATGTTTTTTTTTCTGATCTCTATAACATATGTATAAATAAATATTGCACTTTTAATATTTCAATATTTTTTTATAATCAAACACTTTGCTAGATTCTCTCTCACAAATCTTATACAGGTATATATATATATATATATATATATATATATATATGAAAATAAACTTTTTAAAACTGAAACAGCCGAATCAAGGTAACAAACTTTGTACACACAAAATGCTCAATATTGTTTTAGAGATTGTAGAGATATTTTTTACTTATTTTAACATTTTACTGTAATTTCACAGAATAATATCCGATAGTCAGAAGTGTAGTAATGATATCCTTAGCATCTTCATACATTTGAATACAAATTCAAACCCATTAGGAAAACGTATTTTGAAATTTAAAAAAAAATTATTTATTTATTTTTTTATTTTATTTTTTTTTTATAAATGGATGTGCAAAGCTGTGGAGTCAAGAAGTAAAAGTTAGAGAAAATTCATTGCTTTTAGTGTTGGTGAGAATTGTTTGACTGAAAATCTAAAGAGTTCAATTAAAAAGGGGAAGTACCTTAATAATGGCACAAAAAATTTATATTTGTTTTTATGTATTTTTTATTTATTATTAATTCTTTAGATTTTGTTCATAAAAAACATTGCATTTATAAAAGAACAGGCCGATTTCAATCAAAATTAAAACACTGTAATATACAATATATAAGGTGAAGATGATATGTTTCTTAGTAATCCAATTTACAAAATTCCCACTACTTATGTTTACTATGCTATAATCACATTGACTAATGTATACCCATTAACCCTTATCCTCGAGTGGCCTCCTGCCTGGCCTTGATAAGTTGTGATTCCTGTGTTAAAAAAAAAAAAAGGAAGCCTACTCTCCACTTCTCAAAGTTCAGTAGTCTCTTTTTCTATAATAGTAGATAGATGAAAATTTTTATTCATTTTTTTTTTTTTACTCATGTTCACCCCTTACAAAGCATATTGCCACTTGGATGTAAGAGGCTACTATTTGGGGCCCTGTCTAGGAAAGATTAACAAGATATTTGCTTATGTTACATTTAAACTTCTGCATATCAGTACAGCCAGGGAAGCAGGCAGAAGGAAGAGAATTCGATAATCTAGCTGTTCGGGGGGAAGAAACTATTAGAATAGAAAGCTTTCTGGCATTTAGGGACATCAGCAGTGAAGGGGTGAGATCTTATTGCTAAGCGGGTTTGTCGTGGATATGTACGTCGAGGGGGGTACAAGTGAAACACGGTTCATCAGAACACATTCCATTAAAATATTTGTAAAACAGGCACAGTGATGCCACATAATAATACAGACATAAATTAAAAAGTTTTGCGTCAGCGGTGTGAGTTCCGTTTCAGAGTCCATTGGGAACAAATTTACACAAAATTCCTTTTAAATAATAGATAGATAAATCTATGTATATAAAAGGCAAAATGTGTGTGACCATTTCGTGTGTGTCTTCAAAAGGCTTTTCTCGCACACGCTCCCGGATTCGTTACTATCGCTTACAACTGTTTATATGGGTCCTATATCATAATATGTAGGATTTGGGAACGCTGGTCGTCTCTAGATTTATTTACGTCGACTTTTATGAGATTCGCACTATTTCGCTTTGTCCCCCGGTTTGTCCTGCATTTTAGTATAAATACAGTGAAAAACGTGTTCTCGGCTTTCGCTCTGCTTTCCTCCCTCCTTCCCACCATCTGGGGGGAAGTGAAAACTAAAAATAACGATCCCGCGATGACCTCATTTAGCGTCTTCCTGTCAATCAAACCTCTTTTAGCTTTATAAGCTTAACACGCTTATCAATTACTCTCACTCGTGGTCGAGACCGTTAAGTAGTTGGCATTGGTTTCCACCTCCGCGTCAAAGCTTCCGGGTTCAATTCCTCCTCCTGACCAAACGTTTTTTTTATTACTTCGCTTATTCTTTAGTTTACCTTCCCCCCCCCCCCCCATACACAGGTTTGTTTATGCCATTTTTTTCCCGTTTTGGTTTTGGATTTTTTTTTTTTACATCGTCTTTTTTATAATATTTAAGCAGGATTATTAATTACCCCCCCCCCCTCATACACACACCTACAAACACCCGGGCAACGCCGGGTACCCCCCCCCCCCCCCCGCTAGTCTATATATATATAAAAGGCAAAATGTGTGTGACCATTTCATGTATGTCTTCAAAAGGCTTTTCGAGCACACGGTTCCGATGTCGTTACGATCGCTTACAACTGTTTATATGGGTCCTAAATAATAATATGTATGATTTGGGAAAGTGAATCGCATCTAGATTTATTTACGTCGACTTTTACAAAATTATTGCTATTTTGGCTTCTCGCATGTTAATGAGGCTTTTTCGTATAAAAAGCGAAACTAATTCAAAGTTAACAACGAACAACGTTCTCGGCATTGCGCCGGGAAATGTCCAGAAGCAATCAGCTTTGATCAATGTTGTACATCAGACAATTGTTATTCAATCTGGACAATTGGGAGCTGGTTCCCCTCCCCCCAACATCTGTTGGGGGAAAAAAACAAAAACAGTCAAACTCGGGTAAACAACTGCATGACTTCTATTTGACCTTCTTAATTAGGTCAAATGGAAGCGACAGAGTTAACTTTTATTGCGCACGCCTGTTTTTATAGTTTAATAAATAAATTCAAACCTGGGTATGTTGTATGTATGTCGCGGTGGCCTAATGGGTAACGTCGCCCAGTTTTTTTTTTTCACATTAATTTCCAACTCAAGGGTACGGGTTCGATTCTCATACTTACCTACCAAAACATTTTTTTTTATTTACCCCCCCCCCCCCCCCGGAGTTTTGATTTACCTCAAGACACCCGGGCATCGCCGGGTACCCCCCCGCTAGTACATACATAAATTAAAGTTTTCTTTTCACCAATGATCAAAGAAACATCTTACAGAGGTCAATGCATTGAAAAAGGTATATAATGTGGACATATTTATCAGTAAAAACACCAACATAGTTCATGTAATTGAATAAACTATGAATAGATTATTTTTTTAATGTTAGCAAATATAATTTCTGAAAGTAAATTCAGAAAAAACATTTTATTTTTAATCAAAAAATATTCCAGTTTATTTTTCTCATGCAAAACAGTTAAGACATTTTGTTATATATAAAAGTCTGCAGACTGTTCACAATCAGCAGCAGCAGCGTAACCAGCCAATCAACTGTAACTGTTGGCTACTGATAGGGAAGAAAAGCCCCCACCCCATCCCCCTGAGTATTATATATACTGAATAGAAACAGTAAAATGTTAACAATGGTAAACATATGAAGATATTGTAAATAAAAATGTTTTGAAAATCTTCTATTCATTTAATGCCATTTTTCTCTTGCTTGGAGGTCACACGTTTTCTGATATTATGCAAGCCTACTCTCCACTTCTCCAAGTTCAGCAGGTCAACTCTCTCCAAATTCTATTTTGTGGTCTTTTATAATTTTTTTTTAATCTTTATTTTATTTTTTTTATAGAAATCACTTCAGACAAGACATGAAGCCACTTTATGGATGTAACTAAAAAAAAATACTACTTCAAGATCAAAAATAGCTAATCATAAGAGTTAGACGTACAAATTCCGACCCAGAAAACAGCAATTCTTCCCCTTTTGTCAGAAACCTCGCTCATGCAATTTGAAGGGTAAAAGACAAAATAAGAGATTTTATTCATAAGAATACTCTCAACGAAACAATATCACAGTAGTTTCATTTTTTTTTTAACATTTATTCATCAAACAAGTCAGGTTGTTTTCATAACTTGTTGCGATTACATCCTCGGAACCAGCTATAGATCTTTATCACCGTCTCCCAACTTTAGCTCCTCATTTGTATTGCAGCTTGATCTGTTGGTGTCTTCTTCTACAGTGCACCCACACAAAGAAATCAAAGAGGTTGAATTCCCCCAATATTAAGAAACAGAAGTGAAGAAACGAAACTATCATATTCCAAAAATCATATGAATTGATCAAGTAGTTCATTTTTAAATAAGAAAATCAAATTTTATGAGTAACTGAAAGGATGACTGTCTTGTGCCACCACTTTGTAAACAATCTCAAGAAACAAACTTAGCAATGATTCATACTTGTTAGATTTATGTTGTAATGCCTATGAATTCCCATTAATTGCTTTAAAATGATTTTCTTTATAAATCAACTACTTGATTAATTTATGTGACTTTTGGAATATGATCTATCGGTTGGTGCAGCAGGGCAGTAAATCTTGCTGCCACTTGTTGCTATCTAGTCAATCTAGGGTTTCACTACCTTGTTCAAAATGCGGAGGTAGTTATCAATGTTCAACTTAAGTAAAAAATGTTTTGACATAATGATATTACCGTCACGTTTTACGACACTGTTCTGACGTTTTTCTCTCTGATGTCACCTTGTAGTTGTTGTTATATGGCATTCACCCTAAATGGGTTGAACCGGCTTCCTGCAAAAGAGGAAATTCCGAGGGAATATTAAATTCTTAGGTGGTCTCCAGTCGCCTGTAAGGTTTGGTGTATTTTTGGTAAAGTAGCCAATATCTTCAGACAGCCTGATCTAGTAGCACCTGATGCCCTAACAGGTGTAACTACTCTGGACCAAAATGAACCTGGGAACAATGGTAACTAAGGGGCAACTCCACAGCCCCCAAATGGGGCCTCACCACTAGAGGTCTTTTAAGGTCATACCCAGTTAAATCTAAATCTTTTAGTTCTTTTCTGGTTTCTTCTACCATCCTCCTACTGACCATGAGCAAATCGGAAATCTTATTTGTCCTGGTGCAGATTTGAAGGAAAACTTTGTGTCTCTTCCACAAATATGTGCGGCAATATAACCTGTGCACTCACCTAGCTGTCATCATCTTTGTTGTACCAAGTTAAGGTCTATCCAGTCAATGCCCTAACAAGAATTCTTCATCCAAAACAAAACAAGTCCAATTTATAAACAATAATGTTTACTAGTGTCCCGCTAGTAAACATTATTGTTTATAAATTGTGGTAATTCCACAATGGACTCTGTCAACATCAATATATTACATATGAAATTCTGTGGAGACACTCTGATATTATTGTAGCTCTTTTGTTAAAACTGCAAAAATATTTATCTAAGCTAGCAGGGACGCCCAGCATAGCCTGTAAAATATGTTTAAATATATTTTAATTTATGCAGATTTCGTATATATTATAGAGTAAATTTTCTATCTATTCTTAGAATTTATAAAGTTGTGATCTCAAAAATAAATGTCCATCTGACTTGGGTGCATCAGCTTGAATTGAAACTGAAACCTACGAAGAAAAAAAAATGTGTGTGTATGTATGTATATATATATAATTTGAGTTCCTTCAGCTATAACCGAAACTTAGGAAGACTTCTTGGTAAAATTATTTATTACAAGAAATGGAAGGTCATAACAATTAACTCACTCTGAAGAAAAAAAAGATGTAAGCGTGACAGACAAACACACGCTATCATATTAATATATAGAAAATTTTGGATAAGTTGCATTTCTTTCACCAAAGTTGAATGGCAGACTTTCAGAATCTTTGCTCAACCAGAGACATAAGTCCCATTACATTACAACAACACACAGGATCCCTTGGTTGAGAGCCTCAAAAGGGACCCAATCTGCTCAGAAAGGAACACTGATCCAACTGCCTTGGCAGGTCTCATTAGAATCAACTGCCCGCTCTCCAACATTCATCTCTGACTCCCACTCTTTCTCCTCCTCCTCCTCCGGAATCTCTTCATGCCTGCTTGACTTTGGCCTTTTTGTTGATGGTTATTGTTCAGCTGCTCAGAGGAGACATTCACATAAAATAATATTCAACTAGTCTTCGGACATTGTTTCTCTCACGAAGCCGATCCCAGCGGGACTATTCTATGAGGTAATGCACTGGTTTTTGTTTTTTTTTTGTTTTTTTCAACAAAGAAAATATATGTTGGGTGGTCTGACTCTGGCCAAAGATATTTTCAGCTCTCTTCACCCACTCCCTCTGACTAAGCATCTACCACTTACAACGTCCGTCATTCACATGCACTAATAAAACATGTGTTGTTAAAATATCTAATTGTCTAAATTATTCATATAATGGGGAAAATAGTCACTGTCATTTTGTGAAGACTTACAAGAAGCTAAAAAAATAAATAAAATTAACAATTGAAAATTAGGAACATATATCGTCCTCACCCTGTATATAAATTATTACTTGCTGAAGATTATTTCAGGAATCAAGGTCGAGTGTTTAGACTTTCGGCTCCACAGTCCTCATAAAAATTGTAAGGATTACATTGTCACATTATCTTGTGTGTTTTTGTAATACATTCTCCCTGAAAAAAAAAACATTTCATTTTTGAATTTTCAGTTAAAAAAAAAAAAAAAAAATGGATGACATTTACTTATTGTTAAGAGTTTTTGGCAGCTATAAAATTATTTCAAGGGTAAATGTTTGAAATAAAAAAAAAAAAAAAATGTAAAAAAACTGGTTCAAATTGATGAAATTTTTTTTTTCTTCATATATGCAAGCAATGCTGTTTGATGGGAACAAAAAAAAAATTACCAGGATTTTTATTGTGGATAATTTTAACAGTTGTCTTTATATTTGATGTAAAACTAGAATAAAAAGTCATTTGCAATTTATCTATGTTTTTTTTATTCATTTGTTTGTTTTTATATATAAGTGTTTGATGAAAATGTAACCTCCTATACGGTCTGAATGTACGAGGGGCGTGCAATAAGTAATGTCCCTGACCTACTTCCCATAGCAGTAGAGCAACGAAACTTGGCACAGTTATTAGTCTTTCTCTACATAGGAACCACCCAGGATGCAGCTCTGGAGACCGTTTTTGTAGAACACCCCAGGTTGGTGCTCCAACCATGACGTGACTTCAGAAATCAAGGCTACATCATCTGGGAAACGCTTTCCTTTCAAAAACAACTTCATGGCTGGGAAGAGGTGAAAGTCAGAGGGTACAAGGTCAGGAGAGTAGGGAGGATTTCCAAGTGCTTCCACTGCATTGATCATAGTGATAGACCCAGGTTTCATCCTGTGTAATCAGTCTTTTGAAAAACTTTGACTCATCTTCTTGGCACATCTCCAAATTCATCCTCAAGCACTCGGCGTGTTCTCACTTCTAGAATGGTGTGAACAACCTGGGAATCCATCTGGCAGACACCTTATGCATATGCAAATGGTCATGAATGATAGTTTCCACAGACCCTGTACTAATCTTGACATCTTGGGCTATTTGGCGAATAGTAATGCGCCAATCTTTTTTCTTTTTTTTTTTACACAGGAATCCTCACATTATCAAGGCCAAGAGGCCACTCAAGGATAAGGGTTAAAGAGTGTACAGTAGAAATTGGACAATATAGTAATCATTAGTAATGAAAATTCGGTTAATTTGATAACTTATATGGAACGGCTCATCAAGAACTTATTTACGTTAGACTTGAAGACAACCATATTGTAGTCAGCCGGAAAGCAGAAAAACGGAAGACAATTCCACAGGCGTGCAGTTCTAAGAAAGAAGCTTTGTTCATGGAATCTACGTTTAGGTTTAGGCATAGATAAAGAGTGGGGGGAATTATTGATAGTGTTTTCAGCTAGATGAGTGTTTCTTGTGAAAGTTTGGCGAGGGGGGACCATAGACTTAAGCACAGTCAAACACTTTCCATGAAAATAACGATACATCAGAGACAAACTCGCAACATCTCTTCTGTGAGAAAGAGGTTGCAGGGAAGAGAAAAGGACATCTCCTACGAGGCTACAAAGTCTATTTTGAACTCTATCAAGGCAGGACAAGTCCTTTCTAGCAGCTCCTGCCCAGATGTGGCAACAGTATTCCATCCTTGGACGTACCTGGCTCTTATATAGATAGAGAATTGCATCAGCAGTGAGATATCTACTGGATCGATAGAAAGATCCCACCATTTTTCCAGCGGCCTTGGCAACAGATTTGATGTACGTGTTCCATTTAAGATCAGGAGTAATGGTCAAGCCCAGAAGCTTGTCAAAACTTGAGGCCTCCTGAAAACGAGAGCCATTCATTTCAATTGATGCCAGATGTGGATCAGAATGTTGATGATGTAAAGAGAGAAGCTTGGTTTTAGATGCATTAAAAGTAACCAGCCACTCCTTTCCCCATTGTACTACGTGCTCGAGATCAGAGGAGAGAGAATCAGAGAGAACTTGGTCGTTTACTGTCTTAGATGTGGTACCATAAATGGTAGTGTCGTCAGCATAAATTTCTACAAATGATGTAAGGATGTGATTTGGAAGATCATTAATGTAGATCAGGAAAAGAGTTGGGCCCAGGATGGACCCCTGAAGGACACCAGCATTAATACTGTGAGCTTCTGATTTTTGCCCCTCAACTACTACTCTTATGAACCTATCAGAAAGAAATGATTTAATAATTGAGAAGACATTTCCAGCTATACCATAGCTAGAGATCTTGTGAAGTAAATCTTTATGCCATACCCTATCAAAGGCCTTAGATATGTCAATTGCTCTAGAAAGGTAGCCTCCGTCGAGAGATATGCTAATCCTATGAGATATAACTGTAAGCACATCTGCTGTAGATCTAGCAGAACGGAAACTATATTGAGTATCACTAAGAAGGTTATTATTGTTGAGATGGTTGATTACTTCTGTATTTAACACAGATTCCAACAACTTACTCATGACGCACAGAAGACTTATTGGCCTGTACTGAGAGGGGGATGAGTGATCACCTGAATTCTTAAATACAGGGCATACTGATGAAATTTTCCAGGGTGATGGGAAACTATTCTCCTTAAGACAACGTTTAAACAGTTTTGTAAGTATGGGCGCTAGTTCAGGTTGAAGTCTTTTTGAGTACTATAATTGGAATACCGTCAGGGCCAGTTGCTTTACTCGAATCAAGGTTTTTGATTAGCTTGGCAACATCACGTACAGATATACATATATCACATAGCGTCTTTTCTGATACAGGAGGAAATACTGGGGGTTGGCGGCCTTGGTCGCAAAGGGTAGAATTAGCTGCAAAGTTCTTGACAAAGAGTTTGGCTTTGTCTGATGCTGACGAGATTACCTCAGGTCCATTGATGATAGTTGGGATAGAGCACACGCTTCTGTTCATGATTCTGTTTGCTATTTGCCAAAACTGGTGGGAACCAAGCCGCTGCTCAGCTACTTTGGACTTAACGGATTGAGCATACAACTCTCTTGCGTTCTTTATTACTTTCTTACAATAGTTGCTGGCAGTCCTGAAAGCGGCTTTAGTTTCCATACATCTATTACGTTGGAAGCAGTGGAAAAAGGGATTTCTGTGCGCAATGGCAGCAGCACATTCTGGAGAGAACCATGGCTGGCTGTTAGGTTTTTGCTGGAATTTTTTCGAGGGTATGAAACGGTCTATACCTACAATTAACCATTCGGTCAGGTCTGATACTATAGAAGCCACATCCTTTTTAAACATGGAATGCAGAGGTAGATCCGATATAAATGTACGGAAGCTATCCCAGTCAGCCTTAGTGTATCGATATACTGTACGATGGAGAGGTACGTCTGGGGACTTATTACATTTCATTTTTATCTTAATTGATACAACAGAGTGGTTGGAAGATCCCAGAGGAGACAGAACAGAAACTGAACATAGTTCAGGGCAAGTTGTGAGAAAAAGGTCTAGTAGGCTTGCATACTGGCCGTCATTATCGGGCACACGGGTGGGTTCATGAACAATCTGAGTCAGGTCATAGGCAATGGAGAAATCATGACAGAACCTCCCCTCATCATCGGTCTTGTTTGAGTGGGTCAACCATTCGACGTTGTGAACATTGAAGTCTCCACATACGTGAATGTTAGCTGAAGGATAAGCAGATAGGACTTGGTCAATTTTCTCAGATATGCTTTTAAAGATAGTAACTCTGCTGTTGTGGGGGCGATAGAGAGTAAATATAAATGCAGTAGTGTGAACTAAAGCAACCCGGAAGCACATATAGGGTAAGTTAGGATCTTCCCTGGAGATGTCCCTACCACATGGAAAGCCATCTTTAATATAGGCACATATTCCATGCCCATGGCGATCTTGGGGCTCAGATTTAGAAGTTAAGTTAGAGTATCCTTTAATTGTGAACTCTTCTAGGGAAATAGCCTGTCCAATGCCAGTTTCGCTTAAAAATAAAAGGTCAGGTTTAGTCTCCTGTAATTGGGTTTCAACCTCTGGAAGGTTAGAATGTAGACCCCTGATGTTGGAGAAGGAGACATGGTAGTAGGGGTCTACGTTGTAAGTTGGAGAAACTTGCCATGAAGCAAGCGAACAACAGAAGATGTTGTGTTTTGAAAGAAATAGCTTACCTTTATAGGCTTGTATATAATGATGTTTATCAGCTGTTTTCACTTGTGAAGTAATTCCATTTCAGATTCTATAATTTTAAGTTTTTAAGGATAAAATTACTACCAGAACAGTAACAGAAACTCACCACGAAACAAGCTAACAACAGAAGATATAGTGTTTTGAAAAAAAAAAAAAAACTTATCTTATAGGGTTCTATATACTGATGCTTTTTAGCTGTTTTCACTTGTGAAGTAATCCATTTCGGCTTACAGTTAATGTTGGTTGTAGACAAAGAAAACGTGCTGTATCAACGCCTAGCTCTTAGTGCTTTCTTTGTTTATTTTTGTTTTTTTTTTGTAGACTTGTATAAAATGGTGTTTATCGTTTTTTTGTTTTTTTTGTTATATTTTTTTGTATTTCATTTCATTTCTTAGTTTATTCACTCTTAAACTTGTATATAATCATATTTTTGGGGTGTATTTCATGGTGTCTTCCAGATAATAGTGGGTCATCAGGAGAGAATACACACTAAGGAGCTAATAAAAACGAAACTTGATTATCGCAAACACAGGAGATGCCTATTGACCTAAATCTTGAGAAGACCAAAGCTGTGTGAAAGGCGGAAAACAGTCAGCAGGAAAAGCAATATAAGGATAACCATTTGTTTAAATCTATTTTACTGTCATTGTAAAGATTTCATCTTATATCTACGTGAATTGAAGGTGTTAGATGTGCCTACTAGTATATTAGAAATATTCTAGTCACTTACCCAAATACTACTACTACTACTATAATACCAAGACTATAGATAGGAGGAAAACAATGATCAGGAAGGGAATTCCATAAACTTGCAATGCGAGTAAAGATAACATTTTGTCTAAATGTATTTTACTGTCAGTGTAAAGATTTCAGAGGATAAAAATTACTACTAGAACAGTAGCAGAAACTTGCCATGAAGCAAGCGAACAACAGAAGATGTGTTTTGAAAGAAACAGCTTACCTTTATAGGCTTGTATATAATGATGTTTATCAGCTGTTTTCACTTGTGAAGTAATCAATTTTGGTTTACAGTTAATGCCGGTAGTCAAGAGAGAAAATGCACTTTTTTCATAGTTTTTTTTTTTTTGGTAAACTTGTATATAATAATGTTTATCGTTTTTCTTGGGGTATTTCATTCACATTTCTTAGTTTATTTACTCTTAGATTTGCATATAATGTTTTATGGGTGTATTTCATAGTGTCTTCCAGATAATATTGGGTCATCAGGAAAGAGTACACACTGTTTCAGAGTCTTCCTCTCTACGGCTTGTTCGCGTATCGCCCCTACCCCCTAACTGATATGAGGCCCAATTATCTGAATTGCATTTGAATAAGCTACTCAATACAACAACATTAATAATAATAATAATAATAATAATAAACATATGTGTGTGTGTGTGTGAGACAGAGAGAGAGAGAGAGAGAGAGAGAGAGAGAGAGAGAATTGAAGGTGTTAGATATTCCTACTAGTATATTAGCTAGAATGTTGTAATACATTCTGGGGAAAATCTAACATTGGATGATTTTGAAATGTTATTCTTTTTTTTAACCAACTCTGAAAGTACAGAATAATATATATTATTACTAGCCTGGTTACCCGATGTTGCCCGGGTGTTTGGAAGTGTGTGTTGAGCAAAAAACAAAGTGGTATTAAGCAGGCAGGCAGGTAGGCTCGAACCTGTACTGTGAAGGAGAAAAGAAAAACAAAAAAAAACTTGACATCTTTGCCGTTGCATCCATCACCAAACCAGAAATGGCAAAGGTTTAAATTAAGACTAGTCAATCGAAAAGAGGGGATGACTTTCGAAAATATCAGCCAAAAAAGCGACCCCTCCTTGTAGAAAAGTGCCCAGCTGAGAGTGAAGGAATTAATGTTTTTAGCCAATTTTTCGATATTTGTTGTCCGAAGGGTCAAGCTTCAAAATGATACTGATCTTGTGAAAGTTTTAGGCAGACATGCATACATACATACATACATACATATAAACAGACAGGTGAGATTTATATTATGGATAGTATCAGAATTATTAACCGGTTAACGTTTTATACTGAGTCACCCTGTACGAAAGTTTGTATTATTGACCTCAAATTATTATAAACATTTTTTTTTTAAATAAAAGACATACTAATCTACACATTTTCACTTAAATTAAAAACCTCAAATCCAAATTACAATTGCTGAATCTCTAATTAAAACCTGTGAATTATAATTTAAACTATATATACCAATCTACATAGGATTGGAGTTTTTTTTCTAAGGTTTTTAAAAAAAAAAAAAAAAAAAAAAAAAAAAAAGAAGTAGTCAGATTTATTTATTTTTTAATGAGAAACAACAAGCCTCTCTTCCATTAAACGCTTTCTCTTTTGCATTTCCCCCACTCTATTCCTTTCTATAATTAGTATTTTAACACCATTAATTCTTTCACCCTCAACTGGACCATCTAGATTAAACTTTTTCTCATCGGAGAAAATTACATTTTCCCACTTCTCTTCATCCCAAGTCTGGTATTTGGCGGCATATTTAAGTCGGTTAGTTTTGTGCTGTTCAAGAAGACGTGGTTTCTGCAGTCGCTTTAAATGATTGAAACCCTTTATTTTCAAATGCCTTCTGATGGTTTTAGGACTACATTCTGCTGCTGTTTGGCTTTTCAATCGACTTGAGCTCATACTGGAGTTTTTTTTTTAAACTTCTTCTGATACGGCGATCTAGTGATGGGATTATTATTTTTTTTTTTTTTTTTTTGGTCGACCTGGACTCTTTTTGTGCCCATATTGATCTGGATTTCTTAAAAAATTTGCGATAACCGTTTTGCTACGATTCACTTCGTTTGCAATGGATCTATGGGAGAGTCTGTCCAAACTTGTTTTCCACACGCACGCACGCATATACACAACTACGTATATACACCCCAGGCACGCACGCAAGCACACATACGCATTAACCACACATACGTACACACATACGAGCGTGAGGTCACTTCCTTTTTTTCTCCAAACGCATGCGCAGAAAACCAAGGTCCCACGCGCAGCCCCTTTTTCTTCCTCTTTCATCGGGTGGTTTTTGAGCTGACCAGTCGCACCAGATTTCGCCTCCCGACTACCAGTGGCCACTCCTCGTCAAAACATGTGCGCGGACGGTTAGCGACCTGCATACGTTCGCCCTTTCTTTCTCCCCCGTTTTCATAAAGCAGCAGTCGCTTTATGTGTGCCTTTTCATTTCCTCCTCACGTTTGGATTTTTCATCTTTTGAAATGAACATTAGCTTTTTATTTTTCTACGAAAAATAAACGTGTTCAAATTTATTCAACAAGCGTTTTCATTCCTTCATTTTCTGTTTGTTTCATTGTATATTTTTGCAGCGGTTTGGTGTATTATTATATACTAACCCGTTACAAATTTGGTGACCCCCGAACTTTAAAATGAAATGAACGTTTTTGAAGGAACCACGTGTTGAACTCTAACACAAATATTTACAAAACACACGGAAAATAACCGAACAACCACGTGGAAGAATAACGTCAAACCGCGAACAAAAGACGAGTAAAATAATAATAATGTCACTACAACCCACGGAAACCCAGCATGAAACAATGACATTGAACATTCCACCCTTCAACCCGGCGAACACAAAAATATGGTTCGTCCAAATACAAGCTTTATTTGACGCCAAACGAATTACCTCACAACGAGCGCGTTATTGCTATCTCGTCGAGAAACTGCCTTTGGAGATAGTGGAAGAGGTTATAGATGTACTTGACAATGTGCCTGAAGAAAACCCATACGACACACTCAAGCAAGCCATTCTACAGCGAACCGGCGTTTCTAATGAAGCCATGCTGCGAAACCTGTTCACACAAGTTGAATTGGGAGACTGCACACCGTCGCAGTTACTACGACACATGAAATCCTTGCTAGGAAAAAATAAAATGTCTGACAGCATTATGCGTAGCTTGTGGATGAATAAGCTACCTGCGACAGCAAAACAAATCCTCGCGCCAATGTCTGAAGAGACGACGTTAGAAAAACTCGCCGACATAGCTGACCGGATACTCGAAAGTTCCCGAAGCCGACAAGTTTACGCACAACAACAGCAACCAGTGCAAACCCGAGACGAGGAGCTAGCGGAATTAAAGTCCACAGTGGAAAAGCTGTCACAACAATTAGCCGACGTTCTCCAAGTATGTCGACGTTACCCCAGTAACTACAACAACACGCGACAAAGGACCAGGCGAAGAAGCTCCAGCAGCAGGCGACACGGTTCACGTGATAGACAAAACATATGCTTCTATCACAGAAAATTCGGCGCGGACGCTCAACGATGCACTACACCCTGTGCGTTCAAAAAAACAGCACAGGGAAACGAATTTTCCAGCCAGTAACGACGACAACTGTAGCTGGAATACACAAAAAAGGTCGTCTGTTTTATATCCGTGACAAAATTCACGGATATAACTTCTTAATAGACACCGGAGCTGAAATCAGCGTCATACCGACACCGCATGGCCATCCAACGGGGACACATTTTCTCACTCTGCAAGCTGCTAACGGGACTAAAATACCTACTTTTGGAGAGAAAATGTTAAACTTAAACCTGGGAATGCGAAGGAATTTTGTTTGGAATTTCACCATAGCCAGCGTGACCACTCCAATATTAGGGTCAGACTTTTTAGCCCATTTTAACCTGTCTGTCGACATGACAAACCATTCGTTAACAGACAACGAAACGAAGATTTCGGTGAGAGGAACCACTTCAAAATTTTTAACCACCGGAATCAGCGCTGCCTTACCCGAAGATGCACACGTCCGCCAGCTACTCCAAAAATATCCTCAACTCTCCCAGCCGTTTAAAAATACGGACCCTATCAAGCATAGCGCTAAGCACTACATCAAAACCACAGGACCGCCCGTCTATTCAACCCCCAGACGCTTGAAACCGGATAGATACAAATTGGCAAAATCCGAGTTTCAAGACCTACTCCAGATGGGAATAATACGGCCCTCGAAAAGTGCTTGGTCGTCACCACTCCACATGGTACAGAAAGCTGACAACACCACATGGCGCCCGTGCGGAGATTTCAGGCGTTTAAACGCAAAAACAATTCCAGATAGATACCCTATCCCCCACATCCATGACTTCGCCAACGGACTTCAAGGCGCCACAATTTTTTCAAAGCTGGACCTCGTAAAAGCCTATTTTCAAATTCCAGTCGCAGAAGAAGATATACATAAAACTGCACTAACAACACCATTCGGCCTTTACGAGTTCCTTAGGATGCCTTTCGGGCTTAGAAACGCCTGCCAAACTTTTCAACGTTTGATTGACAAAGTTTTCAGAGGTCTGCCTTTCATATTCGCTTATGTGGACGATGTTTTGATTGCCAGCAGAAACCTCGACGAACACAGACAACACCTTGAGCAAACCTTTAAAAGACTATCACATTTCGGCCTGAAAATAAACACCAATAAATGTGTTTTCGGCCAACAAGAAGTTAAATTTCTCGGACACTTGATTGACAAGGATGGAATTTCACCTCTACCCGAAAAAGTAAGCGCTATTTCTGATTTTCCTGTACCGACATCTGTCAGACAGGTACGTCGTTTTGTAGGCATAATCAATTATTACCGACGTTTTTTGCCTAACTGCTCTACGTTACTCGCGCCTTTAACGGACATGTTAAAAAATCGGACAAAAAACCAACAGTTAGTTTTGGAGGGACCTGCACTCCAGGCCTTTGAAAAATCGAAAACTGCTTTGGAAAACTTCACCAAACTAACTTACGTCCAAGAGAGCGATACAACAAAACTCACACTAACAACGGATGCATCTGAAATAGCAGTAGGTGCAGTCATTCACCAGATTTCCGACAACAAAATGACCCCTATTTCATTCTTCTCGGAAAAGCTAAACAAATACAGCACTTTTTCGAGAGAGCTACTCGCGATTTACCTTGCAATAAAACATTTTAAACATCTGCTCGAGGGTAGAAATTTTTCCATCTATACGGATCACAAACCCTTAACATTTGCTCTACACACACAGGTCGACAAATACGGCCCTCGAGAAATTCGACATCTCGATTTTATTGCCCAATATTCTACCGATATACACGAAAAAAAAAGGACACGAGAACATTGTAGCTGACGCTTTATCTCGCGCAACGATTGCTTCTTTAAATTCCGCTCCACTAAGTATGGAATTAATAGCACAAGAGCAATCAGCCGATACCACGCTTCCAGCTATAATGGAAAAGATTTCACTGAAGCTGGAAGAAATGCCGACACCATTCGGAACAACAAACTTCTACTGCGATGTATCGCAAAAACAACCTCGCCCGTATATTTCACCGAGCCTCAGACGACAAGTTTTTAATCACTTTCACAATTTGTCCCACCCAGGAAAACGCGCCACTGTGAAATTAATAGCGGAACGTTTTGTTTGGCCAAATATGAATACGGACATCCGTAGTTGGACCAAAACTTGCGTTCCGTGCCAAAAAAACAAAATACACAGGCACACCAAATCCCCTGCAGGAACTTTCAGTGTACCTGATGCCAGGTTCACCCATGTGCATATTGACTTAGTTGGACCCTTGCCCACTTCAAAAGGGCACACCCATATCCTTACTATAGTCGATAGATTTAGTAGATGGCCGACAGCAATAGCAGTCAGAGACACATCAGCCTCAACGATAGCCAGAGTATTCCTACAGGATTGGATAGCTATTTTCGGAGTACCCTCCGTAGTCACAACAGACAGGGGCGCACAGTTCCAATCAACTCTTTTCGCGGAATTTAATAATTTGTTGGGAACCAGACACATAAAGACTACTGCGTACCATCCGTGCGCAAATGGCATGGTCGAGCGCTTCCACAGACAATTGAAAGCGTCTTTAGCGATGAATGAAAACAGCACGGACTGGGCAGACAATTTGCCGCTCATACTTTTAGCAATTCGCAACACTGTGAAGGAAGATTTGCAGAGCACGCCCGCAGAATTAGTTTTCGGATCAGCTTTAATTTTACCCGGACAATTCTGCGAAAACAATGCGAATATTGCCCCAACGACAACCTTCGTGACCGAATTAAAACGTAAAATGTCACAATTAAAATTCACTCCAACCAAAAAGACAGACACGAACATTTTCGTTCCAAGGGATGTTCACACCTGTAAATACGTGTTTATCAGGAACGACGCGGTCAAAAAACCACTCTGTCCAAATTATTCCGGACCCTATCTAGTTCTCGACAGAAGTGAAAAATATTTCACTATTTTAAAAAGAGACAAGAGACACTATAGCAATTGACAGAATCAAACCGGCATTTATAGACGAACAATTGCACTTGTCCCCTAGTCCAATACAAGAAAGTACACACTCACAAACGGACGAAGAGACTACGACAAACAATACACCAGAAACAACAACAAAAACTGGGCGAAAAGTTCATTGGCCCAAGCATTTCAAACAATATATTACTTATTAAAAATACACATAAAAAAATAAATATAAAAAAAAAAATACATTTCTATACACATATATATATTTTTTTCTTTCCCCAGGAGGGAGAGTATTGTCCAAACTTGTTTTCCACACGCACGCACGCATATACACAACTACGTATATACACCCCAGGCACGCACGCAAGCACACATACGCATTAACCACACATACGTACACACATACGAGCGTGAGGTCACTTCCTTTTTTTCTCCAAACGCATGCGCAGAAAACCAAGGTCCCACGCGCAGCCCCTTTTTCTTCCTCTTTCATCGGGTGGTTTTTGAGCTGACCAGTCGCACCAGATTTCGCCTCCCGACTACCAGTGGCCACTCCTCGTCAAAACATGTGTGCGGACGGTTAGCGACCTGCATACGTTCGCTCTTTCTTTCTCCCCCGTTTTCATAAAGCAGCAGTCGCTTTATGTGTGCCTTTTCATTTCCTCCTCACGTTTGGATTTTTCATCTTTTGAAATGAACATTAGCTTTTTATTTTTCTACGAAAAATAAACGTGTTCAAATTTATTCAACAAGCGTTTTCATTCCTTCATTTTCTGTTTGTTTCATTGTATATTTTTGCAGCGGTTTGGTGTATTATTGTATACTTACTAACCCGTTACAAGTCCACCCCTATTAAGCTCAAAGATCCTTCTTCTCTCAAACTCTGATAATGGTTTCCCTTTTGCCACTTATAATTTAGTAAGATGTTTTTTATCCACTAACAAGTGGCTTTTAGTAACATAGAAAGTTTTTTGTATTCATTTTTTCAAAACTAGCCGATTTTATTAAAGTGGTCTTATTATTTTGACCAGGTGAAAATGTTTGTTTTTTAAAAAATAATTATTAGATCAGGGTTAAGGTTTCGAATGAAACAGATTTCATTTTTTCCATAATATTTTCCCTTTTGGCAATGGTTTCAACCATTTGTTTGATTAAAAATTCGATATTATGCGTAAACGCTTACTTTCTTAAGTGGTCTTATGGTTTTGACCAGGACTGTATATCTCGGGGAAGGGTAGTATCCCAAACTAATGTATGAATCATTATGAATTTGGGAATATATATTCTAGGCAACAAGATGAGTAATATGCGTACGTTATTTATTTATTATAAACTTTACCATTTAGGTGCAATTAATTCACTAAATAATCCATGTTTCTAATTACCAAAGTGTGAAGAAATAAAGCCTGGGAATGTGAACCTCCTAGAACTTCATAGAACCATACCTAAGCCTGACAGAGCAGGTCCTGAAGATGGCACAATGGACTGATTGTCGAGGACGTATCCTCGGCTGCTATAAGCAATTAAGCTTCAACTTATTCAAATCCATATGAATAACCAGTATTTCCTCCTTCCCTCCTTCTCTTTAAAAAATTTTTTTAAATCTTTTCATTCTCTGCCTTCTTCACGAAGGCGTGACATACAAATGCACGCGTCTTAATTACGTTACGTTACGCTTTCTGTTTTTTTTTTCTTTTTAGGATGGTCATTCATACATAAAGAGAAGCTGTTATGTAATATAAAGCGATTTTCATTTCTTTTTTTCTTCTTTGTTTGTAGTTCCTAGAATGAATCTGTGTGGGTGTTATGATGCAATCTCTCGGTTGCAAAACAAAATAAAAAAAAAAAAAATTAAAAAAACGCGAGCTGTTGCCTGTGTGTGTGTGTGTGTGTGTGTGTGTGTGTGTGTCCATAAAAACTCTGGATCCCCACCTGCCGGATAAGGCAGGTGGTCGATTCAGAACTGTGTCCAGGCAGCTTGCTAGTAACTGATAAAGTCACAATCAATAAAAATATATAGTGTCATAAAGTAATAAATAATTACGTATAGCCACATGCAGTAATAAATAATGATATACAGTGACATGTAGTAATAAATAATGTTTAGTAACATGTAATAAATAATGTTCATTGACATGTAGTAATAAATAATGATGTTTAGAGACGTGTAATAAATGTTCAGTGACATGTAGTAATAAATAATGATGTTTAGAGACATGTAATAAATGTTTATTGACATGTAATAATAAAATAATAAAAAATAATGATGCATAGTGTAAGATTGATCATGTGAAAACAAAAATAGGTTTACGGATCCCAAAATTCATATTAAATTTGCCTGCAAAGACCCACAGAATAGTGGATTAATTATTTCGTAAAATTCAAGTGTAAAAGTTCAATCCTCCATGTGGGCGACACTCAAAATACAATTGTGAATTACTTCAAACTTCTACTAAGTCAAAGCTAAGAGAATGAGAGCGTGTTACCTCCAAGAGTTAAATAAAGGGTTCTGTTCAAAATTCTATGCAGTTTTCTGAACTTGACAGAAAGATCTCCGAGTTTGACAAGATACATCTGAAGAAGGTTGGAGGTTACATCGACCGAAACGTTGTGAAAATAATACTCAAGATGAGAACAGTAGTCCAAATAATACAAATTATCAATCCTTATCTCCAAAAAGTCCAAAACAAATTATTTCACAAAATAACCAGCTAGTTTTCTATACAAAGGTGTGTATATGTCTGTATGTGTGTGCCCATTTAAAATCAAAAACTATAAAACAGGCACCAAAAAAGTTGGTATATTCTTGATCAGCGTTGCCCCGGATGTTAATTAGGGGTCAACGGAAACAGGTTTCAATCTTCTCATGTAATCATTTGGAAAGAAATCTAGGAAGTTGAAGAAGCTATATAAAGGAGAGTTGTCCATGTGTGTATTCTCAGAGATAGGAATGGGCTGGGCTGCGGAGACGAAGGGAGACAACAAAAGTTAGAGAAAAGGGTAAAGTAATTTTAAGAGAAATATTAAACATTTTTGAGCCGGGCAACATTAAGTAACCTTGCTAGTCATAAATAAATGCTTGTAGCGATAGTAATCCTTCTGTGTTAAAAAAAACTATACAAAGGTGTGTGTGTGTGTGTGTGTGTGTGTGTATATATGACCAGTTAAAAGTCAATATTTACAAAACAAAAGAGTGAATAAGATCTGTTTATGTGTGCACGTGTTAGCCTGTATCCTTATGTTCGCATCTCTGGGTGTAAAAGTAACAGATCCTTGTGTGTGTTGTCGTCATCCTGCTGGCATTGTTTGTCAGCCATTTTTAATTTATTTGTCACTTGGTCAAATTATCTAGAGACAAAGTTAATGACAGGAAAAGAGTGAGATTTTAAGATCTTACATTTCTTCCGATTTTAGGAATCCTGGTCGCAAAAGATTAAATCTGGACATTATCGGGAGATATGAGCAGAACAAGAGAGACTCATTGAAAGAATGGATGAGAGTCTTGGGATCAGTAAATGTCAAACAGTTGAAGTAGCAGGGTCAGTTATCAAGAGAAGCCCACAGAAAACATGGGAGGAAGTGATAAGGATGGACTGGAGAGAAAGGGAGATAAATAAAGTTAGTTTGAAAATCAATTTCTGAAAGCCAGTCAACATCTAAAACCGAAGTTGATGATGGAGGTAGTGGTGGTGGTTGAATTGGAGTTGCTATTATTGAATATCTAGTTATCTACCAAAACATCATCCACAATCGGTGATGTTAGGAATGACTCCTTGATACATCAAGTTCTATTGAGGTCAAACACTTAAAAAGAAGGAAAGGCCGTTTCATATTCCTATTTACTTGCCTTCCTCCCTCACGAGGGCAGTGTTAAACACAAGCTCAGTTTTTAATGTGGGGAAAATTAAGTTCACCCCCAAAATGGGGGCGCTTTGGATTGAAGCAAAATATAAAAAATTATCAGCTTTTGATTAAAATCTACATTTTAATTTTATTTATTTATTTATTTTTTGAACATTTAAAAAAGCGGATTTCTCTTTTAGGACAGTTTTTGCTGAAAATTCAAAATATTAATTTTGCAGTGAGGATTAAAACTTCAAGCAAATCATGATATGGACAGAAGAGCTTGATGACTCTTTTTTTCAAAGAATAACTTTGCGCTTCTTCTCTCCCCCTGTTAGGATCAATTTAAGAAAAGAGTTATTTCCCTTGGATGGAAGAAGAGTGATTGCCCTTGGTTAGAGAGGTAAAGATAAGTCTGCCATGATATCTTGAGACATAGACACGAGACTTCAACTCCAGAAACTATCATTGCACATCCAGTGGTTTTAAAGTGTCGTGATTTCCATCTTAACTTGTTAAATAAAACGTATCACATTGTTGTTGCATCCTTTTTTACGTGGTTATTATTGCATAAGCATATTTTAAAACCCATAACCCCCCCCCCCCTGCAGACTTCATCATTTTAAATATCAGTGTGATGCTGACTATATTGGAAGTACTAATCAAAGGTAGCAGAATCAAATTTTTCATGTTGTTCCCTCTCCATCATTGTAGCCCTATATTTTATCATCTATATATATAAAAGCGAAAATGTGTGTATGTATGTTTGTATGTATGTATGTATGTATGTGTGTTTGTGTGTCCACTAAAAACTTTTGACAAACAGAACAAAAATTCACAAACTTGATATCATATTGAAGCTCCATCCTTCGCCTGAAAAATATCGAAAAATTGGCCAAAAACGCTCATTTTTCACCCTGAAATCAACAATTTTCTACAACGGGGGTGGGGTGGGGGGATCAACAAAAACCGTCCTCTCATGACGACAACCGGTTCTAAGCATGCGTCAGATGACGTCATGACCTGATTTAGTTTAAATAGTTGAAGAACTGAGAGAATTTCATGTACGTCGTGTTAGCTCAGTTGGTTAGAGTGTTTGTTCATTATCTAAACGTTTTGGGTTCGAATCATGGTGTAAGATGTCTTTTTTTTTATTTTTTTATTTTTTAAATTTAAATATTGAAGCAGGGTTATTTAAGCCATTTTTCACGTAACGTTTGTTTTTCTGTTTTTTTTTTTACTTCGCTTATTCTTAGGTTTTCATTAACACCCCTCACCGACCACACACACCCAAAAACAAGCGGGTACCCACCGATTTTTTAAATTATAATATTGAAACAGGCTTATTTAAGTCATTTTTCACGTGTTTTTTTTTTTTAGTTTTTAGTTTTAACATTCGTTTTTCTGTTTTCTTTTTTGTTTTTTCGATTTTTACATTTAACATTGTTCGTTTGCCTTACGTTAGTTTTTTTTGTGTTTTTTTTTCGATGTTTTGATTATCCCCCCTACCCGGGTACCCCCCGCTTCATTTTTATGTTTTCTTTTTTTACTTTGCTTATTCTTACATTTTCATTAACAACCACACACACACCTACAAATACTCGGGCAATGCCGGGTAACCCCCATCCCCCCGCTAGTCTATATATATAAAAGCGAAAATGTTTGTGTGTGTGTTTGTATGTTTTGCAAAAACTTTCAACACGGGCCACGGATTTTCGCCAGATAGGTATCATCTTAAAACTCCAACCTTTGCCCGACAAATATTGAAAAATTGGCCAAAAACATTAATTCCTTCACCCTAAACTGGGCCCTTTTCTACAAGGAGGGTGCTGAAAAAATCGTTCCTTCATTTTCTCTCATCCTGCTACTACGACAATGACGTCATGTTTGACCTAGAAAACGTTGATGTTAGTTTCAGCCACCTGCAAGTGTTTTTAAAGGTTTAATTTTATCCGTTATTAAGTGTATGTCTCTTTGTCGTAGGGGTAACGTGTCGAGCATATTTTTTCCGCCTTAGCCTCGGGTCTTTCTACCTAAACTTTTTTTCCTCTTTTTACACCTTTTCTTTCCTTTTTTTAAAAACGTTTGTTCGCTGTTTTGCTTTGTTTTGGTTTTACCAATTTTTTTAACATTGTGTTTTTTTAATAATATTAAAACAGGGTCACCCTCTCCTACATACACACCTCCAAACACCCGGGCAATGCCGGGTACCCCCGCTAGTCTATTATATAAATCTCACCTGTCTGTTTAAATGTATGTATGTATGTATGTCTGTATGCCTGCCTAAAACTTTCAACAGAGGCAATGGATTTTCATGAGATCTGTATCATTTTGAAGCTCAACCCTTCGGATGACAAATATCGAAAAATTGACTAAAAGCATTAATTCTTTCACACTCAATTGGACACTTTTCTATATGAGGGAGTCGGTTTTTTTGCCGATATTTTCAAAAGTCATCCCGTCTTTGCGATTGTCTAGCCTTAATTTAACATTCGTCACTTCTGGTTTCGTGATGGGCACGATAGCAAAGATGTCACATTTTTTTTTCATGTTCTTTTCCTCCGTCGTGGTACGGGTACGCGTCTACCTGCCTACTACCACTTTATTTTTTTGCTCATCACACACCTCCAAACAGCCGGGCACCCAGGCTAGTTTCTTTATAAATAGAGATTAAAGCATTATAATTATGTAAAATAGCGCATATGGCATGTGTGTGAGAAAATGAGCAGCAGTCATAGGATAGCTGAATAGCGAAAATATTAGCAGCAGCAGCCGTTTTAGCGATATGCAAATTAGCAAGTGTTCACGAGCTTTTCATGAAGAAAAGGAGAGAAAAATACACCATGTGGTCAAGAAGGGAAGCAAAGTGTGTGCCTAAAAAGATGAATGTGTGAACGAGGGAAAGAGACTTTTAAAAAGCACACATTATATGGCAGAACGTTGTGAAAGATCATGGAACGCGTTCTTGTTTGAAGAACCACAAATAAATACGTTTCGTTTGCACAAAAAAATCTTTTTTGTTTGTTCCCATTGCGATGGTACCAGACAATGTGTGGGTCTGAGTGGTTGAAATATAATGTCTAGGGCTAGGACAACAGCATATTCTTTTCATTGCTTTGACTCTCACGTGTGTATCTGTTGATATTTTATATGCTTTTATATAGAGTGATGTGGTTCTCGGTTGATTAACTGTGTCGGATATATATTCGAGAGTCAAAACAGTGAAAAGAATATGCTGTTGTCATAGCTCTAATAATGGCAAGGTTACAATTATAGCTTTGGTGTCAGATTCATGATTTACATCAGGTTTCAAAACATAAATTCAGATATAATCTATATATTAACACGATAGCGTGTGTGTTTTCTTGTGTGTCACACTTACATCTGGGTCATTTAATTATGTTCTTTCTTGTAATAAATAATTTTACCAAGAATTCTTCATAAATTTTGGTTTTGGTTTCGATTATAGCTGATGGCACTTAAATCGTCTATTTTTTTCATAAATAATTTTATCAAGAATTCTCCATAAGTTTTGGTTTCGATTATGGCTGAAGGAACTCAAGTTATATATATATATATATTATATATATATATATATACTAGCATTTCGGCCTGGCGTTGCCCGGGTGTTTGGAAGTGTATGCTGAGCAAAAAAAAAAAAAAAAAAAGGTCAATATTTTTAACTTTGACTCCTATTATGACCCCTTAAAATTTATTGTTTTGGTCTCAAATTACATTATTAAGTTAGATCCATGTTCAAGCAACCTATATTTAAAATTTCAAGTGTTTAGACCCAAAATTGTCGGAGGAGTTTGGTAGAGTTTTCAAAGGTCAAATCGTTGAATTTTGACTCCTTAACAGCCAAATTTCTGGCCGAAAAACCAATCACGTAGATTTTCCCAAATCTCAGTACCCTGTATATCAAATTTCGAGCCTGTAGACTGAAAATTAACAGAGTTATTGCGAATGAAAATGTACACAGACATACAGACAGACAAACACACAGACACGTTCACTTTTATAGATATATAGATATATATTTTTTTTTTCATAAGTTTTTATTTCGGTTTCGATTCAAGCTAATGCACCCAACTCATATGGATATATTTTTTTTATTTTCAAAATTGCAACTTTATAACATATAAAAATCGATAGAACATTTACTCTATAATAATATATGAAATCTACAAAAATTAAAATATCATATTTAAGCATACTTTACAACCGGGCTTTACCAGGCGTTCATGCTAGCTTAGATAAATATTTTTGCAGTTTTAACAAAAAAGCTACAATAATATCAGAGCATCTCTATTTACACTGAACATCTACAGAATGCCAACATCAATATATTACATATGAATGAGTCCCTGTGGAATTTCCACAGGTCCTGCTAGTAAAAAAAATAAATGAATTTGTGAACATTATCAATAGCGTTGGAATTGTTTTTGCTTTAACTATATATTCTATGTAGTTCTTTCATAGTTGTATTATCCTTCCGGCATAGCAAAAATATACGACTGGAGGAAGTATACTTTTGATAGTATAGTTAAATAAAAAGTAGATAATTCTATGATCTTTTGCCACTTAAAAGAATGGTTTCTATTTACTTTCCCACGAGGCTAAAATTAGATGCAGACTCGGTTTTTAACATGAGGAAAATCCGGCTTCCAAATGGATTGGAAAAAAAAACAAAACTTATCTGTGTCATAGGACTTCACTTCCCCTTCACTGACTGAAAACAGAAAAGACTAAGTTCAGCATCAGAACAGATACTACACTTTACTCCTAGTCATAAAGCAATGGTTTGTTTACAAGTTCTTAGTGGAAACCCCAGTACAAGATTGGTAAGGAGGAAGAGCTATAAATAATCTTTTGTGTTGATTCTGAAAAGCTGAAATTAAAGATCAAAATAAAATAAAAAATTGAGGAAATAGAATTCAAGTTAATGAGATTTATATTTCAATTGTTTTTTTTTTTATGTATTTTTTATTAGAAAAATTCATTATTTTTATTCCCTTTTCAATTATCTCAAATTCGGCCCAAATTGTATTTTGAGGTTTTTGAGGTGAGAACGAACAATTTTTCAAAAGTCAAGATGTAAAGTTTTCCTTCATAAATATTAACTTGAGGAATTAAAAAATAAACTTGAATTATTGATATGATTATTATCGCAAGAAAAAAAATGTATTAAACATGACTCGATTTTCGAATCTAGATTGGCCTGAAATTTTTTCATATAATCAATCTGACTGTATCAATCAAGTCTCAAATGCTGCTAATCCAAACATACCACCAAGTCTCAAATGGCTATTAATCTGATTAGCCATCAAGTCTCAAACAGTTATTAATCTGATTATGCCATAGAGTCTCAAAATACTACCAAACCTGTCATACCATCAAATTTTAAAAAATTACCAATCTAATCATACCATCGAGTCTCAAAATACTTACAAAGCTGTCATACCATCAAGTCTCAAAAGACTACCAAACCTATCATACCATCAAATCTCAAAAGATTACCAATTCATTCATACCATCAAGTCTCAAGACTACCAATCCAGTCGTACCATTGAGGCTTGAACAGCTACTAATCCAGTCATACCATTGAGTTTTAAACAGCTACTAATCTGGTCATACCATCAAGTATTGAATGGTTACTAATTTTATTATATTATCAAGTTTTGATCATGAATCCAATCAATAAATCTGGATTCATTATGTTAAAAGTAAAGAAATCTTATTGAATTGTACACTCATCGAAAGTTTATAATCACAATATTTTCATATAAGTAAATCCAATATACAAATATAATTCATCCAATGAGAATGCAATCCAAGAATGATGATCCTGACTGGAAGTTTTAGTTTCTCTTCCCCTCAGAAGTTTCAGTAAACTTCTTGAAGAAAACCTCAGATTCATTCTTAAATACAAACCAATGACCTTTTTTCCCCCACTTTCTTCAATTTCTTCTTTTTTTTTTTTGTCTTTGATTTTAGTGTCCGGCTTTATTCAGAGTGACCAATAATGGTCGGTCAGTAGCATGCGTTTGTCCCCAAGCTGCATAATAGCAAAAAGAGACTGAAGAATTTTGGTAGTTGCCAATTTGTCTTTGCATTATCAACAGTCACAAACTCTTGCTCCCTCCCTCTCTGGCCGGTTATGATGTTGTTTCCTCTCCTTCTCCTCGGATTCACCCACGCAGATGTGTCTGCTTAGATAAGATTATTGACTGGCAGTTAATCATTATCTTCTTCGTATTCGACCCAGACTTTGGCTTCTTTCCGATTTCTGCAATGAAGCAAAACAAAAACAGTATGAATAAATATAAATTTAATTTCTCTGGTATTTCTATAATCAAACATATCTACGAAAAAAAAAAAACCCATTAAAACATAATATCAAACAACATACAGGATTTTTTCAAATCATACCAAGTTTGGCAAAAAAGATTATTCTTAGGAAACAATATCTGTCTGGACATCGCTAATATAAATCATATACTGACACATAAATTGTCCCCAACAGATTATACGGAGAGCAACTCATCACATAAACAGCTGGAGTTGGATAAACGACATGTAGTAGGTAGTAGATGGTGTGCAATGAAGATTAGCTGAAACAAAATGGGATGTGCTACTCATCGAAGGTCTCTTATCACAGATAAAACGTTGGAAAGCCAATACCAGGACACAAACCAGTGCCAAGGATATCCGAACAATCACTCCAGGAGATGAAATAAAACTACCAAGAATCAAATTTCTACCAGCAAATATGATCAACGGTTAGAAGAATATGGTCATGTTATATACTGGATTTGTACGGAATTGAAAGGTGAAAAGGGACTAAAACACCAGTCAAGAAAAACAGGCGATAGAGAAAAATGAGGAATCCGTGTATAGAAAATATTTATTTTTTATATATACATTTTTTCCCGTTATAACACAACTAAAATGTGAGATTCTCGGCCATTATAAGACATGCGAGATGCCAAGTTGTTGAACGATACAGGAGATGTAAAATTAAACGTCCACTTGATTATATTGAACAGTTTATTTGATTTAAATGCAATTCAAATAACAAGGTTTCACATCAGTGAGAGAGTGGGTAATATGTGAAAAAGCTCTCAAAGGCCCCGAAATGATGCATATTCTCTCCTGGTGACCCAACATTATCTAAAGTCCGAAATGAAATACCCCACAAGTGAAAACACTATCATATACAAGTTTACAAGTTAAGCTGTTTCTTCCAAACAACTATTATTTTCTGTTGATCGTTTGCTTCATAGAGAGTTTTCGTTACTGTTCTGTTAGCAAACATTAATATAGATGTTGCTTCATTCTTGTTACAGCTATCTTTTTATAAACAATGGTTATAAAAGTTATTGATACTAACAGCATTTAATCATTTGAGGTCTAACAATGTTTTAAAAGGATTTTACAGTATACATGTCTTCCCTCAACCCATTCTTCCAAAGAAGAAGGAGTAGCTATAACAACCGCAACTGCTCTTGTGCATTTCAATAAAAAAAAAAAAAAGAGAAAGATTTGATCAACTTATCTGCTACATGTCATGTCAAACTTCCTCTTTATATCATATGATGTCATGATTTAAACAAAATAACATATCATTCAATAAGGCTCAAGCCTGACATGTAAATAACACCATAAATAAAAAAAAATATCCATATGATTTTTAATCATATGGATATTTTTTAAAAATTTATTTATGGTGCTATTTATATTTCAGGCTTGAGACTTAAAAGCACTGACCTACAAATCTCAGGTGTCAAAATTTGAGACCAGTCTGGTTATTAGTTTATAAATTACATTTATTTAAGTTGATTTACTATAGCAAATTTTCAAAACGATGGAAAAAAATTGAATTTTGTAGGTTAATAAAACATTACTATCTGATGGGTGGGAGAATATTGTTCAAGCAGCTTGATAAGTATTTTTCAAAATTTGTCTGTCAGAAACAATGCTGACTTTAAATATTTCTAATTGCTCAGGTCGTCCAAATTCGGCAGTTGTCCTGGAAAAAAGTCCACAAACTCATTTTGGAAGATCGTAAATGGAAGTTACATGTGATAACACAAAAAAAAGCATTTCTCAATGAGAAAGCTGTGTTCAAAGTGGGTGCTCTTGTTCGCATTTGATAAAAAATAACAACACATTAATGATTAAGTGTTGTTTCTGAATTTTTGAGATGAGGATTGGGTTCTCATTTTGAGGATAATTTTTACATTTCAGTTGATGTAAGCTGATCTTCTTCAGGTGTCTCTTGTCAAACTTGAGAATTTTTCTGTGGAACTCAAGAATCTGTACAGAATTTTGAATCAAACCCTTTATTTAATCCACTAGGGTAGCATGTTCTTGTTCCATCAGCCATGACTGGATAGAAGTCTTAAATAATTTGCAATTATATTTTGAGTGTTACTTGAACTGAGGATTAAACCTTTGATCTTCAAAAGAGTGTAACTTACAATTAAATTTTACCAAGTACTTTATCCACTACGCCATGGGTCCTTGCAGATTACTTATGGGTAACATGCTCTAATTCCACCAGACATGCCTGAGTCCTAGGTAATTTGCAAGGTCCAGTCACAAAGCGGATAAAGTAGTTGGTAAAATTTAGTTGTAAATTGAACTTTTTTATAGAGTGGAATGATAAAACTGTTGCCCTAGAAAAGACAATATGGTTCCATTTCAATTTGATGAAAACCAGTTTTCTTTTTTTTGTTGCAGACCATCTACTAGTTGACCAATTGTGTACAAATCCCAAGTGCGATGGAAGCCTTCATGGCTGAAAGTGACACAATGTTGAATGAGTGAGATCGGAGATGCGCCGCTGTACAACTCATGCTCTCTACTGATCCAAGTTATGAGAACAGGACTATTGCCAGCACCCTCAAAATGCATCGCTGGATTGCCACAAATAACAGGGACATCCCCAGGGTGAGTAAAACAAAGTTTCAGGCTACAGTTATAGTTTTTGGTGTGGTTTCAAGTGAGGGTTACATCATGCCACCTCATCTTTGAAGTCGGCTTGAAAGTCAACACCGAAGTGTACCTGGATGTGCTGAAGAGTGTGGTGATCCCCTGGTGCAATTAGGTGGCCGCTGGTAGACACTGGGTGTAGCAGCAGGACTGTGCTGGCCTGCAAGGCCAAAGAAACCCAGGCTTGGCTTCAGAAGGAGTGCTAAAACTTTGTACTCTTCTCTCACTGCACCCCCCCCCCTCGCTCTGACCTGAACCTGCTGGACTACATTGTTTGGTCATATGTCGAGAACATCACTAACATGACCTCCCACAACACCAAAGTCAGGCTGATCGCTGCCATCCACCGAGTATTCACCGAGTTCTTGCCAGTGCTTGTGGAAAAAGCATGCTCCCAGTTCTGGACCCGTATAGAGGTGGTGATTGAGGCTGAAGGCAGCTACATTGAATAGATTTCAACTCTACTACATAATCAAGTTACCTGAATTGATTTTTTTCGATAAAAGTTTTAAAATAAAGCTGTAGTGTTGTTTTTTTTAGGGCGATAATTTATCGTTCCACCCTGTAGAGATTGAAGGTTCAATTCTGTGTGTGGACGACACTCAAAATACAATTGCAAATTACTTAGGACTTCTTTTCAGTCATGGTTGATGGAATGAGAGCATGTTAACCTCTCACCTCCAAATTAAATAAAGGAGATGAAAGAGGCTGTGATGAGGGTCATTGAAACACTCACACAAGTGGACTTCCTTGGGACCTTCCAGAAGTTGTTGGAATGGTACAAGTGCATTGCAGCCGGAGGAGATTACTTCGAATGGGACTAGGTTCATGTGTGTACTATCAATAAAAGTGCCTATATGAAAAAATGTCTGGAAACTTATTGAAGGATCCTCGTAACTAAACACTTGACCCTGGTACAACCAGATTAAGCTGTCTGAAGATAATGTCTTTCTGATCTAAAATACACCAAACATTATTTTTTTCTTTCTCTTTGAAAAATTCAATCATGTTCTACAATAATAATAAAAAAAAAACACCATGAATAAATATTTGAAGATATAAAGAACTTTAAGCATAAAAACAAAATAAACAGATTCAACATTAAATAATCCAAAAATGGTTGATATGCCATGAAACAAAACAAACAAATGGAATAATTGTTATTTAACACCATGTTCTGAGTTTTGATTACAGACACAAAACATTTATTATAGTAAAATAAAATAATAAACAAGTACCACTGTTATACAAGGCTGCCAAGAATTCCACAAATACCGATCTGTAAAATTTTATATATATATATATATATATATATTTTTTTTTAAAACAAACACTTGCTTTATGTTACATAGTCATTGATGAGATTTTATTTACAGTTTTAATTAATTTTTAACCAATAAACAACATCACAGGTATAAATTTGCATTCCTGGGCCAATAAAAAAAACAAAAAAAAACAAAAAAAACGATTTGTACTATAATTTAAAAGCCGATTTGGAGCCAATCAAGTGATAACCATGTGTGTAAATAAAGCATGCTCATCAAAATAAATAAAAATAAAATCAGATAAGTCGTCTCACACAGAGACACATATATGCAAAGCACCTGAGAAGCTCTCTGCAGCTAACTTCAATCACAATAGCAGCAGGCATAGCAATTTTCCTCTGGAGCCAAAACAACTCGAAATAGGCTTAAAGACTTTCACTCTTCTTCCCCAAATCTTATTTTGGACTTCCTGTTTTTCACGAGATATTTTAGAAAAATTTTTTTTTTTTGATTTTTAACGGAATTTTCCATTCCTTTGCTTAATTTAACCTCGTGAAGAAAATACCGTTTTTAACACAATTTTTTACATAACTTTGGTATGGATCATTCTTGAGTAGGTCACCAAGCAACAAATCCATATCTACACAAATATATTGTTCACGTAAAACAAGTTCAGCATTTGACAACCAGGATGGTGACAGGACTCTCTATGTTTACCTACAAAGAGTAGCTACAAAGATTAAACTTATTCTCACTTGAGCAGTAGAGGATGTGAAGAGATTCGATTCTGGCATACAACATAATCAATGGGAATTTAAATTTACCTTCAGCTCAATAAAAAAAAGGCAGCATTCTTTAAGTGTTTGTCCTGCAGAACAATCTGCCAGAGGAGTTTGTGACGATGACTACTACATCCAAGTTTAAAATAACCTTGAACAAACACTCAGATGGTTTATGGATACACATGCTTCTACTTTTATTTTTATTATGGAAATCGTTCCAGACAAGGCATGAAGCCACTTGAATGTAAGGAGCTAAGAAAAAAAAAAAAAATACCACTTCAAGGTCAAAAATTAGCCAACAATAAATGTTATATGAATAGATTCCAACTCAGAAAACAATAACTCAATCTTTGTCAGGAAAATGAAATGTGAGGGGTAAACGACAAAATAAAACGAGAGTTATGCAATATCCACTTTCTATGGACGTAGACGTGTCCCTTAACCCTCAGGGATCATCGGGGTCGCTGCTTTATTTTGCAGCGTGTCTGGGGCAAGAATAGCCTGGCGGTGCAAATCCCTCTTCAGGCTCTGAACACATACAACACCTGGTATTACCAAATGGTCACCCATTTTAATATTGGCCAAGCTCGACGTTGCTTAACTTCGATGATCTAATGGGAACCGGTGTGTCAACATGATTATGCTACTTTTTATAACCGCATCTAAAAATTACTGCATTACTTCGATTCATCTAACGAACCCAACTAGCAGCAAAATCCCACCTCTTCACTGTAGAAATCCTAGATGCTGGAAAAATTTCTAGCATAATAGTTTCTTTCCTTAAACAGCTTGTCTTTGAGATTCCCTGCCTACTCTGTGTTTCCCTGACTGTATTAGCATGCAGAAATTTAAATGTAATGTGAACAAACATCTTGCTGCCCAACTCTCTACTTAGGATGCCCCTATAAATCTGACCGCCAAATCACAGTAGACCGTTATGTGTGAGTGGTAATGAGCCTTGTTTGGAGATGACTTCCTATGTTCATTTCGTACGTATTAGGTGATTCTAATGATGGCATTCATTTCTCCCCGATATCTATCTAGTTAGAATTTGAATAGTAAGGAACCACGTGAAGGTTGCCAACATCACTGAGTGAAAGTCTTTCTGTGGAATGAACTGAATTTGAATGTGGCACACCCACTGTGTTTATATTATTTAAGTGACGCAGTGGATAGAGACGTTGAATCTCTATGGTTCCAGTCTGTTCCGTCTGCCTGTTTCCCACCTGACTACAACTTGGATGTCTTCAAGTCCAACGTTGACAAATTCCTAATGAACCGCCCCCTTAAGTAAACACTTCATCAAATCTCCACACTAACGTACTGTACTTGCAATAACCCTTATCCCTGAGTGGCTTCCGGGCCTTGATAAGTGGTGACCACCGTGTAAAAAAAAAAAAAAGAAAGATGAGAATTGTTTGAAGATAGCGGTTTCAATCCTACTCAAAGCTGGCCAGAGGAATACTTGGCCAAAACATGGTGAGATGACAACTATGGATGGCAGTAATTGCTGAGAATGCAGGTAGGAGATCCCGTCACGGTTACCACCTGACGAAGGCCAGAGGAATACTTGGCCGAAACGTTGTGAAACAACAAGTAAAGAAAGATGAGGATAACGATCCGCAATAAATAAATTACCCACCGTGTTCTTAGCTATTTAGTCAGCATTAGGGCTGAATAAAAGTACTAAAAAATAAATAAAATAAAACAAACCAAGCATGCAGGGTCCACCTCCATGAGTGAACAAGTCTGGAAAGATAATTTCAAGAGTGACGAAGATATAGAAGAGGACTGTTATGCGATAATGCAAATTACTTTGCAAACGCTAGCGAAAGAGGTGGAAAGTATTAGAAATCTGTTGAGGCTTGTCACAAACTCCTGGGAACACCACAGGTTTTCAAAGAGAATTCTTTGATGATGGTTTGTGTGAAAACTCCTAGTGATGATGATGATGATGATGATTAATAATAATAATAATAATAATAATAATAATAATGCTATACCTTGTACGATGGATGTTATGCATAGACTGTTTGTTTTCCTTTGTGCGCATTGCCATGATACGCTGAAGGCTTCAAGAAACATTTATGTTATGATTGTGATGAATCAACAAAAGGAAAACTTGCCACGCGCAGGTGAAGTCCTTGGACCGAATGCTATAAGTTTATCATTGGAGGAAATAATGGCTTTGACGTTGGGTATGTTGCTTATGATGAGGTTGTATGACGACTGCAGTGAGTCAACTTATATCTGTGATTGACGTGAAAAATTGGATTTGAAAGGTTCTGAATAAAAACAAAATTTACTTTCACCATGACTACTGTTTGTACAAAATTTTTTTAAAAATCCAAGGAGTGATTATTGAGAAAAGTACGAACAAATGCATGAATGGACAAACGAGTTGAGGGCAATTTTACTCCTATAATGCCCCCTGGAGGGGGGGGCAACCAAAGTTATCTCAGATAATCTGTTCTGGAAAAATTTACTTTCACCATGACTAATGTTTGTGCAAAGTTAAAAAAAAACAAAAAAACAAAAAAAAAACAAAACAAGGCATGGTTATTGAGAAAAAAACCAATGGATGAACGGGAGTAAATTACTAGGTCCAATTCTTCCTTTGTCGGGAGACCAAAAACTGACGCAAATCATTTTTGAAATGTGCACGTTTTTCTTCAGAAAAATTAATGTCAAACCTTGTTTCATTTTGTGAAAGGGAGGTGACACGCCATGGACTGACGACCTGAGTGTCCTAAGTTTAAATCCAGTTCGTTCCACAAAAATCACTTTCATTTTTTTTTTTTTTTTTTACATGGAAGTCACCACTTATCAAGGCACGGAAGCCACTCGGGGATAAGGGTTATTGCATGTACAGTAATCAATGGGATAGTATTGTAGTAATCATTAGTATTGGAGATTTGATAGAGTGTCTTACTTAAGTAGGCGGTTTGTCAGGATTTTGTTTATGTTGGACCTGAAGACATCCAAGTTGTAGTTAGGTGGGAAACAGGCAAACGGAAGAGAGTCCCACTGGCGTGCACTTTTAAGAAAGAAGCTTTGTTCATTGAATCTACGTTTTGGGATGTGGGCAACTTTCACATGGTTCCTCCCGTAATGATCCGGTCCTGTTGATTTTACAATGTTGTGGGGTGGGGGGAGTTTAGTTCTGTGCAGTTCTAGGAGGTCCACTCTTCTAGGCCTTGCCTTCTCCCTTTGAGAAGGGATTAGTTTATTGCTAACATTTTGCAGGTCAGAGTGCCCTTCCTCAGTGGCACTGACTTCTCAATCCCACTTTCCAAACTTGATGTCTAATTCTTGCAGTGGGCGAGAACTAAAACATGACTTACACATTATCGTTTTTATTACTGGGAGGTGACAGCGATTAAGTTGTAAATGACACAGACTGACGACTTAGGTGTTTCAAGTACAAATCCAGTTTGTTCCACAAAAATCACTTTGGATGTTGGCAACTTTTACATGGCTCCTCCTGTAAGTACCCAATGTTTTTCTAGAAAGAATTCGAACTAAAAAAATATCTGGAAAACCGATGCCAACAACAGACTTTGGATTCATCATAATGACGATTTTGTGAAAGAAAGTCAAACATGATGAATTAGGAATTTCTACATGACACTTTTGCATAATTAACAGGATTTTTTTTTTTTTTTTTACATGGAGGTCACCACTTATCAAGTCCACTCGAGGATAAAGGTTAATGGGTATACATTAGTCATTGTGATTTTAGCGTAGTAAACATTAGTGGGAATTTTATAACTTGGATTACTTAGGGGGACGGTTCAATAAAAACTTGTTCACGTTGGACTTGATTGCAGTCAGCTGGAAAGCAGGCAAACAGTATAGAGTTCCACAGGCGAGCAGTTCTAAGAAAGAAACCCTGTTCATGGTATCTACGTTTAGGTGTAGGCACAGATGAAAAAGAGTGTGGCAAATTGTTGATAGTGGTTCTGGATAGACGGGTGTTTTTCGTGAAAGTCTGGCGAGGGCGGACTATAGATTGAAGTTCAGATGAGCATTTGCCATGAAAATAACGATAAAGCAGAGACATGCTCGCTAAGTCTTTTCTGTGGGAAAGAGGTTGCAGGGAAGAGAAAGGGGCATCCCCCACTAAGCTACGAAGTCTATTTCGAACTCTGTCAAGGCAGGATAAGCTGCTTCTAGCCCAGATATGGCAACAGTACTCCATTGTTGGCTGAACCTGGCTTTTATATAGGTAGAGAATTGCATCAGGAGTGAGATATCTACTGGAGCGGTAGAAGGATCCCACCGTTTTTCCAGTGTCTTTGGCAATGGATTTATTCGCTTATTTTGATTCATCAGACTACTGTTCTCATCTTGAGTGTAATTTTCACGTTTTGGTCGATGTAACCTCCAACTTTCTTCAGGTGTATTTTATTGAACTTTTGTCTGCAAGGACTTGTGGCACAGTGATTAGAGTACTTGGAAAAATCAATTGTAAAGGTGATATTCTCCTGAAGGTTCAATTCTCAGTGTGGGTAATTGAAAAATACAATTGCAAATTACTTAGGACCTCTATCAAGTCATAACTAACGGAATAAGAACATGTTACCCCCGTAAAGTAAATAAAGGGTTCTGCTTTTTTTTTTTTATCGGAGAAAACCAGATACGTACAATGTAACCTCTTTTTGATATTTTCATTTTTTAATGTCTTGATTAAACTATACAAGTACTGAAAAGACTGGTAACTGACAGAAAAGAGAAAGAAAGAACATGTTGTAAATATGTGTCAAGGACTAACGTGTGAAATTGAATGGAATAAATAGGTCCTGGATATGACCTTAAACTATATCCAGTGGTGAGGGCCCAGCTTGTGGGCTTTGGGGAGTGTGGAGCCACCCTTTAATTACCATTGCTCCCAGGTCCACTCTGACCCGGAGTGGTAGTACCTGTTAGGGTCCCAACTATGGGTTAAATAGAAACCGACTTGAAAACAACAAATATATTCTATTAAAAAATTTTTCTTCAAAATCTTTGGATTCAGCATTAAATAACCCGAAAAGGGTTGATATGCCGTAAAACAAAACAACCAACCTGAAATAAATAACTTTCTTTCACCTAAAAAAGTTTGTGTCAAGGCTTTATTTTCTTTAAGAGTCTCTAAATACAACGATTGATCCATTTTAAAAGTAATAATGTTACAGAGAGAGAGAGAGATAGAAATATATATTAAGAACAAAATGACTGAAAAGCATTGTTTTACAATCTTGGTGTCGTCCAATTAGATCTGACCTTTTCTTTTTGCAACTGTCAATCTTGATTGCGTTGACACAGCTGAGATTTTATAAACATCTGAGTTAAAATCAAATTTTAAGTTGAAGTTGCGATGGTTATAATTACACAATTTAAATCACGTCTAAGATAGGCATAAGATTTTTAAATGTAGGGAGCTCAAGCTTCCCAAAAAATGGGCTATTTATCATTGTGTCACAGTGGTGTCAAAATCAAAAACATGACTTTAGATAGGCATAATGAGCAAACTGTTCAGTGTCCATATACACAGCGACACAGGCCCATATAACAATTCTTAACCCATTAGCGGCCGAATTAAGGGTAACTTTCAAATGTAAATGCAGATTTTTTTGAGTGTCCCATCAATGGGACGCTGGCGAGTAATGGGTTAATTAGCAAAAACAGTTTTCAGTCCATATTTATCTAAAAAAGAAAATCAAAGCCATAACATTAATAAAAAGTTGAATGAAAGATCTAACAGGAAATGCAGAGATATTGAGCACAGCTGGGTTATTCCCCTTGGTTTTGACCATAAAAAGTCTGTGAGTAAAAGGGAATGCACCACATCACACATGTCCTACAAACGTTTTTACAGAATGAAGGATTACCCAAATATTCTTGAACCTACCCTGATAGGTGGAGAACTACTGCTACTTGTGAATGGATACTAATATACAGGGCAGGGCAGAGCAACTTGCTTATTTGGAATATCAATCAAATTTAAATAAGCAAATTGTATTTCATGTTTTTTATGTTATTGTCGACTGTGAATAAATGTGTAAATAGTACTAGTTTTTTTTATTTTGTTATTTGTTTTGATGATAGATGTGTTTAAGATATGAACTTCATACAGGAAAAACAAGCCGAGCATGAGGGGTCCCCTTCCACGAGTGAAAAATTTACTTTCACCATGACTAATGTTTGTGCAAAATTTCTAAAAAAATCCAAGGCATAGTTATTGAGAAAAGTGTGAATGGATGAATGATTTGGGAGCAATTTTAGCCCTATAATTCCCCCTAGGGAGGCGATCAGAGTTATCCTGGAAAATCTGTTCTGGCAAAAATTTACTTTCACCATGACTAATGTTTGTGCAAAATTAAAAAAAAAAAAAAAAAAAATCCAAAGTGTGGTTATTGAGAAAAGTGTGAACAAATGAACGGGAATAAATTACTAGGTCCAATCCCTCCTTTGTTGGGAGACTAATAATGTTATTGTTCTAACACCATGCCATCAACAATGATCTTTAACAATAGAAGTTGAATAGAATGAATTTTCAAGACTGCATAGCTTGGAGACTAAGATTGCAAGCTACCAGAAAACGTCGGACATCGAACCAAGGGAAATAAAGATGATAAAGTGTATATGATGAAGATGATAATTTTTACTATATAAAAAAAAAAAAAAAGAAAAGTAAAATGAAAGCCACGATGCTCATACCAACCACAATCAAAGCTGAAGAATAAGTTATCAAGATTGCAAATATTATTTAAAAAAAAAAAAAATATATTAAGCTAAGTATTTCCAAGCAAACAAACAAGAAATATTCTTGCAGCATAATTTCAAACAGCAAGAGGCGAAATGGTAAACTATTTGGGTGTATCGAAAGCATCCTAGTTTTTTTTTAACACAAATCTTTACTCCCAACCTTATCATAATACATTCAAACGCTACACTCCCATTTCAATATATGTAAATTGTACTACCCCCCACCCACCTAAAACATACAGTGTACATGGGTATATATGTAAATATATTATCTTTTCTCTTTCTTTTATACTCCTAGTAGCATGGCTACCTAGCATTGCTCGGGGGGAGCAGTTATGGACCACAAAATAGAAGAGTTCAAACGCTTGTGCTTGTCTGATGTTTTTTTTTGTTTTTTTTTAACTTCTCTCTACCTCTTACCCCCCCCCCACCTCTTCCAAAAAAATGACAAAACAGATACTACAGTTTGATCTTAGCCTAGTTAACATGTTTCTGAATTTTTGAGACGAGGATTTGGACTATTGTTCTCAACTTGAGTGTTATTTTCAGGACGTTTCGGTCAATGACACCTCTAACCTTCTTCAGGTGTATTTTGTAGAACTTGGGAATCTTTCTGTCAAACTTGAGGATCAGCATAGAATTTCAAACATAACCTTTATTTAATCCATGGAAGTAGCATGCTTTCATTCGACAAAGATTCACAAAGTTCAACAAGAGGTTACATCAATCAAAAGATTGTGAAAATAACACTAAAGATAAAGAACAGTAGTCAGAAGAATCCAAATTATATCTAATATGGATGTCTTTAAGTATGAGGAGTGAAGCTTGTCTATTCTTATGATCAAAATTATTTTACTTAGTATCATTATTTTTGCAATGCTAGAACTATTATAAATAAGGTATGAAGGTCAAATTAAATTTGGACTTAGACAAAGATGCTAATTACAACACATTCTGTATCAGAGATGCATAAAAATCGAAAAAATCTTACATATGCATCCCAAGGATGCAAGTCAATTTTTTCATAAAAAATGATGATACATTGCAAGGTAAACTCTAGAGATGGCGCCGAAAAAACAAGATGGCTGCTTGATTTTGAGTTTTATGTAAAAATGGAAACTGAAACGAAATAAGATCTGAATTGTTACCAATGAGTAATGAAACGAAGTAAAAGCGTTATTTAATTTTTTACAAAACTATTTTATTAATAAAAAAAAAGCAATTATTATTCCAAATTGCATTGAAGTATATATTAGATTGGCGCAAAATAATGTTTTTTATCAAATATATATATATATACACACGACATAATCACATTGACACACCGGTTCTCGTCAGTATCAGATGGGTGACCATTTGGGAATTCTAGGTGTTGTATGTACTCTCCGCTTATCTCGGCATTTGTTTCAAGTCGTCCTGTACTTCACTTGCCACTGGTATTTAATAATGTCGTCTCAGGAGAGGTGTGATTGGAGATTGTGCACCTCCTGCCACAAAAATTTCACGCGCAAGCAACCCTTCATGGGTATCCATAGTCTGTCCAAGACTGAAGGAGACTGCTGTGATATATATATTATATATATATATATATATTTAATTTTGATCTTGGTAGTTAGATTTGAATTGTCTCCCCTTATTTATTAAATATGGCAGCGTGAGAGACGCCATCATCACTTTCATATTTTATTAAGAAAATAAAATATGGAAGTGATGTGATCATGGTGTCTGTTTTCTTACCTTGTTTACTAAGAAAGTAAACAATCCAAGAAAACAGGGTCCTCTTCAATGAGTAAAAAGTTACTTTCACCATGACTAATATCTGGTGTAAGATTTCCAAAGATCCAAGGCGTTGTTATTGAGAAAAGTGCGAACAAACAAACAGACAAACAATTTGGGGGCAATTTTACCCCTATAATGTCCCCTAGTGGGGAGGGGGGGCAGCAACCAGAGTACTCCCCGAAAATCCGTTTAGGCAAAAATTTACTTTTACCATGACTAATGTTTGTGCAAAATTTAAAAAAAGAAAAAAATCCAAAGCGTGGTTATTGAGAAAAATGCGAATGAATGAACAGACGAATGGGAGTGAATTAGTAGGTCCAATCCTTCCTTTGCTGGGAAATCAAAAAACAAAATCTACTTGATCAATTTATGTGACTTTTGGAATATGACTTTTTCGTTTTGTGCTGGATACATAAATCATTTTTCGATATATATTTGTTTTTTAACTAGGTTGAATGGACAAGAATGAAAACCTGTTAGGAGTTCTCTCTCTATATATATATACAAATACACAAATCTGGGCACAATGCGGGATCATCCCCTTTAATCAAGTGCTTTTAAAGAGGAGACTTTGTTGGTTTGACCACACTACATGCTGCAACACAGGAGAGTTCATCCACAAAGCAATAACTCCAGAACCACTTCAAGATTAGTGAAGATGCTCGGGACATCAGCTGAAGATGTGGTTACACACTATCAAAACTGATGTCGAACATACCTCCCGTTCACAGGTTTACGGTGTTTGCCACTGGTCATGGGACTGGCTGCTTAACTACCTTGGCTGCTGTGGACTATTGTACATGGTCTGCATTTATCTGGAGCATTTCACGTTTTATAGGAGGAGGCAGCTCAACAAATCCTAGGTGAATGCCCCCAAGTTGTATATGGTAAACTAGCAGAAAGACGCAACGTTGCCCGGGATTAAATAATGATCAACAAATGTTTCACATTCCCATATTTTTATTGTCATCAAAATTTGTGAAACCATCTATTTTTAAATCAAATTGACTGATTGCCTGCTCTAGTTATGGAGCCATGCTGGTGCACCTGGAGGAAACTTCACATGCCTTCCCGCAGTGATTTAGTTCACAATACATTGGAGTCTTCATTGCACTGTAGAGAACCTACTGTTGATTTTATAAAATTATTTTTCATATATAACGGCTTGAATTAAAGTTTAAAATGAAAAAGTCAAGTATCATGGTTCAATTGTGCTTTAAACAGAAACATTCATTTTGGACACACCCCTATCATATCAAAGAACTTACTTTTGATTTTATATGCCTGGTCTTACTGCTTTTGTGGTGATAATGGAAAAGTATCATGGTTCAATTGTGCTTTAAACAGAAACATTTATTTTAAATGCATCTCTGTCATATCAAAGAATCTACTGTTGATGTTATATGCCAAGCCTTCCTGCTTGTGTGATCATAAAACTTCTCAAGTGTACTTGTGATGTTAGGCTGGTCAAAATTGCCAGTTCCTTCTTTCATTGGATTATTTTGATTATCGATCCTTATCGAATACATTTCGATACAAAACCTATCAAAGAACGCTGCCAGGCACATAAAGTACCTTCATGTGAAATTTCATAAAAATCAGCCCCCCCACACACATACACATAGACAAGATTCCTTTTGTATAATAGTATATAGATGTGTGTAGAAACTGTGGAAATACTTATGATACACCCTTAAAATAAAAATATAAAGTAAAGGCATTAGGCAAAAGTTTTATCCTCAAACCTTACCAGCCATGTTTCTTGGATAGGAGATCAAAAGGAGGAGGAGGAGGCATAAGACAAGGAGAGGAGGAGAATGAAAAAAAAAAAGAAAAACAAATATGGGCCAATAGGTGAGGGATTACTTCTAAAACCATGGATTTCCAAAACCATGGCATTGTAACTCCACACCTGGAGAGTGAGCAATGATTTGGCGACTTTTATCCGTGACGTCATCAAAACAGAGAACGTTAAAAAAAGAAAAAAGAAAAAAAAAGAAAATAAAAAAACACAAAGATAATATATTGGAAAATGTATACAAAAAAGTTAAATAAAAACATACATATTTTAAAAAGTTTGTAAAATATTATTTTTTTTTAAGTTTCACAATGAAAATAAACTTATATTTTGCGAAAAGTTAAATGAATGGCAATCATTTAAAACTGATTTTAGAGAGTTTTAAAGGTTAGAAATTTAAAAAAATACATAAAGGAGAGATAATTCTTGACGTTAAAACTCATCTCCACATATTCCAGTATTATATAAGAGACAATCATCAGACATTGCTTCTGTTGTAGTTTAGCTCTCATTTATAGTTTGTACAACTAACCATTTTGACAATTATTCAACAAGAGCAGATAACTCACGATTTGACAATTATTCAATAAGAGCAGATAACTCACGGTTTGACTAATAATTCTGATGATTACGCTGTTATTTACTTGATAATGCTGAGGATAAAAAACATGCCTTTCATTAAATGTGACGAAAATGCAAACAAACCTTTCTAAGAATCTGGCCCGATATTTCCGAGGTCCAAGACCCTCTGGATCATCCATCATTTCAATCAGCAGTGCCTGGTCATTGGATTCAATTGGTGCTATGGAAATATCTCGGACTGCCCGGAACTGACCACAGTTGTTTAAATGTTCATTTTCAAGACGGAAATAGTTCCATATAAAACGTCTGAGAAAATAGAAAATAAGAAAGAATAAGTCAGACTATACAACTCTTATTGATCGACTATTTCCACTAGCTACACTGATGAAGTAGAAAGATTAAGAGAGTTTACTTTTGCTTAATGATTTGGTTGTTTAGTTTTATGGCATTATCAACCCTTTGGGGCTATTTAATGCTGAATCCGGTCATTTTGGCAGAAGATTTTATGCGTTAAGCCTTTTATATGTTCAAACATTTATTCATGGTGTTTGGTTGATTTGTTGTGTAGGGGATAATTGTTTTGGATTTTTGACATTGCAAAACATGATTGAGTTTTGCAAAGGGTTGGTGCCTTTTAGGTCAGGAAGCCCGTATCTTCAGACAGCCTAATTTAGTAGCAGCAGTGTTAAGTGATCATGTTGAGTTTTGTTTCAATAAAGCAATATCACCAAACAAATCGACTGAAATATTTACGTTCAACTTTAATGATGTGTGAGTATCCTTATCTTTACTAGCATGTTATCTTGCTTATCCACATTTCCACAACCAGTTATATAAATAAGTCGAACTACACAACTCGTATCGATTGACTATTTCCACTAGATACAAAGTTTAAAGATGTGTGCTAACGAGAAATAAAGATTGGGAGAGTTTATCTCTGCTTAATTCTAAAAAGTGGTTTGGTTGTTTTACGGCATATCAACCCTTTTCAAGTTATTTAATGTGGAATCCCGTCATTTTGGTAAAAGTTTTATTCATGGTGTTTGGTTTGATTGTTTTGTAGAGAAAAATTGCTGCTTTTGTTTTTGCCGAACATGATAGAGTTTCGCAAGCTAAATTCTAAGAAGGAATTTACAGATGTCAGGTCTATCATTTAGTGGTAGTTGATCATCTTCTGGCAACAAACCAATCACTTCTGCTCAAGGAGATAGTTCTGCTTGGGAGGATGACCTATGACACAGACCAAAACCATAATGCTAACCTGACATAAGCTTAAAGAACCCTATTTTACAATAATGCTTATTTCATTATCTGGTAGACATAAACGTTGCATCAATTATACATGACGAGCAGGATACATGAATATGTGCCGCAAACAGCCAGACTGCAATGGGAAATTATCTGGCTAAGAGAAAAGACTACTGAAAAAATTGGTTGTCGACTTCGAAATATTTTCAAAACTATTGGGTGGAATTGACTGAAATTTAAAAAAAAAACCTTTGTTATGATGAGGTGCAGTGAACTAAGTATTATGTTATCCATTCTATGCACACTTAGGAATTAATAGGGGTTAGTATTTAATACAAAATTAGTACAAATTTAATCCTATTCAAGTATCAATTTGGAATAAAGCACTCTAAGTCAATAGGCTCTAATTTTTGCTTGTTGTAACAGATTAAAAAGTCTAGTGTATATATATATATATATATATGCACACACACACACACAATGCCTCTGTTCAATCTCAAGAGACAATGGACACCCCTGTAAGAGTGGCTGCACGTGTAATTGTGAGGTGAGGGTTGCATGATTCCATACCAGCCAGATCTCTCCTGAATCGGCAATGCGTGAGTTCAGTGGCAAAGAGAGACCCAAGACTGACTGAAAACAATGCCAAGATAAGCGGAGAGCACATACACCACCTGGAATTCCCAAATGGTTACTTATTTTTAGTACTGGCTGGGCTCAATATTGCTTAACTTTGGTGATCTGATAGGAACTGGTGTCAATGTGATTATGCTATATATATATATATATATATATATATATATATATATATATATATATATATTGCGGTACCATAATCTTAGAGTCTATAAAAATCCTTTGTAAGAATTAAAACCCATAAAAAACTGAATTATGTACAACATACCTGAAAACTTCAAGTGTCATAAGAACTGTTTTAGCCTCTTCTTTTGGCACCATACCGTTTTCTATCACAGATACTTTTAAGGTCCAGATAAAGCGTAAAACAAAGTCTTCTATGATGCCGAAATAATAATAGGCCTGAAATTAGGAAGAGAGAAAAACACTGAAAAAGTATGACAAAACATCGATCTGCAGCCAAACAGTAAGGAATATTTGAAAAGATATGTCGATTCAACTATTTTGCATTTACAAATTTGATATTCTTTCATTTGTTAACTATTTAAACTATTGATGCAAGTCCATAATCCCACCCATACCCTCTTCCCCTGGTGGAAAAAAACAAAAAACCCTAAAAAACTAAAAATAAAGAAAAATCTTCATGATGTACATACCTGTGATGGAAAAAAAAATATTGTACACCAAAATTCATGACTTAGTAATAATGAAGATAGAGAAATATATGTAAGCAATGGATAAGTAAATTTATGTTAAGTTGTTCTTGGAATATATGCAACTACTACCTGAAAATGCAGATAGATGCAGTGTCACAGTATATGAACATTACAAAAACAGGCAGGCAGTCAAATTACATCTCATAACTTTGAAAAAATCCAGACAAGAGTGTACTCCCTAATATTGGCCAGAATAAGTTCAAGGGAAATAACTCAGATAAGTTTAAGCCACCATCACATGCACCAAAAATTTTTAAAAAGTACAAAATGTATGACAAACTAATAGAAATAGTCTGCTTACATTGTATGCATAAACACACTCCTCCCGTAGAAACTTGTTGTCGCCATCATTTTTTTCAAATAATCCCCAATCCATTTTGAGATCCCAAGTGAATGTGTAACAGGAACTGATAAACAAGGCGATGATCCAGCCATAAAAGAAAATACTGGTGTGTAACTCAAGGTCGTCGTTATCATCATCATCTTCATTTAACTTTTCTTTAAAAAAGAAAAAAAGGCAGAGAAGAATAAACAGGATGAAAGAAAGAGACATGGAACAAGAACACAAAAAAAGACTGGACAGAAAAAAATAACACTGAACGATAAAAAAATACACTGAACAAACAAAGAAAACATTGAATGAAAGAAAGAAGAAACACTGAACAAAAAAAAAACCCCACTGAATGAAAGAAAAAACTTAAAGAAAAAAAAAACACAAAGAAAAGCAATTAAAGCAATGTTTTTTTCAACAATAGCACCAAAACTGAGGAATATTTTAGCATGTATTCTGTATGAACCTCAGTATAATATATATATATATATATATATATATATATGGATGCCATCCAAATCTTCCTCCAATTCCACCAGAGGTCAATAAAATATAGATTTTAGAGACCAAATACAATTTTTCCCACTTAAAATTCATGAAGAATCTAACAGTGTCGTGTTTATGAATAATGAGGATTAATTCTTTATATCATGCCGATCCTTCAGATTAATGTTTTCATTTTTAATGTCATTTTTACTTAATCTATGGGGGTAGTAAACTTTTACTTGTCAACCATAACAAAGTATTTCGAGTGTCACCTTTGGACCTTCAACCTCCAGAAGAGCATAACTTACAACTGAATTTTACCAAATACTTTATCCACTATTCCACAGGTCCTTGCAGATTCCCATGTTTGACAAGATACAGCTGAATAAGGTGAGAGTTTATCGCATCGATGGAAATATTGTGAAACTCACACTCAAGATGAGCACAGAAGTTCAAATAATCCAATTGTAATGATGTTGCATGCCCGGGTAACACCACTTCACCTTGATTAGAGGCTGAGAGCAAGATGGGGTGTTTGACATGGGGTTTAAGAAATTTATCTTTTTCTCCAAAGTCTGGAATATGTTTTTATTGCTGATATGATAAACAGAAAAGAACAGTAAAGTTGACATGGCGACAAAAGAGTCTGTTTTGGTATCTAGGAAATATTGCCGTTTCGTTCACCTGCTATATTTAAGTGCCAGACCCCCGTGCAAGTGATAGGAATTAAACCCGAAAGATAATAGAGAAAAATAATTTGAGTTAAAGAGAAAGAAAATAAAAAGAAAAGAGAGAATTAAAGAGAGATAGAGAAAGACAATGACCAGCAAATCGTAGGCGTCTTTCTCTGATGATATTAGATATGGCAGGTAGGTTGCCATAAATATTCAAAAAAACAAAATGTATTGTGCATTGAATTTTCATTGAAAAAAATTAAATTTTTTAAATCGATTCTTTTAAGCTTTAAAAGGTTAAAACAATTTGCAAAAAAATTGTTTGAAATTTGTTGTTATTTGTAACGATGATGCATGCCTGATTACAGGCTGAGAGCCAGATGGGGTGTTTGACATGGGGTTTAAGAAATTTATCTTTTCTTCAAAGTCTGGAATATGTTTTTATTGCTGATATGATAAACAGAAAAGAACAGTAAAGTTGACATGGCGACAAAAGAGTCTGTTTTGGTATCTAGGAAATATTGTCGTTTGGTTCACCTGCTATATTTAAGTGCCAGACCCCCGTGCAAGTGATAGGAATTAAACCCGAAAGATAATACAGTTTCTTTAAAAGAAAAATAATTTGAGTTGGAAAGAAAGAAGAAGGAAAAAGAGAATTAAAGAGATATGGTTACGAAAGAGGAAGAGAATCACAAGAAAAGAGAAAAAAAAAAGAATATAAAATAATAGAATAGAGAAAGGAAAGAGTAATCTCTAGAGAAAACAGAATGATCTCAAGACATGGGTGATTGGAATTCGTGTTTGATAAAAAACGATTGCATTTTGAGAAAGGGATTTTGGCTGACTGGCATTGAAGAGAATGCATCACCCCTGGGCTCTTGCCCAAGGGCAGAAATCCCTATAAGGGCTAAGTTGAAAGGCTCTTGTTCCTAGGTGGGAAATTGACTAAATGAACTTAAGTTGTAACAACCTGCATCATGAAGTTGTTGCCAACCTAAAGAACTTAGCTTTCCTTGTATGAAGTTTATCATGAAGATCTTTTAAATAATTATTCTTGTCCATAAGAAACGAACTCATAATTATTTTTGAATTGTTGACTTGAAACACAGTTTATTACAGCACCGACACCAGGTTGCAGCTGAGAAGAGCAGCATACCGACCAGTCATCAAAGCACCTATGATGGATGAACTCAATCGCAGCATCTGACGATGAACAGCTAGCCGAAAATAAGTGGTGCCACACAAACTTAGGGTCGTGCACATTTTGCATGCCCAGAGTATCAGAACAGTATTTTCCAGTGACCAGAGAGAGTCTAGTCACCCTTGAAGGTCCACCACCAGACAGCGTAACCCTGCTGGGTTGCATCTATGGTCCTGTGAGCTGGTATTGACGAACATGCCCAAAGGGTATATCACAAATATAGCCCTGTGAACCAGGATTACGACAAGTGCAGTCCAGAGGACATAGGGTTATATAATCGTGGTATTGATTTTATAGTAGGATTTTTGCAATAGTACTGAAGGATCTGCAATCATACCAAATATTCAATCTAACTGTGTGATTTTAACCGACTTTTCTTTATATATTAGACTAGCAGGGCTACTTGGTGTTGCCTGCAGCAAAAGTGTAATATAACTGCTGTTATCTTTCTCTATCTGTGTCTCTTTCCACAAATTTTCCATCTTCTCCACATCCTCTATTTATCCTCTGCCCAACCCATTCCTTTCCCTGTACACTCACACACAGAGGAGAGAACTTGAATGCTTACTAGACACTATTCTCTGTACAGGGATTTGTCAAGACAACCTGGCATGAGGATACTTTTCAAGAGAAGTAAACCCTGACTAAATATTCAAAATTACAATTCACGGCTCAAATAAGATATCCTCAGTATGGATAACCCACAGTGGCTTATATAAGGAATAGTGCATCTTCTCCAAGTGATGCTTCCTATAGCAATAGCACTAAGCTGGATACTCTACCAGACCAGATGAGTTATTGTACTGAAATCCAGTAACCACGAGAGACCTGATATGAGGATACTTTTCAAGAGAAGTAAACCCTGACTAAATATTCAAAATTACAATTCACGGCTCAAATAAGATATCCTCAGTATGGATAACCCACAGTGGCTTATATAAGGAATAGTGCATCTTCTCCAAGTGATGCTTCCTATAGCAATAGCACTAAGCTGGATACTCTACCAGACCAGATGGGTTATTGTACTGAAATCCAGTAACCACGAGAGACCTGACATGAGGATACTTTTGCCTATAAGTAAACCCTGACATAGTATTTGCAGCACAAATAAGATCTCTTCAGTATGGCTAACCCACACTGGCTTATAAGAGGAACGATGCCCCATCTCCAAGTGATGTTCCTATAAGCAACATCACTAAGCTGGATGCTCCATCAGACTTGATGGATTCTTGTTCTGGAATCCAGTAAGACCAATAGACCACAAGAAATATATACTATAACATATTTAACTGGTAAATTGGGAGAAGAAAATTAAAATGAATATTCTTAACTTCTTTAACAACTCAACATTTAGGTGTAAAGGAGAACTTTAATGGAATATCCTAATATCTATGCATCTTATATAGAGATCAAATGTTAGTCACATAGGAAGAGTCCCCTTGATTTTGGAGAATATCGACTAAAGTAAAATGAAACAACAAAAAAAGGGAAACAAACAAGTATAGATTCATCCATTAGTCGTCCTAAGGGACGTAACTCCTTGATAAAAAAGATCAGTTACTTCCCTTTAATTAGCGCATGAAAGGTCTCGAATATTAACCCTTTAAGGTCAAAGAAGGATTATTATTTTTATTTATTTATTTATTTATTTTTTGTACTTGTACAGTTTGATCAAGACATAAAAAAAAAAAATGAAAATATCGAAAAAAAAAGAAAAAAAAAAAAGAGTTATATTGTACGTATCAGTTTTCTCTGAAAAAAAAAAAAAAAAAAAAAAAATTCGGGTTTGTATTACTGTGTACAGTGTACACATAGATCCGAAAAAGTTGTCAAAAACAAATATATAACACATAAATGTTATCAAAGGCAAGATAAGTTACTTTTCTACCAAACTGGATATTCGTGTTTTTATTCAATGTAACATGTTTATTCAGCTCGAAAAACATACAGTGTTTACCGATGTATTGAAAATTTAAAATGGCGCCGGAATCTCTCTTTGACACGGTAAGTTTAGGAAATGGAGTTATAAATAAAAAACTAGACAAAATACGGTTCAAAACTCGCTCAATATATGTTACCGTGACATAGGCTGACATATATTCGGTGGGTTTATAACAGTATTTTGCATATATATTTTTTTTTAACTCCTTTTCCCAAACTGACCATATCAAAGAGAGATTCGGGCGCCATTTTAAATTTTCCAATACATCGGTAAACATTGTATGTTTTTCGAGCTGAATAAACATATTAAATTAAATAAAAACACTAAAAACATATCCAGTTAGGTAGAAAAGTAACTTATCTTGCCTTTGATAACATTTATTTGTTATATATTTGTTTTTTGACAACTTTTTCGAATCTATGAAACCCAAAATTTCACTTAATTTGATAGAGTAGGTTTTTTTTTTTACAGCGAAAAAACAATTTATCATGATACTGATCAAAAGGTAGCCATGTTTCGATTTTTAGGAAGAAAAGCTATGATTTAACATGAGGAGGGGGATGTCGGCGCTTTAGACAGAGTTATCTCCCTGTAGTGTGTTCTAAAAATCCAAACATGACTATCTTGAACGCGCTGTCATAAGCAGAAAAAACAAAACAAAACAAAAAAAAAACTACTCGATCAAATTAAGTGAAGTTTTTTTTTAGAGAGTCCAAAACGGATACATACAATATAACTCTTTTTTTTTTTTGTTTTTGCGATATTTTAATTTTTTAATGTCTTGATTGAACTAATGTCTTGATTGAAGTACCTTTTTTTTTAATTCTAAATTATACACAGTAGTCATCTAGCGAAACACTGATCAAGAAAATATAAACTGCTGGTCAGGAGATTCGAACCCAGTCACAAAGCCATCCTTGACTTGATAGGCTAGCATATTACTTGTTTTGATCAAACTATTGTTCTCATCTTCAGTGTTATGTGTTATTTGTGCAACGTTTCAATCAGTGTGGCCTTTGACCGTCGTCAGGCATTGTTATAATTTTTTTATAATAACTTTCTAATTAAAGTGACTTTCTCTTTATTTGCATATCTTCTTTCAAATGATCTTGACGTTTGTTTTTTCTTTATTTTCTTACTTGCATACTTTTTTATTTTATTGACATGCATTCCTGGCCACGTGCCGCATTTATCATTGTAAAATTCAGTTGAGTAAAGTCTTTCTGCTTGAGTCTTCATTACAATACAGGCATGTTGGCTGTTGTCTTGAAAAAGAAAGGAGAAAAATTACAGGCTCAGTAGATATTTTCATATTCTTGGAGTTGGCCTCTGTTTTTTGGCTGCAGTTTTGTATGTATGAAAAAAATTGGTTGACAAAGGGAAGGCAACTCTAATAAAGATCGACAGGGGATTACCTCCCTTCCATCATCAAAATTTGAAGGGTGTACAATTTTTGTTTTTCCTAGAATTAGAGGTTCCCAAATGCTATTAATTTCTAAGCTTTGTCTGCTAAGTAATTTTTCATTTTTTACCATATGTGCTGCTCCATTTTGCATCCATGTCAATTATTTTGACCTCGTTCCACAAAGGGAAGTGTGTTCCTTTATCTTTCCATATGTGACAGCTAGTCCCAACTTTTCAACCTCCCCCTCATGTCACGACTTTACGGTGTTCTTCCAGGCTTACCTTGGTAGGTGTTTCTTTTGGATTTTTCAAGTTTGAACATACACACAGACACCTGCCCTTTATAAAAAATTATATATAATAGACGATTGTAAGTCAATATTTATCAAAACAGACAAACCAAGCTGTCAATTTCCACTAAAAAAAGTGTGAAAAATATAATAAAGCTACACTAAATGGTCAGCTATAGTCGAGGGCAACTGAAAGACTCCCTTTTCATTAGCTGCTACACCAAGGTGTAGGGAATGCGCCACTCTGTTTCAAGGATTTCTCCACTTTCTCTTGATGAACCCAGTCACAAAGCCACCCTTGTCTTCATAGGCTAGCATATTACTTGAAACTTTATAATGCTCAGTGTTTATCAAGAGGGCATCAAGTATCATTTTTTTTTTTAAGTCTTTGGTATGATCTGACTGAGGATTGACCTCTGGTCTCCCAATCGATTAATGAACACTTTTATCATTATGCCAATGTTAATTTCAAAATATAAAAAATTAAACGATAAAAGAAGGCTCCTGTAGGATTTTTTTGTATCTTTATTTTAAACTTACCTTTATATAATTTATAGAATGTGTGAAAAATAACGACTACAAATGTTGTAGCATATTTCCCTGCATTCACAATGTGAGGAAACTTAAGACGTGTGTCCCTGTATCTGCGTAAGCATTGGGCAAAGCGAAACCAGGCAGGTAAGCAGCTGACCAAACCTCGAATACCATACTTTGTTCCAAGACAGGTCGAAGCTAGAAAAAAAATTTTTTTTTCTTTAGTAAAAAGTATATATATTTCAAATGATATTAACACTTAGTTTTATACCCACAGACACTACTATTTCATGCTTATACAGTCATCAGGAAGTGATACTTACTGCTGGTCAGGAGATTCGAACCCAGTCACAAAGCCACCCTTGACTTCATAGGCTAGCATCTTTCTTCAGGCCATCAGCAATTAACACATGAATCAAAGAAAATTAAGTACCTATAAATGCCATGTCGGTGGGCATTCATAGTAAGCACTCAGAAAGAAACAGCCAGAAATCAGAATGTTGCATTCATGTTAAATTTGACTGTTTTTTCACTTAATTCCCTAAAGAGGTCTCAACTTAAATTTCTTTGTTTATATATATTTCGTACATTTATAAGCTACAATCAACATCCATATGAATGCTTTGACGACATTTACGGTTTTCAAAAGGCGAACAATTAAAAGATACATCTGCCTTACTTAAAAATTGCTAGGTTTATTTATGGTGTCTTTTACATATAAAAAAAACCGACCCCAATACTTTTGCTGATGAGGAGACTTTGTTTAAAAAAAAACTATATGTCAAAATTATTGTCCGTGGCTTAATGTCTATAACAATAAAAACATCATTTCCGAAACGATCGTACAAATTATTGACTTTGTTGTTGTTCCTTCTTATGAAACAGATTTTTAATTTTTAATTCTAATTTGAATTTTAAATTATCAATCACATTACTAAATATATATATATATATATATATATATATATATATATATATATATATACACACACACACATACATACATGAAAAGCAATTGAGTTTTGATTAAAGTGAAACATGTATATGGCAGGTTAGGGTTAAGGTTAGGGTTAGGCCTTCTTAATAGCCCCCCCCCCCACTTCCTCCCCATAGAACATTTGCAGCAGACGTTTATCTAGCTAAAACAACTACCAAAAATTTCCCTTATCTTTCTGTGCCTAAAACGTAAATTCCATGAGCAAAGTTTCTTCCCTAGAACTATACATCCAAGGGACACAATAATGAGGGACTGCTTTTTTTGTATCAATAAAAATATATCTTGCTCTTCTATTATTGAGCACTCTTAATAGGCTAGTTAAATTCATTAGTTATCACTCTTGGATACCTATTACCTGGCGTGCGTGCGTGCGTGTGTGCATGCGCATGTGTGTGTGTGTGTGTGTTTTATTTATTTCCCATATATATTTTCCCAAAGCCTCTGCCGTTGATGGAGGGGAGACAAAAACTTGCTGCTATGGTTTCAAATGATCTGAAATAGCAACAAGGGGAGACTTGATTCCAAATATTTCTATCATGTTATATCTCCACTCTTTTTGAAATAGGGTACGATTATGAATATCTCCAGTATCAAATAATCATTATACACTGTGAAATTTACTTTAGGTATGAAAACCAAAGAGGAGAGATATAACATATGAGATATAACATATGAGAAATATTTGGAATCAAGTCTCCCCTTGCTGTTATTTCAGATTATTTGAAACCATAGCAGCAAGTTTTAGTCTCCCCTCCATCAAGACCAGAGGTTTTGGGAAAATATCAGATATTTTTTAATTCCTTTGCAAAACTAGGAAAACAAATGACTATGACTGACATAATTTATGGCTGTAAAAAAGTGCCAAAAATAGGCTCTGGATGATGGATGATCCCCTTAATGCGTCACGTTAAGGGTAAATCTTACATAGCCCACTACACAATTCATATCATTACCTTTCTAACGAACCTTCATTTGTTAAATTCTGATCAATAGTCGCTGAAATTTGAAACTTATAAAATTGACAAAAAGGTGGTGTGTGTGTGTGTGTGTATATATATATATATATATATATATATATATATATATATATAAACACACACACACATCTAAAATATCCAATAATTATAAATCTTAATAGGAAGGAATGAAAGAAAATAAAAAATTAAACATAAATTGAGATACTTAATTTTAAATAATAAATGAGAATGAACTAAGTATAGAGAAATGTTAAACTTCCTTTCCTTATTGAATAAGTTTTAAACAAAAACCGTTTTTGTTGTTGTTTTTAAATCATATAAATAGGTTAGCCGATATTTTTGTAAATAAACAAAGCAAATTCCAGTTACGAAACATTGAATCGCAACAATATAACTTAGTTAATTAGTCCGGATTAGGAAAAATAATTTAAAGAAATTTCATTTAAGAAATCAATGAATAGTATTAGTAAACATATTAAGTGGACATAGGTAATTAGTGGTAACATATGATAATTTTGATGTTTGAAAAAATTTTTAAATGGAGATACGAAAATCGGTAAATATATAAATCTTTAAAAAACTTTGCAAGGATGAGATATAGGTAAAATATTGTCGCTTGTTTTCTTTTCCTTATAAGGGAAATGGTTTGCATAATGTTTTATTGTTAAAGTGTTTTTTTATTCAATAAGTTTGACGAAAGGTGGTTTTTGTGAAAATTTTCAAACGACAATGTTTGAATTTGTCCAAATAGTCTTGAAACAATTGTAACTAACGATGAAATACACTATTTGTTGCTATCAATCCATTCCTTGATGCCTTGGTCTTTGTTAAAACAATATATATATATATATATATATATATATATATATTTAAAGTGATGGTTGTGTAGTTCCAACGAGAGAAAAAAATGTATATTTAAAAGAGTGTAATACACACACAAACTCGTAGCAAAATTAAATATTGAAATGCTCATATCTTTGGTTCTATGGGACGAAACTACATGAAAATTTGCAGGCTTTTTGAATATTATAATACTATTCTATGGCTAAAATTGTATGACAATTGGTAAAAAAGAACCTATATTTTCAAAGCAATAAAATATGCCCAAATTTGCTTACATTTGTATACCTAGTGTCCTGGCAGGTCAGCTTTAGCTTTGCCGCTTTGAAATGAATTTTGCTTAGAATTTTCTTTTGCATGGTTGTCTCCTCTGTGGCCTTGCCAGGCCACTAATATATATATATATATATATATATATATAAGTTAAAAAAACAGAGTAAAATTACATGGAAACTTTATTATATTATCAAGTCAATAAGGGTTAACAGAAAGGAAAATAGCTAATCCTAATTGAATTGATAACGTTATAAAGTTCCGATGTAACTTTACTCTTTATGTTTTTAACTTATTCTATATTTTGCTCCTCTTAACAGAGTAAAGCGTTTTCTTTTATCCAGATAAATTTGCCTTGTCATTGAAAATTTATTTTTTCAGATTAATTTATATAAAAGAAACAAGGCAATGGGAATGAAATGCTTACTTGATACAAGCAAGATTAAACTTCAATCTAATATAAATAATAGTATTTATATGTTAATATATTAATCCCAACCAAATAAAAAAGCTCAATACATACACAATAGAAAGTAGAGCTAGTTATAAGAGAAAAGGAAGGAAAAGAAATTAAAATTGTAAATTAAAATTTGCAATTAAATTTATTGTTCGACAGAATACTCCAAGAACAATTTTCAAAGTTCAAATTATTTTAACGATTGTCGAACATTAAATTTAATAGTAAAGTTTAATTTACAGCTTTAATTTCTTTTTTTTCTCTTATATATAAATATATATTATATACACACTAATACAAAAGTAAAGAGACTTATTATTTCATCATCTAGTTTACATAAATGCTTACAGTATGTACAGATAATATGCAAATTAGATGACAATGTTGAGAAAAAGAGTCATTCTTCCTCAAAATATTAGAAAATGGTGTAATCGGTATAAAATTATGAGCAGGAGAAATGCATAAACATCTAATTGAGAGATTCAGTTAATTACAAATTACGGCTAACTAGAATAATTAAAACATTTTTTTTTTTTTTTTTTAAACATAACTGAATCCCAAAAACTAAGACATAGTTTAATATGCATTTTGTGTGATAAGGGATATACGAAACCAGGGAAATAAACACAAACTCAGCTTCAGTATAATAGATAGATTTAGAAATGGTTTGATGAAGTTTTTTTTGTTATACACATGAAATAAAATCATCTTTTCTTAGCGGTAAGGCGCAAATAGGAAGAAATAATTGAATGAAAACAAATCTGTAGGGATCAACAATAATAATTATTTATTAGATAAATACAACTGAAAAAAAAATTATTTTGAAATGAGAACATATTCGTCTGTTGCTGCGCGAATGTTCATTGAATATTTCCCCATTACTAGCTGGCCCCCAAATGCATGGGCAGATAACTACTTCCAAAATGCTGTTTTGATAAAGCAAGATAATTTAAGAGTTATTCCCCTTTACCTACTATTTTTTTTCTTTTTTTCTACATGTTACAAATTTCCAACTAACAAGAAAACAATGCAACTTACATTTCTGTATGCTTGTCGTCCAATTAAGATCAAAAGCATAAAAACAGATGAAATATTCAAAATCCAACATGACCGGTGCCAAACTGTTGAGCTGGTCCGCCAACCAGAAGTCTGCAAATCCTACGTGATGAAATGGAGCAGTGAAAATTCTAAACTGAAGATAAACAAACAAAAACATAAAAATGGTGCAACAACAATTAAAAAAAAAAAAAAATCATTGGGAGGGGGTGTGTGTGAAAAGTAGAGATTTTTGTCTTAATTTTGGTATTTCTATAGAATCACATCCGTCTCCAAACCAGGTTCTAAGCTAATGTTAGGGCAACTAATTGGAATTGAGAATCAGAAAAATTGGAATTTTTTTTGGGGGGGGGGGGGATCGGAATTGGAAAAATGGGTTAGTGTTACAATTACTGTTTCCATTTCACTTCCTGTTGCACCATTGTTTTTAGTTGATTTTTTATGGTATCTTTTGTTTATTAAATTGTTAGGTGAAAGTACAGAATAGGTAAGTAAACAAAGCCTCCTCTTCCCACTTCATATGTTAAGGGCTTTTCTATATAATAATATTATTATTATTTATAAAAAGCATCCTTAACATGGGGAGGGGCAACCGGGAGTGAAATGAAAACAGTAATTGTAAAGATAACCAGAAAAATTTGTGTCTATTTTCCAATGCAAAAAAAAAAAAAAAAAAAATACTGATTCTTTTAATTTTTTCTTTTTTTTGTTTGATTTTGTTTAAAAACAAATTTTTTTTTTGCTGGTACTAATAAGAAAATGATGACTATTATATATATTTACTAAATGTTGTATCCAGATTTACATAAATAAAATACAAAATCAGCAAGCGCAGTGACAAGAATGGCGACACGGAGATGAACCCTGTTCATCGGCACAAAGTAAACGGACATACTAAACGCACAAGAGCGTGAAAGCCTGTTTTACTTTCTACATCAACAATTTAATTAGCAAGTCATCCCAGCAAGAAAACCACTAGAGGGAACCATTCAACAGAAAAAGAATCAAGTTTGAAGTATCAACATCACAGTCGGCGACCCCCCTGCACGTTCATTGACAAAAATAATTAACCCATGAAACACTGTGAGAGTATAATTTTTACTCAAATTTATGAGTTTACCAGCATTAGACAAGTGAACATACCCCCCCCCCTCCCCCAAAACAGATGACCCCTTGCTGTATGTTCAGACGTGAAAACTTACACAACTCTATAATGAAAATGATACATCCACGCCCGGAGCCATCATGTCTTTAACTACATCCGCGGGCCAGTATAAATGTAGCAGATTTTCGACAGCCTGGGAGAATAGGCGAAATCGCCGAGCAGTGAGATTGTCTTTCAACACTGCCATCCAAACAGAAGCAGCCAGGCATCATTGACCTCACCTAAGACAACATCAGCAACAGCTTTAGCCACTGTATCATCAGCAGCCAGCTGTTGTCGACCTCACCTCAGACAACACCTGTAGCAACTGTCCAGACGACCCCTCCTTCGCTACCAACTCCTAAGAGCCTGCCGACTGACTACTATCCTTACTACAAGCAGCTGATCGACGTCCCGATCATCACCAGCACATCCTGACAATATCAACAGCATCCACTACAATCGTATTGACTCTCAATAAAAGTTTAAACTAAACTTCTTGGTTTATCGCTCTTGCTTTCATATGCTCATTTTTGTAATTATATATATATATATATATAGTCTAAAGAAGCTTTGTAGTAAAAAATATAAAAATAAAGAATGCAGTTGAAATTCCCGGAAAAAAAAAAATTTAACCTATCGGAGTCTTAGCACCTGCATAAGCCAACTTCTAAAAAGTCTACAATTTTAAAAGAGAATTGAACTATATAAGGATGAAAAATAAAGAAAAAAAAACTTTAACTAGATTGCGAAATAGAAAACGAGGATCATCAGCTGACTACCATGTAGCTGTTTTGGAGATTTAAATCAGGACAGTTGCAATATATATATATATATATATATATATATATATAAATTACAATTAAATTTACCAAAATGATCCAAGATGGTAAAACTAAAGTATATTATAAATATTACCTTTCACCAGACCATCCATTCACGTGTAATCACCTTTTTCTTCACCATATTCCCTCTGCTTCACTTTTTGTTATCAAGTAAGATCTTTGACTTACTTGTAGTTTCATCAAATACTTTTGTATGCAAAATCCGATCCCGCATTTTGCTAATTCCTACCCTCTGATGAGAAGGAAAGTATTTCTTCGAAACTCCGCGGATTAAGGACTATCCACTTATCAAGTGTTTCCTTTTCAGATTAAATATGTTTTTACCTCTTTTTCAAAGTGTTTTTTAACATGTTTTATTAACTGTTTGCTCTTATATATATATATATATATATATATATATATATATATATATATATATATATATGATTGTACATACACACACACACATACATTGCATTAATAAAGGCGAATCTGCATAGCTTATTCCACCATTATGTCTTAATTTGCTTTAGTTTGAATCTATCCATTACATTTCTACATTGTATTGCCTTTTATAAATTTAAATTTCGTTTATATAAATATTTATTTTAAACTACCAATAAAACTTCAATCTCTGGAGCACTTCCTACCTTATAAATGTATTTTTACATTTACAAAAAAATACATTTATATATTTACACGAGTTTTTAGGTAATCTGAAAAAACACCAAATAAAGCACACATGGTCCCCCGTGAGTGCACAGTGAATGAGGCATAAAAAAAAAAGTTCAGCATTTGCCCCACCCCCACCCCATTTAGCCAGGTCATTTATGAATATCAGGAATAATAGAGGTCCAAGGATAGACCCCTGAGGTACTCCCGCATTTATGTCATATTGTTTGGATGTACGACCATCGAGGACAACTTTGATTTTTCTATTACTTAAGAAGGATTTAATTACATTATGAATTCTTCCAGTGATTCCATATGATCTAATTTTCCTTAGAAGACCATCGTGCCATACCCTGTCAAAAGCCTTAGATATATCAAGGGCCACCGCTCTACCCTCCCCTGTTTTGTCCAATGAACGGTATATACATTCAGAAACTACAGTTAAGATATCTGCTCAGAATCGTCCCATCACTACTTCAAACCCAACATACACGAAAGTATCAGAATGAAAGATGGATATCAGTTAAATGCAGATTAATTAGAACAATTAAAACATTCTTTCGAAAAATAACTATCCACAGAGGAATATTGTAGCATAAATTTCATATTGTTTGTTTTCTGTGAGGCATTAATTAACCTACAAAATTTATTGTATATTTTACAAACCTCTCTTCCCTCTGATGAGAAGAATTGCATTCTTCGAAACTCCATGGAATAAGGGTTTTCTTGTTTTATTTGCACTCCTTGTCGAATAATTAAACCATTTTGTATACCTTCCTTACAGGTTTATAAAGTTTTTTTTTAAATTTAAATAAATTTTCCAAAAAACTTTATAAACTTGATATTGATATAAACTTGAATAAATTTTCAATATCAAGATTTTTATTGTATATATACATATACTAGCAGTTCTGCCCCGTTTTGCTTGGGCTCTATGTACTGTTCATAACTTCATGTGCATATGTATTTATTAAAAAGTTTGACTATGTATGGTAATGCTTTTCTATATATAGGCTTTCTTAACTACACAGAGAAAAGTTGGTACAGACTGCAGATGGCAAATTTTTTTTAAATTGGACCCCATTTTTGATCCCTTAACATTTAGTGTTTTAGGCTCAAATTAAATTAAAATGTTTGATCCATGTCCAAGTAACCTACATCTAAAATTTCAAGTGTTTAGACCAAAAATTGGCAGAGAAGTTTGGTAGAGTCTGCAAAGGTCAACTCTTTCAACTTTGCTCTCTTGCCAGCCAAATTTTTGCTCAAAAACTGATTAAAAAGCTTGCTACATGTCTGAATACCCTTGATGTAAAATGTAAAATGTTTAGACCCAACATTGGCTTAATAGTTTGCTAGAGACTGCAAAGGTAAAATCTTGAAAGCCAAATTTTCAGCAAAAAACAATTAAAAAGCTTGCCCTATGTCTGAATACACTTTATGTAAAATTTCAAATGTTTAGACCCAAAATTGTCTGAGTAATTTGGTAGAGACCACAGGTCAATTTTTTAAAACTTTGACCTCAATAATGACCCTTTAACATTTGTTTTGGGCTCAAATCAAATTATAAAGTTAGATCCATGTCCAAGTAACCTATATAAAAAATTTCAAGTGTTTGGACCCAGAATTGTCAGAGGAGTTTGGTAGAGTTTTCAAAGGTCAAATCGTTGAACTTTAACCCCATTAACAGCCAAATTTCTGGCCGAAAACCGATTAAAAAGATTTCCCCAAATCTCAATACCCCCTTATGTCAAATCTCAAGTCTATAAACCGAAAATTGACAAAGTTATTTGGTAGGGAAGTATACACAGACATTTGCCCTTTTTATAGATATACTAGCAGTTCAGCCCAGCTTTGCTCGGGCCCTACGTACTGTTCATAACTTTATGTGCATATTTAAAAGTCTGCATATGTATCGTAATGCCTTTCCTTAACTACCATACAGAAAAGTTGGTAGAGACAGCAGAGGTCAATTTTCTTTTAAGTTTGACCCGAATTTTGACCCCATAACATTTGTTTTGGGCTCAAATCAAATTAAAATATTTGACCCATGTCCAAACCTAAATCTAAAATTTCAAATGTTTAGACCCAAAATTAGAAAATGAATTTGATAGAGCCTTCAAAGATCAACTCTTTGACCCCTTGGCAGCAAAATTTTCACCCAAAAACTCATTAAAAAGCTTGCTGCATGTCTAAATACCCTTGATGTAAAATTTCAGATGTTTACACCTAAAATTGGCTTAATAGATTGCTAGAGATCGCAGAGGTCAAATCTTTTGACCTTTGACCCCTTGGCAGCCAACTTTTCGGCCAAAAACTGATTAAAAAGCTGGCCCTATATCTGAATACACATATAATTTTACATAAAATGTAAAATTTTAAATATTTAGACCAAAAATTGGCCGAGTAATTTCATAGAGACTGCAGAGGTACATTTTTTTAAACTTTGACCCTAATTATGACTACTTAGCATTTATTAGTTTGAGCTCAAATCAAATTATAAAGTTAGATCCATGTCCAAAACTTTAAAACATATCGGCGGAAAAAGCGACCACCCCCTGTAGAAAAGTGCCTAGTTGAAGGTGAAGATATTAATGTTTTTAGCCAATTTTTCGATATTTATCGTCTGAAAGGTCGAACTTTAAAACGATACTGATCTTCATAAAATCCGTCGCCTCTGTCGAAAATTTTAGACAGACATGCAAACATACATACATACATACATTTATATATTGGTAACTAAAAATTTTTGATCCAAACCGATTAAAAAGCTTGCCCTATCTCTGAATACCCTTTATGTAAAATTTCAAATGTTTAGACCAGAAATTGTCTGAGTAATTTGGTAGAGACCGCAGAGGTCAAACTTTTTTTAAAACTTTGACCCCTATTATGAACCCTTAATATTTATTGTTTTGGGCTCAAATCAAGTTATTAAGTTAGATCCATGTCCAAGGAACCTATATCTAAAATTTCAAGTGTTTAGACCCAAAATTGTCGGAGGAGTTTGGTAGAGTTCTCAAAGGTCAAATCGTTGAACTTTTGACCCCTTAACAGCCAAATTTCTGGCCGCAAACCGATCACAAAGATTTTCCCAAATCTCAGTACCCTGCATATCAAATTTCGAGTCTGTAGACTTAAAATTGACAGAGTTATTGCGTAGGAAAATGTACACAGACACACAGACAGATACACAGACACATTCACTTTTATAGATATATAGATAACTTGAGTTCCTTCAGCTATAATCAAAAATGAAACCAAAACTTATGAAGAATTCTTGACATTATTCATTACAAGAAATGGAAGGTCATAACAAGTAAATGACAGTCACTTGGAAGAAAAAAGATATAAGCATGACACACAAAATAACACGCTATCGCATTAATATGGAGATAACGTTCATAATGGAGCAATTGAAGACAAAAAAAAAAAAAAAGAACTCACTAAAATTCGTAGTAGCCATCGTCTGGCTCTGTGGTGGAATATCTGTATGGGGTTGATTAAGTAAACGATGAGAAGCAGCACCAAAACAAACGGACTCAAGAATGTTGGGATATGAATATTATGACTGAACAAATAGAGGAGAACACTGGCGGCCCACAACACAGCCAGACCGGATGCAGTCTGTCAGAAGAAACAAAAAAAAAAACAGTTATTTTATCAACTTTCAACACCAACAACAAATAGATTCAAAATTACATTACTATATTGTATTTCTCTTTGTTCATCTACATGTCTGACCGGTCTACATTTTTAAGCTGATCTATCTGAAATTTTGGATGCACCTTTGTTATGATAAGGTGCGTCACACTAAGTATTATAGTACCCATTTGATGCATTACGTATTAATAGGGAAAAGTCACCATAATACCATATTTACATTTCTGAATTTTTTGAGATGAGGATTGGTTATTCGTATTATTTGGATTCATCGGACTGCTGTTCTCATCTTGTGTGTGATTTTCACAACGTTTTGGTCGATGTAACCTCCGACCATATTCAGGTGTATCTTGTTAAATTTGGGAATGCTTCTGTCGAACTCAGGAATTTGGACGGAATTTCGAGCGGGACCCTTTATTTACTTCACAGGGGTAGCGTTCTCTTGTTCTGTCAGCCATGATTGGATAGAGGCCCTAAGTAATTCGCAATTGTATTTTTCGGTCACCCACACTGAGGATTGAACCTTCAACTTTCAGGAGAATATCACTTTTACAATTGATTTTTCCAAGTACTCTAACCATGGGTCCTTGCATGGATCCTCATCTCAAAAATTCAGAAACATAAAATGGATGTACCTGTTAAATTAAAAACAGAAGTTTGTACACCAAAAATCACTGAAATTCATCCAATGTTTTGTTTTTCATAAAATAAATGCAAGTTTTATGTTTTATCAGTAAATGCTTTCTAGTTGCTATTATGATGGTTACATTAGATTTAAACTCTTTTTAAGATGAACTGATTAAAGGGGAGATAATTCATGACAAAGGCCGAAAATGACTGCTGACAGATTTCACTAATAAAATTTCATTTTATTTAAAAGCAAAATATACTGGACGAATTTGCACAATTTTTAGTGTACTGTCTTTTTTTACCCTAAGTATAATCAATATTTTTGTGCTTTTTCATTTTCTTTTTGTGAGCAGTTTCCATCATTGGAGCTAAACTGGATGTGTTCTGAAACTCGCGGCAGTTATTCCTCAGAATCTTGCTTTCAGGTACCTACAATACCGTCTAGCAGTCAACTTTTAGAAAGCGTGCGTTGGCAGACAGATAAACTCAAATCAACATAACGAAAACAACTAGTACGTTGAAGATGCTTTATTAATTAGGTAAAAAATCTGAAACAAAAACAAAACAAACAGTTAAAAGGAGAAAACATAATTAAACAAAAGGAAACAATACATGAAAATAATTATGTTTTGGACAGGCTTCCAAATTAACAGATTCTGGGATATCTTATCTTTTTCAATCAACTGTTAGGTGAAAGTCCGTAACAGTTAGAAAAGTGTCTTTTCTTTTTCTTTTTATTATTATTAAATCGTTAGGTGAAAGTATGGAACGGTTATGTCTCCTTTTTACAAAGGTTGTTATTCTAGTGCGGTGCATAAACTACCCAATGTCCATGAAATAAAAATAATAGAAGTCTGAGAAAAGATATAAGTTCTGTGCGAGCGAAGAAGGAAATAATTAGAATTTCTACAAATTAAGTATGGAAGTCACACACTAGATTAAATAAACAGAAACAGGGTTTCGAGTTCTTCATAGAAGAAATAGCTAGGTAAAGGAATAATAGGATGTACTAAACGTACCTCATGGCTTAAACGGGGAAAGCTCAGTTCATGGAGTCGAGTAAAGTCTGACCGTGTAGTTTTGAATTCCGCGGTGAAAAGGAGGGAGGAGGGACAATTGCAGAACGAGACTAAAACGAGATCCTGTGGATAGCGACATGACATTTTTTTCCTTTTCTTTTTTCATTTGGAATGCCTAAACGGGTAAGTTTTCCATTAAAGAAAGATCAAGAAGGGAAGAAATAAGAAAGAAAACTATATATGAAAAAACTTGCACAGAGATGAATGAGAACGAGGCCCAAGGCACTGGTGCTCTTAAAGCGTGTGTCCCTTGTAAAAAAAGGGCCCGGTCTGAAGACAGAACAGGAGGGTTGTCAAATTTTTTTTTTAATTTAATACTAAGTCACCATGGTATCAAGGCTAAAAACCACTTGAGGATAACTACTTCTATTCTTTACAAATTTTCTCATAGAAAAGATATTGCTAGTCTTTCTCTGCTCTATTGGTATTTCAACGGAAAGTGCTTAGCTGAGCTTCAATCTCTAGTTCCTATTTGTAAAAATTTCACAGCAAGAACTCATCTCCCTACCATAACGATAAACAACTTTTTTTTATCTGTGTGCATCAAACAGAATTTTCACAAAGTTTCTTTCCAATAACTTTTCGCCTGTGAAACATGTTGCAACAAGATTGTTTCCCTGAGAGCTACAACATGGTCATTTTCAAATCCATTGTCAATAACACTAGCCAGTCCATTCATAATTTTCAATCCTCTCATAATATTCATGATAATTCAACTGACAATCCATCTCATTAATCCTTATGATTAAGTGGCTTTTGACCTTGATAAATAGTTACTAATTAATAAAAACAGAAAAGAATAAAAACTCACCTCTAATAATTGTTGATGTGACAAATGGTTTCTAGGATCCAGTTCAAAAATAAGGACATGGTTAACTCCCGATGTCCGCCACCCATATGTGTTAATTCCGAGGAGGAAACAATCCAGAATGAGCAAAAATGGCCCCCTGTAAATCCGAAGAGCTGGTTCCCACTGAACAGGAAGTCTACCAAATTTGGCTAAAATGAAAGAATGGAAAATAATGTCTTTTATCCTGGAGTATGTTATTGCTATACATCTTATGAGATGACGGACCAATTTTTATGATTTCAGATTCAAATGAACAATTACAGCAGGAATGGGAATACACCCTACTAAAGCTTGATTACCACAGCTGGTGAATTTTAAAATTGCAATCTAGACATGAAGACACTTTAGAAGGAGGATATGCAATAAAATTCTGTTTTAAACTTGGAAACAATCCCACATAAACATATGGAATACTTTAGATTGCTTTTGGACCATCTTGCATGAATCGAGCAGCAGTTTTTTAGTGGCATAAGAGATTCAAGAAAGGTAAAAAAGTCTGTGAGGGATGATGAGAGGTGTGGGAGGAGTAAGGAAGTCAGAACACCAGAGTTCATTGGCCAAATAAAAAATTTCATGAATAAGGACTGTAGTGTGTCTATAAAGACAATAAGTGCACAGTTTGATGTCAGTGTGGGAACTGTACACAAACATTCGTGAAGAACTGAAGATAGGATGATTTTCGTGAAGTTTGTCCCAAGAGTGCTCCATCCTTGTCACAGACTATTTGGCCAAGATGGGCATCAAGGCAGTTCATCACCCTCTCCATAGTGCAGACCTTTTGTGATGTTTGGTTATTCCTTAAGCTCAAGAAAAACCTTAGAGGCTGTCGTTATGAGCCGAGGAGATGAAAAAGGCTGTGACGAGAGTCACTGACACACTCACACATAAGGACTTCCATGGAGCCTTCCAGAAGTTGTTGGAACCATACAACAGGTGCGTTACAACTGAAGGAGATTACTTCAAAGGGGATTAGAGTTTCATGTGCCTACTATCAATAAAAGTGTCTATGCAAAAAGAAAAGTCTGGAAACCTATTTAAGGCACCTCATATATAAAAGAAAGTTATAGACAAGATAAAATGAATATGGATATATATATAAATTTATTTGTCGGTTCAATGAGGAAGAAAACATCATCGGTAGGAGGGGCTATAAATGCTCTTTACACCTAGGCATTTCGAAGCCTAATGCTTCTCATCAAAAGATATATTTCTTTAGATCTTAACTACAAAACCAAAACAGAAGGAAAGATAATATGCAAAACAGCATGCGTGAATAAGTAATTAAATAAGTAATTATAATTACATCTAAGTGAAACACATAATATTAATATAATTATTACTGATAAATGTTGTAACCATATTTAACAAACAAATACCGATCCGCATTTAAAAAAATAATTTTAACAACTGTGAATCTGTCCTAATGCATTCTTGCTATTTTTGACTTCTGGCATAAACACACCTCCACCTTTCTTTTGCTTCTAGTTATACATCGAAATTTAGACGATTTAACACAATATCATCCTAGTTTGGCACATTGTTGCCAAATAAATATTTTATAATGTAAATGTATTGAAATCTTTGAATATTGTCATACTTTTTGCCTCCCAGTGTTTTTCTACAAGACTGTCATAGCCTTCAAACAACTCCTTACACACTATGCACAATGCTTCAAGCAAACTATAATATCCTGCTCATGTATGTATGTATATATATATATATATATATATATATATATATAGATAGATAGATAGATAGATAGATAGATAGATATATGAATTCCAAATGGAAAGGAAGAAACACTGCTTGAGGATTCATCTGTTCAGTAGGTTTTATTCCAACAAGCGTTTTTAAATGTTTAGTGTCAGATATTCAGGATAGAAAAATGAATCGTTTTTTTTTTCATCTTCTTATTGTAGTTATTCTGTCTGTAAATTGGTTGTAAGCTGTTTTTAATTGTAGGATATTATAATTGATTTTCCAGATAATGTTAGTTCATCAGGAGAGAATATGCACTGTTTCAGGGCCAACCTCTCCTGATGAATTAAGATTATCTGGAAACTGAACTATAATATCCCCCAACAAAAAACAACTTACAAACAATTTACGAATGGAAACACTACAATAAGGTGACAAAACAATCCATATTTCTCTCCTGAAGATCCGACAATAACTGGAAGCTGAAGAAATATACATCATGTTTGAATAAAACTCGCTGAACAGACAAATCATCAAACATTTTGTTTCTTCCTTTCTATTTTAAATTCATATCGGATTTTTTATCCTTTTATTATCATGTATATATATATATATATATATATATATATATATATATATCCTTCAGGGAGACTAGCCGCCCTCCTCACCAAACAATTCTGGTGGGAGAATCAGTTTAGTCGTCGGTGACCCGACCATAAGACAGGTAGTACTGGGTTACATGGTACCAGTAGCATATGACATGACCTTCCAAAGGGCGAATGAACTCTTTTTCTGGGTCAACGACCAACTAGCACCGTGTATATTTGTGTGTGTGTATGTGTATGTGTATTGAGGTTGAGAGGGCTCCCGTAAGCCGTGGTGAAGGTGCAACCTTTCTAGGAGAAGCAAATCTCTGATTTAAAAAACCATAAAGCGAAAGACCTGTACCCGCATTAAGCTGGTCTGCAGTTAAATTTGTTGCTGGCTATCTTGCTCTTGCTTGTTGCTGGATCTCAACATTGTGAACCGAGAGAGAGAGACTTAGCTGTCGTAAAAAGCTAAGACTCTGTAACACCATATTTGTATAGATACTCCCTCAGACATTTGGGCTCATGGATTTTAAATGTCTGTGGGAGTGGCACTCGTCTGACAAGACCTTGCAATCATCATATATATATATATAGATAACAGCCTATAAAAATTATTGCGACCCTTTGTTTAAATAATATATCTACTTGCATGAAGCATTTATAAGGATTTCTTTTTTTAAGCCTGTAATCTTGATTTCCTGTTGATAACTTCATTTTGGTGCTAATCTTGTATTCAAATAATTTTCATAATTGCCTGATACAGCCCATAAAAGCATGTCTCTAAGTAGATTATATTTGCCTTTTTTAGCCTATAATCTTGATTTGCTTTATAATATTGTAATAGGCTCATTTTGGTGTCGATCATATATTTAAGGTTTCTATTCAATGTTTAATCCCGGTGTTGATGCTGAGACTTTATTCAAACAAAAACCCCAAAAAAGTTGCATTGTCTCAAACAATCCTACTTTGATTAGTCGTTGATGTCAAGTTCTTTGTGTACATGATTTTTTCCCACAAATGATTTTACTATTTGCTTCACACATTATATATATATATATATATATATATATATATATATAAAAGTAAATTCTTGGTACAGCAAAATGGAAGGAGAAATTTCAGAGGAAACATAATTTAATTTAAATACCAAAGAAACAAAAGAAAACGGACAGGTGAAATTATTAAAATTTCCTTAAGGCCTTATCGTCTGACCCTCTAAGAGGAAACGTCAGAATGATAAATTAAAAGCTAAGAATCGAATGAGGAAAGAGGGGAATTTGGTTTCAGTTGGAAGACCAGTGAGAAAAAAAAAAAAAAAAAAAAATCATAATCTCACTGTTCAGGTGGTTTTAAATCAGTAAATATTTCCAACTGATGTTTCAAAATCTTTTGTTTCTAGCCTGTGTAGACAAAAGATTTTGAAACATTAGTTGGAAATATTTACTAATTTAAAACCACCTGAACAGTGAGATTATGATTTTTTTTTTTTTTTTTTCTCACTGGTCTTCCAACTGAAACCAAATTCCCCTCTTTCCTCATTCGATTCTTAGCTTTTAATTTATCATTCTGACGTTTCCTCTTAGAGGGTCAGACGATAAGGCCTTAAGGAAATTTTAATAATTCCACCTGCCCGTTTTTTTTTGTTTCTTTGGTATTTAAATTAAATTATGTTTCCTCTGAAATATATATATATATATATATATATATATATATATTAGAAAAAAGAGAATGAAAAATTATGAGTATTATCAAATAAATCTCATCTTGAAAGGAATGCTCAATATTCTCGATAGAGCATTAATAAAGAAAATTAACTGATGATGCATAAAAACAGTCACATTATTTCAATTTTTATATTGTTCCAGTAATGTTTCTTTTTATTTTACAGTCCTAGTCTATTTACTTTTTCTGATGAGAAAAATAATTTTCAAAACTCCATGGATTATTGTATTCCTCATTCTTTGAACATTTGCTAATGCAATAATGCTTCATTAGTTTATTCCTTCTCTCTCTCTCTCTCTATATATATATATATATATATAATATATGTGTGTGTGTAAAAATATAGAGAATAGTAACGGCAGAGAGATGTTAACAATTTTCATATGATTTGAACGTCTGTTTTGAATGAGAATTTTCCAAAACGTTCACAAAAACTTACCAGCTACAATGATGACCAGGAGTAAGACACAGAAAATTCCGGAAAAAAGTCCAACTCGAAACGTTACCCACGTATTTGGCTGCAAAGAGAAAGAAAATATAAAATTAATAAAAATAAATCATTTCTTTTTGGATGCATTCAACAATGTATGACATCGACAATGCAATTTCAAACTTAAGCTAAATAGACAAACCGAAATGCAATTTCAAACTGAAGCCTTAAAAACCAGCTGAAATTCAATTTAAAACTTATACTTGGTTGGACAAAATGTGATTGTTTAATAATAATAAACTCAGAAAAGTAGAGGACAACTCTTAAAAGATTGAAGCTGGATATATAGGTATTTGAAAAATTAAATGTACAATACAATTTGCAACATCAAATAGTTTTTGAATAAACTTTTTTGCTGGGCAAGTTTTGTGAATTCAAATTCAGAAATTGGAGAGGTAACCATTGTTTAAATTGAAAAATTGAAAAAAAGAGTTTATTGTACTTACTTGTTCTCCTAAGGGTGGAACACGAAGTCGTTTCATCGCCTTTTGCCGATTTCCTCCTTCAAGGTCACTGGTCACAATTTGCTATATATTAAAAAAATTTTTTGAAGAAAATCAAGAGTTGTGTTGACATGAGAAATTATATGAGTTATATTATTGCACAGTAGGCAATTGTGAAGAAGACAAATTAATTCAAAATACAAAATTTATTTTCAAAGGTTTTTTTTTTTTTTTCACTCATTTAAGAACGTGTTTGATTAGTTAAAAAATCATATTTCCTTTGTTTGTGTTTTTTGTTTTTCTAAGATAGGTTTCATCTTTATTTTAGTAGATTCTTTTCCAAAATAGTGCTATCATCGAAACATTTATGGGATGCATTTACGCCACAGCTCTATGTAGGTCTAGATGCTCATTCTAGCAAAGGAGTTTGACTAATTGAGGGCCTAACCTATGGATCAGAATGATAGTTCTAGGAAACCATCTTTCCAGACATTACACCTTCATTTGGAAGAGGAAATTGGTTTATTGTCAGACACCCGATGTACCCCCACTGAGAAATGCTGCCAATACAATTATGGAAAAATTTCCACTTTACTAGAGCCCTTTCCCCTCTCCTTTGGGACAGCATTAGACAAACTTCATATCTAACCTTACTGCAGTGAATAAATAACCTTATACACAGTTATCCTTTTTTTTATATAAGGAATCACCACTTATCAAGGTTTGAAGGCCATTTCGGGATAACAGTTGATGTGCATCAGGTGGTCGGTGAAACACCACTGTGACAATAGGCAGTGGCGTAAATTTGGGAGAATTCTATTTTTTAAGAGGACGACTTAACAATTTCTTACCATGCAACACATACCCTCAACTTTAACTGGACAAATTTCACTTCCATAAACCATTATACTGTGCACACACATGCTTGATAGACACTTCCCTTTGTCAAATGTGATAATGCTCTGCTGGTTAGTAATGGCAACTCTTTTGAACCCTGTCTAAGAGTAAAATACTAATAGCAGATGCACCAGTCCTAATGTGGCAACACTACTCCATACATGGGCGAATGGTGGTTTTGTGGAGGTATAGGATACTCTCAGGCGTAAGTAACTTTCTAGCAGAGTAGAGAGAGCCTACATTCTTTGCAGCAGCATTGGCAATGCCCTTAATATATCTGTTCCAACTCATGTTCCCCGTGAACATTAAGCCGAGGAGTTTGAGTGAAGTCTATTCAGGTAATTTATCATTAGCCATGGCTCTTAGTAGCTGAGCAGGTTTCTTGGAGTTATTAAAAGAAAGAAGCTTAGTCTTGGCAGCATTGAATGCGACCATCCATTTTTGTCTGCATTCCACTACAGACTGGAGGTTTTCTTTAAGTGTTTCCGCCATTGCCTTAGATATGTGTTCATTTGTCTTCCCCTCATATCTATTATAGAGCATGGTGTTGTCAGCAAATATAGTCATCTCAGAGACAATTTTATCAGGGAGGTCATTTATGAATATCAGGAATAATAAAGGTCCAAGATGAACCCTTGAGGTACAACCGCATTTATATCATATTGTTTAGATGTACGACCATCAAGGACAACCCAGATTCTTCTCAATTATTACACTTCTTTTTAGCTTTTTATTTTGATCCAAAAAACATACCATACAAAATGGCAGTTGCATGTCTTGGAAAGAAACCCAAACACATAATTGCTACAAAAGACTGAAAATAGAATATCACATATTTAATTTTTCAACATTATGAAAGAAAGACATCACTGCTATTAACTTGCCTCCCCATAAGGGTAAAGTTAGACACAAAGTCGGTTTTGAATGTGGAGAAAAACCAGTTCCTCAAAATGGGGTACTCTTGGATTGGAACCAAAATAGATAATTGCCCCAGTTTAGAAGAACTTCTTCACTGACAGAGTGGAGAATAGACTAAGTTTAGCATTAGAACAGAAGCTCCTTGCTAAGGGGAAGGGTCATCATTATTCACCTCAGTTTCCTTAATTAAATGATCCACTTCTTTGGTTGTGTAAAAATGAGCTGTGTCAACATGGGCCTGTCTCCATTCCATTCCACAGTTGGTCTGGAAAAGCTGAAAAAAAAAAAAAATAAATAAATAAAGGTTCATTATAGAAATAGAGCAAGGGATTTCTTTTAAGAATTATTTCAGAAAGTGGAAAGTTGTCATACTTGCCATTTGCTTTCTGTCTTCCCCTAAGCACTTGAAATGGTTTCATCCAGCAGTTTTATTTTATTTTTTCAATTTGCTACTGTTTGTGTGACAAGATGGATATATATATATATATATATATATATATATATATATATATATATATTTATCTACATACAAATACATACACGATTATTCCTTAGAACTAAATGTTAAAACTTAACTATACCCTTACATTATGATAGTTTTAAGATACAATGATTTAAATATAAACGTTTTAAAAACAGTGAAACATTAAATGAACTAGTTATACATAAGTTAGAAATCAACCTCACTTTTGACTTAAATAATAATAAACAGAGATTAATCATAGAATCTTGTTTCAGCTATATATTAATATGACAGACTACTTATTTTGGTTATATTAATATGATAGCGTGTGTTATTTTGTGTGTTATGCTTACAGCTTTTCTTTGGAGTGACTATTGTTTAATTGTTATTTATTTATATATTTCATTTCTTGCCATAAATAATTTTACCAAGAATTCTTCATAAGTTTTGGTTTCAATTAAAGCTGACACACCCAAGTCATATGGATATATATTTTTTTATTTTTGAAATCACAGCTTTATAATGTATATGAATCCATAGAACATCGACTATAATAATATATACAAAATCTGCATAAATTAAAATATCATATTTAAGCATATTTTATGACTGGGCTATGCCGGGCGTCTCTGCTAGCTTAGAGAAATACTTTTGCAGTTTTAACGAAAGAGCTACAATAATATCAGGGTGTCTCCATTTACACTGAACATTCACAGAATGCCAACATATTACATATGAAAGAATCTGTTGTGGAATTTCCACAAGTCCTGCTAGTATAACATGATCAAACAAAGGACAGGTTTTTCTAAAATCTAACATTGTATCACAAAATCCATCTTCGACACAAAATGTTTATTATAATTTAAATTAGTTTCACTTATACTATTACTCTTACACAGACCATCATATAATAAAGATTCTTGTTTCAAGGCTTATTGTAGTACCTTGTCAAACTAGTAGGGCTACTTGGCATTACCCATTGTAATGGAAAAGAAAATAGTTTTAAAAAAAGTGTAACAATTTTCTTTCTTTCTCTTGAACATGCGAGTGCTGCTCCAAGTCATAGTATTTTATGAAAACAACCTACACCAGTATCCTTCCTACTGACCTGTTTGATGTGACGAAACGGGTCACCAAGTTTTGTCCAGGTTTTTATTATTATATATTATTTTTATATATAATAATAAAATATATATAAACATATTTTATTTTATTATCTTATACATTGAATTAATTAAGGAACAATATAAAATGAATAACATTGGAACTATATAAATATTATTTATTAGGAAAAAAGAAAGTGGAAGGAAAAAGAGAATAAAGAAAGAAGAAAAATATAGACAGGATAAAAATAAATATCAGAGAAGATATAGTTGAAGTTTTGATCAAAGGGAAATTACTCTGTTAAGTTTAAAATCGATAACATAGCGAATTCGTATACTGAAACTAAAAATTATAGTTTTAGAATTAAGGAATATTAAGAATTATAATTTATGTCATAATAAATTTTATTATAGCAGTATTAAGAACTTAATAGATTTATGTATAGATTTAAATTTAGATTAATAAATAAGCTTTCTTAACACTATAATTGGGATGTCGTCAGGGCCGGTTGCTTTACTGGAATCAAGGTTCTTGATTAGCTTGGCGACCTCATGCACGGATATTTGTATGTTACCAAGCGTGTTCTGTGTTATAGAAGGAAATATGGGGAGTTGATGGCCTTCGTCGCATAGGGTAGAATTAGCTGCAAAGTTCTTGGCAAATAGTTTGGCCTTGTCTGATGCTGATGCTGACGAGATGACCTCAGGTCCATTGATAATAGTTGGGATAGAACGCACACTTCTGTTCAGGATCCTATTTGTTATTTGCCAAAACTGGTGGGAACCAAGCTGCTGATCAGCTACTTTTGATTTAACAGACTGAGCATATAGCTCTCTTGCATTTTTTTATTACTCTTTTACAGTGGTTGTTGGCGTTCCTGAAAGCGGCTTTAGTCTCAGTGCATTGTTTTTTTAAACACTTTGTATGAATTGAGTAAGTATGCAAACATGTGCAATAGATTATAATGTTATTTAGATAAATATGGATACATTAATTATAAATAATAAATTTACTAATTACTAAATAGAACATTACTGGCAGAATATACCTAAATTAATGCAATTTGTAAAAATGAATATGTGGGTTTTAGGGGCTTTATTTCTAAGTTCAAAATGGTGTAATGTAAGCAAACTATAAGGTATTTCTAACTTCTCTTCTAATTTTCGGATTTTTTAATCATGTCCAAACGCATTTTATTTCCTTTTGGTGGATTGATGGTTGCTATTTCTTCTGATGAGTTAAGGGTAAAATAGATTCACTTATTGATATAATAATCAAGTGATTGATTTTGTGCTACGAAACAGATACTGTCAAGGAGTGTAGGTGTCAACTGAAATAAAGGAATAAATTGTAAGATGGTCAATATCATGAAATTTGGAATATAGACTTGTCATTTATTCTATATATTATACTTTAAGGAGAGGGGGGGGGTCATTTTACCATACAAATATATGGTAAAAATATCATCTGACCAGAAAATTATTATTCTTTAGTACACAGAACTGGGTAATTATTTCTTTTTGTATAGCGAAAATACCATTTTTATATTTTTTTAAATTATATTTTCAGGACTACAAGCACATTTCATTTAATTTTCTTGTATTTCTACTCCATTTTTTTTCATATTGTCACCCTGAACTAAAGCTAATGAAGGACATGAAGGATTTGCTTTCTTTTTTTTTTTTTTTATATAACTGCTAAGAAAATAAAAAATATTTGGCGAAAAAATTACACCCTAAATATAGTCAGTAATTTCAAAGTAAATTAACAAGTTATAGTTGAAATTATAGTTATTTCCCTTGAAATTATAGAGTTATTTCCCTTTAGATAATAATACTAAAAGACCACATTACCTTATCATGTTTTTTGAAAATTTTCCTGAATCCAGTGAAATTTAGAGTTTGATAGTTTTGCAACAAAATAAGGCTGAGGTAGAATTCGCTAAAGGCAAGCTTCAAATCATGCATTTTCCGGCTGTTTAAGGCTTTGTTGTTCTTGTCTTTTAACAATACGTGTACACTGCTTCGGCGCCGGCGAAGAGAAGAGTTGGTTTGCTTTTCTTCATGTTGGGAAAATTCTTGCAATTCTGCATTCAAGTTAGCAAACTTACGAGTGGCCTCTGCAAACTTTTCTGGAAAGACGAAAAAATAGACTCAGAGCTATTTTCAGGTTGAAATGAGATGGGGGGAGGGAAATCAATATTAGTTATTATTATTTGCAACAAAGTATTTTATTATCGGTAGATATAAAACAATACATGTTGAAAAATTTTAAACTGCAGTAGGGAACATTAAGATGTGCTTTGTATATTATAATTATTATATGCAATCTAAATGGAAATTGACAGAACTTATTTTCACTGACGCTGTAAGAAGACTTCCCAACCACCAGTATTCGTGATAAATAACACCTCATCTGAGAAATCTTTTTTTAAACTAGTTGGCTTAAAAAAAAAAAATTTTTTTTAAATTACATTTTTACCCCAAACAAGGCACAGTGCCACTTTGATGTAAGGGGCTACTATCAGGGACATAAGTTGCAAGGATACTATGTAGGGAGTTGAGCAGCAAGATGTCTGTTCACATTACACCATTATACTTGAACTTCTGCATGTCTGTACAGTTGGGGAAGCAGGAACCTGGAAGGGAATTCCAAAGTCTAGCAGTTCTGGGGAAGAAACCATTAGAGTAGAAGACTTTCTTACATCTAAGGATATTTACTGCGTAGGGGTGGAACTTTGCTGCTTGTCAAGTTTGTTGAGGGTATTTACGTCGAGGGGGTACAAAGGTTTGTAGTTTGTTGGAGCATCCACCATTAAAATACTTGTAAAATAGGCAGAGGGATGCAACATTTCGTCGATGGGGATGGGACAGAGGTTGAAGCCTAGATGACAGTTCAGGACTTATCCGGTTGGCGACTCTCTTTTGAACCCTGTCCAGATATGAGAGACTAATAGCAGATGCACCAGCCCAAATATGCAACAATACTCCATACATAGGGGAATGGTGGCCTTATAGAGGTACAGGATACTTTCAGGCGTAAGTAACTTTCTAGCATGGTACAGCAGCCGCGACAATGCCCTCAATGTATCTGTTCCAGCTTATTTTCCTTGTGAACATTAAACCATACTTTCAGGTAATGTATCATTAGCCATGGCTATTAGTGGTTGAGCAGGTTTCTTGTAGTTATTAAAGGAAAGAAGCTTTATCTTAGCAGCATTGAATGTGACCATCCATTTTTGTCCTCATTCTACTACTACAGACTGAAGGTCTTCCACTAGCGTTTCCGCCATTGCCTTGATATGTGTTCATTTGTTTTCCCCTCGTGCCTGTTATAGAGCATGGTGTTGTCAGCAAATATACCCATCTAAGAGATTATTTTATCAGGAAGGTCATTTATGAATATCAAGAATAATAAAGGCCCAAGGATCGCCCTCGCAATTATATCAGATTGTTTAGATGTACAACTATCGAGGACAACCTGGATTCTTCTTATTTAAGAAGGATTTGATTATTTTAAGTATTCGTCCAGTTGTGGTCGATCAACAGGCAAATATCACTGCTCACACAAATTCTCCCAACTGATTTTGTCGCTTCTCAAATGTCACATGATTTCTCGATCCTCTCCCACCAACAAGTGACCTGTTTTTTATTAGGCATGCGCACATGATCTCGTGAGACTTTGTTCACTACAAAACGTCACAGCCGCCATGATGGACTCTTTCTTTCTTTCTCGACGCGCACGACTCACAGGTCAGACAGACACGAGGACGTTTGTATGGTAAGCCATTTTCCCCACACTTCCCCCTGATCTCATGATCACAGAGATGACAAGGGGGTAGAGAGCAAGGCAGGCGTTAGAGAAATGTGCCCTACCCTTACCATCAATACAGACACCACCCAATTCTTTGATAACGTCCATTCCTAACAGCAGGTCATAACCAAGAAGGTCCCCGCTCACAACCAGGGCTCGTACGGTTATTGTAGACCTATCACTGACACTAACTCCACAAGAGGTTAGCGTGCCCCCGCCGACTGTCAGTACTTGACTCCTCTTCTTGTCCCATGCGTCACAGCACGCCTTGAGCATGAGAGTCTGTGTGCACCCTGTGTCTACGAGTGCAAAGCGTTCACACCCGTTCACGCGCACTCTCACTGTGGGTAATGCTCTATTTGTCAATGATCTGGGGAGAATACTGGCGCTATATTTTACTCCCCTTGTCCATTTCCCGGACAACTCCTTGCTACATGACCTAGCTTGCTGTACCGGTAGCAACGCATGCGTCTTGGTGTTTTCTGAGCAGACATGTTCTTTACACTGCTTCGGCTTCGGCAGTCCCTAGGAAAGTGGTTTGGCCTGCCACATTTATAATATCTTACGCCATCTTCTAATGGAGTAGATGCTTTTGCAGCTGCTAGCACTGGCTTCGCATCTTTTTTTTTTTTTTAAATATTGCGGGCTCTAGCCAATAATTCCTGAAGCCCAATCTTGCTGAGCCTTGACGATGCTTGTAGCAGTCAGCTGGTGTCATCTGGGAGTCCTGTGAGAAAGGCACAGCTTAATATGTGTTCAGTCACTCCACCAAACGGCGCAGTTAATCTCTTTAAATCCGCCAGGTAGACATCCATCGTCTCATCCAACCCAAGCCGCTGTTCGGTGAACTGCCTCCAGGCAATAAAAGAGTCCGTAGCAAAGGCCGTGTATAGTGCCTCCTTAACCTCCTCCAGAGTTGGTTCATCCCCAAGCTGTTGATAAACGGTGTATGCCCCCTTGGTCAGCCTCAATGGGATGACAAGCGTGGGATCCTTTATTTTGCAAAGCCGGCAGACAAGCTCAGCTTTTTCCCACCACTCAACTACTGAGGGTCCGGCGGAGGAGCCGTCGAACTCTGGTATCAATCTCAGATCAAACTTGTCCATTGCAAAAAAAAAATGTGCCGAAATAGCTTGTGGTCGATCAACAGGCACAAATCACTGCTCACACAAATTCTCTCAACTGATTTGGCCGCTTCTCATACGTCAAATGATTTCTCGATCCTCCCCCACCGACAAGTGACCTGTTTTTATAAGGCATGCGCACGTGATCTCGCAAGACTTTGTTCACTACAAAACGTCACGGCCACCATGATGGATTCTTTCTTTCTTGATGCGCATGATTCACAGGACAGACAGACATGAGGACGTTTGTACGGTAAGCCATTTTCCCCACACCAGTAATACCATAGGATTTTATTTTCATGAGAAGACGATTGTGCCATACCCTGTCAAAAGCCTTAGATATATCGAGGGCTACTGACTTCCCCTCCCCTGCATTATCCAGTGCTTGGTATATACGTTCAGAGATTACAGTTAGGATATCTGCAGTAGAACGGACTTGCCTTAATCCATATTGAAAGCCGGACAGAAGTTTAGCATCTGTACGGTGACGGACTAGAGCTTGATTAATTATGGACTCAAATATTTTGGCAAAAAGAGGGAGGAGGCTAATGGAGCGATAATTTAATGGGTCAGTTCCTTCGCCAAAATTCTTGTATACTGGTACAACAAAAGCAGTTTTCCAGCAGTCAGGAAAGCATGATTCATTAAGGCACTTGTTGAAGAGTTTAGAGAGAACTGGAGCAACCATAGCAGAGCATTTTTTTAATAGTACAGCCGGGATAAGATCAGGTTCATATGCTATTGTGGGGGTCTAGATTTGGAGACAATTGGAGAGAGGAGATTTGCTATAGAACTTCCGTGTGGGAATGTGCTTCAATTGCTGCTTTGAATGATTCAGTGGTCTCATTTGTGCACTGTTCCACAGGAAGAGAAAAGATATTTACCCATGAGGCATCTCTGATGTGATCTCTAATGGCATCCCAGTCAGCCTTATTGTAGTACCTTGTCATTTTGAGCAATGGCTCTTCAACTTTGGGTTGAGAGTTTAGAGTGATGTCTATCATTATCACAGCATGGTCAGCATTCCTGAGTGGGCAATGGGAATCCTCAAGAACTGTTGTCAGAAATAGATCCAGCAGTGAGACTTGTTGGTCCTGACAATCTGGAAGATGGGTCGGGAATGTTACTGTCTATGTCAAGGAATGGGATATAGAAAAGTTATGGATGATGCTACCAGCTATGTCTGTGTAATTAGAGAAGCCAAGCCAATTATTGTGCTGAGTGTTAAAGTCACCAAATACATGTATTTGGGTGCTAGTGTCAAGGGAGAGTGCTACATCTATGCTATCAGAGACATTATTGATTAGAGCACAGTCCTGGGTCGAGGGAGATCAATAAAGAAAATATAGGTAGCTAATGTTATGTTGTAAAGTTAGTTTAAAGCACATGAAGGCCTGGTCATCTGAAAGACTTGTAATTCTTAGTTCATTCATCCATTCAAAATTTAAGTCAGTTAAAAGGTTGCTTGATCATTGGATTTCTGTAGGTCTTAGCTAATATCCCATTGGAATCGGAGTACAAGAACTTGATCCAGTTTTATATACTACAAAATTTATATGTTTGATCAAGATTAAGTCCCAGTTGACTACTATCAACTGATGATTTAAAGAAAGATTCAAGTGCTTTGGAAGTGATAGTCCAGCCCATACTTTACTGCAAAATCAGCAATACTTTTATTACTTGATGAATTATAGAAGCTATATGACAAGGCAGCATAGACTTGTTGGTAAATTCCTGAGCTGAACTGAATCCCTCCACCTCATTAATTACTCATGTGGGAGCTGACTGCAATTTCAGATTTTGTTAGCACAACAGAACACAAAATAAGTGCTTTCATTTAGGGGTGCAGGAATTCTAACTAGAGAGATATCAGGGAAACGAATGCCAACAATATTCAACTGATTCATACGAAATGAGTGAATGATGCTTAACAACAACAAAAAACTTCAACACTTCCAGAAAAACAAATCACAGCAACTGTAACTCAATTTGATAAAACAAAAAGCCCAGATCTATTACTATTGTCAATTAATATTACACAAACACACCCATTACAACCAATGAGTTTTTATGTTAGCATGAAAAAAAGTTGGTCAATTTAGTGACTAGCCCGACGCACAGTCCTACTTGGTTTGCATTGTAAGCTTTCTTCTTCCTGTTGCAATACCTGGTGTTTGTTGAAAACTTGTAGCTCTTAATCGATTAATCCGGTTTAACTTTGTTCAATCTGGTAGACTTTTGGCTTTCTGTAGAGTCTGTTTACTGTCCCCCATGGAAGCCAAAGTGCAAACAGTATCCGGACTCCATTTTTATATACTACGGGTGTGCTCACCATTATGTTAAATACTAATTATGTCATTTGGAAATTTTTTGTACCAAAAAACATGCTTCTCTATACATGCCACATATTCTGTAGACCCCCCCCCCCCAAAAAAAAATCTTGTGTTCATAATGGCGGTCGCAACTGATTTAAATGAGTAGAAATTAATAGACTTTAAAAAATTGAGTTTGTAGAGAGAAAAAAAATATAGATATAATATAGAATAGATTTATTCTGATAGGTACAAAGATGTCTTTGCCGGGAACAACAATTGATAACAGAGTTGGCATGTAAACTATTAATGGTTAAGCTTAGAGTTTATCTTTCTAACTCACAGCTTCAACTGGCAACTACCAGTTTCACTCTTCTTAAACATACATGAACCATAGTCACGTGTTCAAGCCATATCACAACAGAGTCGAATTTTGAACAACTCAGATGAAGTGGTGATGTTGAAAAGTTGTCTGTGTTTAATATGGCGTTCCGTTGTTTGAACGGAAGTCCATTCTGACGTGTGGACTGTCATTGTTGCTTTGTTACAAATTTAAATCTTTTTTTTTTTTTTTTTTTTTTTTTTACAGTTTTTAGTAAATTTCTCATGATTTTCGCCTTTCGCCCATCAAATGTCTGATGACAGACATTTGTTCATGACTGGATTGTGATTTGACTCGCCACCACTTTGAATCGCTCGAAAGCAAATAAAAATTAATATCTGTGCAAGATTAAATTCATTTCCTTTATACACCAAAACCATTCAAGATTTTAGATTTATGGAAAAAAGTTTTTTTCCTTTCTTTTCAAAAAGAATTTATTCATTAAACGACCAGATTTTAAATTTATAGAAAAAAAAAAAAAAAAATAAAATAATAAAATAAATAAAAATAATACATATGTATGCATGTATGTATTCAGTCAAAATAATTTATTTATTAAATTACTACAGGGTGGAATGATAAAATTGTCGCCACAGAAAAGACATGATTCCATTTCCGTTTGATGAAAACTGGTTTTCTTTTTTTGTTGCAAACCATCTATTAGTTGACCAGTTGCGTACAAATCCGAAGAGTGATAGGAGCATTCTATCATATCTGAAAGCGATACAATATTCAATGAGTGAGATTGGAGATGTGCCGTTGTACAACTCATGCTCTCTCTCTCTACCAATCCAAGTTATGACAATGGGACGATTGCCAGCACCCCTCAAAATGCATTGCTGGATTGCCACGAATAACAGGGATGTGTCCAGGATGATGAAAACAAAGTTTCCAACCACGGTTATCGTCTTTGGTGTAGTTTCAAGTGAGGGCCACATCATACCACCTCACATCTTCGAAGTTGGCTTAGAAGTCTAAAGAAACTCAGGCTTGGCTTCAGAAGGAGTGCTATAATTTTATATCCTTCTCTCACTGGCCCCACCCCTTCCTTCCTCGACTTGAACCCGCTGGACTACTTCGTTTGGTTATATGTCAGGAACATCACCAACACCAAAGCCAATCTGATTGCCGTTATCCGCCGAGTATTCACTGAGCTCCTACTGGCACTTGTGCAAAAGGCATGCTTTCAATTCCGGACCTGTACTGAGTTGGTGATTGAGGCTGAAGTTGGCTACATTGAATAGATGTCAGCTCTATTACATAATCAAGTTACCTAAATTGATTTTTTTCAATAAAAGTTATAAAATAAAGCAGTAGTGTTGCTTTCTTTAGGTCGACAACTTTATCGCTCCACCCTGTATTGTGAATAAACAAATCTAAATAAATAAAAAAATATTTAGTGCAAGTTGCAAGAACAGAAGAAACCACAGAGCTTGCTTACCAGAAAAAAATGTATTTATTTTGGTGAGTTCTTTATCACAGAATTGAAAGAAACGTTCATCAAAGCGGGCAAAGTAGCGCTCAATTGTGGCACTATCCGTCACTGGAAAAAAAAAACAAAAAAAACATTGGATCAGTATTTCTTATATCTAATAAATAAAATAAGTTAGTTGGATTCTAGACTTTTGTCATCGATAGCTTTCAACAAATATGTATTTATATGAATTTCTCTCATTACATTAATACAACCATTCTCTAACATTTCTTAATGTCCATATATGGGCTGGTGCATCTGCTACTAGTCTTTTTCTCTTAGACAGAGTCCAAAAGAGAGTCGCCAACCTAATAGGTCCTGCATTATTAGCTAGGCTTCAACCACTGTCCTATCTATGAAATATTGCATCCCTCTGCCTGTTTTAGAAGTATTTTAATGGTAAATGCTCAAATGAACTACACGTCATTGTCCCTCCTCACCATAAATACCTCCGACAAACCCGACAAGCAGCAAAATCTCACCCCTATACAGTAAAAATCCCTAGATGTAAGAAAACCTTCTACTCTAAGTAGACTGCTAGACTTTGGAATTCCCTTCCGGGGTCCTGCTTTCCCGGACGTGCTGACATGCAGAAGTTCAATTGTAATGTAAACAGACATCTTGCTGCTCAACTCCCTGCATAGTATCTCTGAAAATTATGTTCCAGATAGTAGGCCCCTACATCAAAGTTGTACTGTGCCTTGTTTGGGGTGAACATGCAATAATTTTTTTTTTTAAATGTGCGCATGTAGAGAATGAGTGACTCTCCAACCAAATTACATAGTCTGTTCATACACATGAGAGACACATATGCAGATTAATTTGAAAAATATAGAAGAAAAAAAGTGTAGTATTTTACTTATGAAAAAAGTTCATGATAAATATATAACAGAAATGTCTTCTCAATCATTAAATCATTTCTCTCCGATAGTGGTTATTCCTTTGTAAAAAAAAACAAAAGTTTAAAATTTTTTAATGAAATAAAAGTGAGACACATGATGGCAATGATTATGACTCAATGGGTCACAACAGATACATCTTGTAATTAATTCGACAATGGCTTTGCTGTTGAGCAGAGGTATAGTTATATTTAATCCTGTGAGGGGGGGTATATGCTCCCAGGCTTTACCTTCTTTCTGAGAAGGTGTTAGTTTATTGCTAATCGCCTCAGGCGCCCCTCCTGGAGAATGCTGATGGAACTGCTTAGGCATTTTTGTAGACTTCTCAAAATTACACCTGGCTTTGGGTCTAACCTCCTGGCACAAAAGCGAATAATATATATCAGCTTAAATGCTAATCAGGTCCAACACTAAAAATCTGACAACATAATTTTATACATTGATTCCTGGAGAACTTGAGAAACAAAATCGTTATCAGTTGTAAATTTCTTTCAACTGTAACAATATTTAGATAATGTGTGTAAAAATAAGATTAGAATAAAAAATTTCCGCGTAAAAGTTGAGTGACAGTTTGCATTAGAAGTTGAGCTATAGCTATGTGTATAAGAAATCCAAAGTGATAGGTGGCAAATAAACTTATCAGACATTTCTCTTTCTTTTTGAATTGTGCACGCCAAAGAGAAAGACGATGCGTGTATGTATGCGGTCAGTTTCATGACAATACTACCATTCACTTTATGAGAGGGAAAATATATCTTTGTATTTGACAAGAATAAAACTTCAGAAAGCGTTGTTATTTCGTGCTATTCTATATCAATAACACTAGCAGGATCAATGTCCCAGCGCTGCCCAGAGAAACATAAAATAATGATTTAATAAAACAAAATTAAAAAAAAAAAAAGGATTTCGACATGTTTTGGCAAGATAAATCCTTCTAGACTGAGGTATATTTTTGATACCAATCTAGTGCCTCCTTTTGGGGAGATGTTTTTCCCCCACACTAAAAAGCCACTGCATGTACTTGCCCTTCTTGAGCTATGAAACCAGCAGATTCTATTATATTGCTATTTACTTGCCTCCTCATGAGGGTAAAGTTTGACACAAGGTCAGATTTTAATGTGGGGAAAATCCAGCTCCCCAAAAAGGAATACTCTGGATAGGAACAAAATAAAAATTTCCTCAGTCTAGAAAAACCTCTCCTCCAATAATCAAGGACAGCAAAGATGACGCACAACATCAGAACAGATTGAATTACAAAAGCAATAAAAAAAACAAACAAACAAGAAACACTGAAAAAGAGTCTATACCCGAAAAAGAAAAAAAAAGTTAAAAGGTAAGAAAAGTACACGTATAAATAACATAATTGTCATTTCTATTCATCGTAAAATTTTACATTCAAATTTATGAATTAATTAATAAAAACATAATTAAAAAATTCTAGTATAGCTCCCAGTGTACTACCTCCCTCAAAACAGTTGTGTTTCTTCCCATATTCTTTTTAAATTTGGTTGGTTTGGTTGTCTTTATTTTATGGCACATTATCTAAAAATGGGTTATTTAATGTCAATTCTCATAATTTTGAAAAAAAGTTTTTTTCAATTTATTTTCATATCTTCAAATACTTTCCTGACTGCTGGAAAACCGCTTCTGTGATACCAGTTTTCAAGAATTCTAAATTAAAATTCTAATTTAAATTATCGCCCCATTAGCCTTCTCCTGCTTTTCACCAAAATATTTGAGTCCTTAATAAATCAAGCTCTAGTCCATCACCTTACAGCTGCTAAACTCCTGACCGACAAACTATGAATTTAGGCAAGTCCGTTCCACAGCAGATATCCTAACTGGAATCTCTGAACGTATATACCATTCACTGGACAAAACAAGTGAGGGTAGAGCAGTAGCCCTCGATATATCTAAGGCTTTTAACAGGGTATGGCACAATGGTCTTCTAAGGAAAATTAGATCATATGGTATCACTGGAAGAATACATAATGTAATTAAATCTTTCTTTCATAAGAGAAAAATCCAGGTTGTCCTCGATAGTCATACATCTAAACAATATAATATAAATGCGGGAGTACCTCAGGTGTCTATCCTGGGACTTTTATTATTCCTGATATTCATAAATGACTTCCCTGATAAAATTGTCTCTGAGATTGGTATATTTGCTGATGACACCACTCTCTATAACAGGCACAAGGGGAAAACAAATGAACACATATATAAGGAAATGGCAGAAACACTAGAGGATGACCTCGAATATGTAATGGAATGGGGACAAAAATGGATGGTCACATTCAATGCTGCCAAGACTAAGCTTGTTTCCTTCAATAATTACAAGAAACCTTCTCTACCACCAATAGCAATGGTCAAGAACACATTACCTGAAAGTACTTCCTTTAACCTCCTCAGCCTAACGTTTACAGGGAACATGAATTAGAATAGATACATTGAGAGCATTGTCAAGGCTGCTGCGAAGAAGGTGGGCTCTCTCTACCGTGCTAGAAAACTACTTATGCTTGAAAGTGTCCTCTACCTCTATAAGGCCACCATTTGCCTATGAATGGAGTACTGTTGTCACATTTGGGTTGGTGCATCTGCTACTTGTCTCATTCCTGGACAGGGTTCAAAAGAAAGTCGCCAACCTGATAGGTCCTAAACTGTCATCTAGGCTTCAGCCTCTGTCTCATCGACGAAATGCTGCATCCCTCTGCCTGTTCTACAAGTACTTTAATGGTGAATGCTCTGATGAACTACAAGGACTTGTACCCCCTCGATGTGAATACCCCTGACAAACCAGACAAGCAGCTAAATCCCACCCCTTCACAATAGAGATCCCTAGGTGTAAGAAAGCTTTCTACTCCAATAGTTTCTTCCCCAGAACTGCTAGAGTTTGGAACTCTCTTCCGGCATTCTGCTTTACCAACTGTACTGACATGCAGAAGTTCAAGTGTAATGTGAACAGACATCTTGCTGTTCATCTCCTTTAATAATATCCCTGCAACTTATGTCCCTGATAGTAGCCCCCTACTTCAAAGTGGCACTGTGCCTTGTTTGGGGTGAAAATTGAAAAATAACTTATTCATGGAGTTTGATTGGGTGGTTTAGTTTTATGGTATATCCTTTTTGAGTTATTTAATGTCGAATTCATTAATTTATTACAAAATGTATGTTTAAAGTTATTTATATCTTCAAATATTTATTCATAATGTTTGGTTAGATTATTTTGTAGGAAATATTGTTTTTGGTTTTGACTTCGCAGAACATGATTGAGTTTTGCAAAGGGACAGGAAAAGAAAACAATGACATCAATGTTTGGTGCATTTAATGGTCAGGAAGCTAGTATATTCAGACAGCCTAATTTGGTAGCACCATATGTTTCAACAGGTATTACCATTCTGGGTCAAAATGAACCTGGGAGGAGTGGTAAAAAAAAGAGGGGAAACTCCACAGCTCCCAAATGAGGCCTCATCACTGAATGTCCTTTAAAGATTATACTTAGAACTAAGAGTGTCAATTAAGAGAAGGATACTAAGTGCGTATGTGGAAGATGGAAACAGGAAGTCATGTGATTTATCATTTTCTCCTTTTCTCCTCACAGTCTGCATTTACTTTTTTCCTGTGTTTTGTCTATCCTAACTTTGATATAGTTTGTTCTAATCGCATTGTTCTGTCAGCTATCAGTAACATTATATTTCCCTGTTCCAACATCATTTTGTAGCCATGATTAGTTGTTTTAGTGAGTATCTTTTCTTGTCATCCTCATGAATCATCTGCGCCACTGATTCTATTCACACTTTTCTATGTTTATACACCACTAGTCTGGAGATGTTTTTCTTGACATGGAATATTCTGTAGACTGTTTGGTTCTAATTAAGTGGATTTTTAAAAATTGAAGTGTTGTTCATTTGTTTCCAAACACTTGTTAAATAATTTACATTGCAAATATTGTTTAAATAGCCAATATACAATATTTTAACAGAAATTGATTTTTGATTTCATCTAAAAAAAAAAAAAAAACAAATAAATAAAAATTCATTGTAGACCGAGGCAAGTTTTATTTTGTTTGAAGGATTTTCTACAAATAATATTGAAATACTGTTTAAACACTTTATTTTTTGTAGTCTAATATTTTTTCGTAAATAGAAAGGAAATAAAACAACAAAACAATACAGTAAGAATCAATGTTTTCTTTTTCTTTTGTCTCACCATGGAAAAATGCATTATTTGCAAACTTTAAAAAAATGATTAAAGTTCTGAAATTTTTTTAGATGAGGGCTGATTGTTTACATTACTTGTATTGATTGGACTATTGTTTTCATCTTGAGTGTTATTTGTGCAACATTTTGGTCGGATTGGTCTTGTTGTTTAGACGTGTGAAAGTAGATGTTGACATGCGTGAACATGTGTAATCATCTGTTCATTAAAGCATAACCCAGAATGTTTACAGAAAGGGTAAGCAACAGGCATTCAGAATAGATGAATGATATTCCCTTAATCGGCAAAATGGAGAATGGACGAATGATATTCCCCTATTCTGCAAAATGGAGAGTGGACGAATGATATTCCCCTATTCTACAAAATGGAGAATGGACGAATGATATTCCCCTATTCTTCAAAATGGAGAATGGACAAATATTCCCTTAATCTGCAAAATGGAGTGATCGTTATTTTTTGCAAAAATTAAATCATGATTTTAATCTTTATAAGGGGACAGACACGTGGTGCAAAACTGTTCTGTTCAGAGAAATTATTTTCCCATCCTGGGACGAATATTCTAGTATGTATACTATATATCACCCATAAATACACACACACACAATGTATACTGTAGAATGACATCACTGCTAGGGCCACGAGGAGAAATTAATTAGGAAAATGAATAATAATAAAAAAAAATTAGCTAATTCATTGAAATCTACAGACCAGCAACGCCATGACAATTATTTGTTTATCTTTTTGGGTGGCTAAATAACGATGGTGAGAGAGAGAGAGAGAGAGAGAGAGAGAGAGAGAGAGAGAGAGAGAGAGAGAGAGAGAGAGAGAGGCTGCCAGTTTCTGGCAGCAGACTAAGATTAAATTGGATGTGTCCGATTTCCAGTAGGAAGTAAATATATTCAGGAAACGCCGTTGAAGTTGAATGATTCCGTCAAGCGATAGTAATAACAAAATCAGATGAGACATCAGAGGCTGTCTGAGCTGAGATCCCGATCTTGTGAGATGAAAAGTTTAACTCGGATGTAGATGTTAGTGACAGGATCCTAAGGACACACACACACACACACACGTATCTGACATGTATCTGTTGGATGTCCACGCCGTGTGTACAGAGAAATCATTTTGAAAAAAAAAAAGCGTAAAGCAGACAATAAATGTAAGAAATAAATAATTATCAAATGCATTAAAAGGTCATTTGTATAAAAATTATGAACCTGATACATACACTTGCTGTGAAGAAGCAAAAAACTTAATCATTAAGAAGAATGTTAAAAGTATGATGTATGATGTAAAAGTATGTTTGAAAGGTCATTTTTGGCAAACGGTTACACAGGTGTAATCACAGTCAGTCCAATCCAGTGAAATGATAATGACTGAATAAAACGCTCTTGGGGTATTATATGGCTAAAGTGACAATACTATCTCAAAGAGGCGTTTTAGGTAGTCACAAATGGTTATATAATAAAAACTTAAAAGGATATTGTTATTTGGCAAGTTGAGCCAAAATAGAATCCGCTAAATTCCCGAACATACATCTCCCTCCTAACAATCAACCATCCATAACCGTTAACGACAATAAAGATATATTGTTATATTTTCATATATCAGCGTATAGTCCTTCTTTTAAATACAGCAGAAATAGAACATATCCAGTTTTTTTATTAAAAAGGTATAAAACTGAAGTGTGTGTTTGTGTGTGTGTAAAAATTGAGAAAAAAAAAAAAAAAAAAAGGCCAGGCTAAAATTACGCTCATCTTTCCTTGTGGAGTCACTACTGTCTATGCTACAAACTTGCAGACCAAAGTAAAACCCAGAGAAAACAGAATTGTCTCAGTTGCACCACAGAGAATTATAAATCAAAAGTAATGATGACGACGACGACGAGGTAGAAAAATGACCGACCTAAAAGTGTCAACATAGAAATCGTGAAATTGAGAATTTGTTAAAACTTTCATGACAATCGTTTTCTTATACTGTACGAATGACGTGTATGCTTTATGCATGCGCATATATTAAGAAAAACTAAGATAAAATTAACAAAGACAAGTTGTCAGATATTATGTTGCATCTAAGCCATTCTTGACCTTACAAATAAGAAAAAAAGATAAAACTCTCTCACATATATATATATCTATAAAAGTGAAAGTGTGTCTGTGTGTGCACATTTCCCTACGCAATAACTGTCAATTTTAAGCCTACAGACTCGAAATTTGATATATAGGGCACTGAGATTTGGGAAAATCAATGTGATCGGTTTTCGGGCAGAAATTTGGCGATTAAGAGGTCAAAGTTCAACGATTTGACCTTTGAGAACTCTACCAAACTCCTCTGACAATTTTGGGTCTAAGCACTTGAAATTTTAGATATAGATTCCTTGGACATGGATCTAACTTAATAACTTGATTTGAGCCCTAAACAATAAATTTTAAGGGGTCATAATAGGGGTCAAAGTTTAAAAAATTGACCGTTTATTTGTTTTTTTTTTTTGCTTAGCATACACCTTAAAACACCCAGGCAACGCCGGGCACCCATGCTAGTATATATATATATATACTAGCTTTGCTCGGGCCCTATGTACTGTCCATATCTCTATGTGCATATGTATATATTAAAAACTGAATATGTACGGTAATGCCTTTCTATATAATAGACTTCTTCAACTACCATAGAGAAAAGTTGGTAGAGACTGCAGAGGTCAAATTTTTTTAAAACTTTGACATCAATTTTGACCCCTTAACATTTGTTTTAGGCTCAAATTAAATTAAAATGTTTGACCCATGTCCAAGTAACCTACATCTAAAATTTCAAGTGTTTAGACCCAAAATTGGCAAAGAAGTTTGGTAGAATCTGCAAAGGTCTACGCTGTAAACTTTGGCCTCTTGCCAGCCAAATTTGATTAAAAAGCGTGTTGCACGTCTGAATACCCTTTATGTAAAATTTCAAATGTTTAGACCTCATTTTTATTTATTTTTTTTTTTTTTTTTGTTATTAAATTCCTTCTCTTCGTATCTTCTCTTCAAGAGGTTTCGACCTCTTATCACATCATTATGAAGAAAAAAAAAAAAAACTTAATCGGACTGACATCCCCTTGATAAAGCCAGGTTATTGGCAAAAATTCGGAATTTAACAACAACAAAAAAAAAGTAAATAAAAAATGATTTTATTATTTCACAACATTTTTAGGTCTTCAAATTTTCTTATTTAAGTCTTTTTTTTGGTTTGTGATGATACAAGAAGTGTAGAAAATAATTTAATAAATCATTTTATACTAGCAGAACCCATTAACCGGCGTTGCTTCGTTGACGCAGCCCTCCGTAAAAAATTAAAGTACGGTTGTTGTTGTAGCCAACCTCCAACCTCCTTATGTTAAGAACGGCTTTCGGAATAGACACCCCCAACCTCTGCATGTTTAGAACAGCTATCGGAATAGACACCCCCAACCGTCTCATGTTAAAAATGGCCAATCATCAAAAAGTACTTGTCCCTGCCAAAATTAAATGAGATTTTCATAATTAGCATAGTCGAAAACCTATTAAGTCGTCATGTTAAAGAAAATTATGGAGGTGGAGCTAATTTAAAAATTTACCCCCCCCCCCAAAAAAAATAAATTGACTTCTGTATAGAGCGATGCTAATCCGTTAATATGTTTAATTTTGTTTGTTTTTATCCAGCATGATTGTAATATGTAGAAAGCGATGACAATCGGTTAATATGTTTAATTTAGTTAGTTTTTTTAACATAGTTTTTTTCTGTAGAGAGCGATGCCATCTATAAATATAAAAGCGAAAATGTATGTATGTATGTATGTGTGTTCGCTTTTTCTGTGTGTGTACAAAAGGCTTTTTTCAGAGAAGCGGTCGCTCGCTTCATAACTTTTAAAAACTTTTTATATCACATAGTTAACAACGGAGCTTGCCTGTCTATTTAATTTGCTCGATTTCGGGAAGATAAATATTCAACATTTGTTGCTCGCCGCATGTGGGTTAGTCTTTTTCCTATAACATCTTGGGGGAAAAAAAAGCGTTCAGCAGTAAATGAAATCCTGCAGTCAAACTTGACCTCATTAACTCATTAAAACGGGCACCTGCTAAATCCAAGTAATTAAATGAATTCAAACGTGTTTCCGTTAGCATGTCGCGGTGGGGCAATGGTTAACGTCGCACAATTTTTTTTTCACACTTTAATTTACAACTTTGCCTCAACGGTTCGGGTTCGATCCTCATACTTAATTTTTTTTTGTTAACCCCCCCCCCGCCTCCCGGAGTTACCACACACACCTCCAAACACCCGGGCAACGCCGGGTACCCCTTGCTTATATATAAAAGCGAAAATGTGTGTATGTATGTATGTATGTATGTATGTATGTATGTATGTATGTATGTGTGTGTTTGTATGTCTTGCAAAAACTTTTGACACGGGTCACAAATTTTCACGAGATCGGTATCATTTTAAAGTTCCAACCTTTGCCCAACAAATATCGAAAAATTGGCCAAAAACATTAATTTCTCCACCCTAAAATCATCAGTTTTCTACAGGGAGGGGTCAGCAAAAACCATCCTCTCATGACAAGTTTGATTTTACGCATGCGCAAATGACGTCGGAACATGATTTAGTTTAAATATTTAAAAAAACCGATCCAATTACGTCAACGTCGTCTTAGCTCAGTTGCTTAGAGAGCGGGGTCATTATCTAAAGGTTTTTGGTTCAAATCGTGGTGTGAGGTGTCTTTTTTTTCGATTTTTTAAATTTTAATATTGAAACGGTTATTTAAGCCAGTGTTTTTTTTGTTTTTATTTTTCAGATTTTTTAAAGAAGCTTTAACGGTCGTTTTTCTGTTTTCTTTTTCCATCACATTCGTGTTTTCTTTTTTTGTTTTTCCCGTTTTTACATTTAACATCGTTCGTTTGCCTTATGCTAGTTTTTTTTTTTCGATTTTTTAAAGTTTTAACATTTATTTTTTTTTTTAAATATTTACTTTGCTTATTCTTATGTTTTGATTCCTCCCACCCCCGCCCGAGCACACACACACACCTCTTAACACCCGGGCAACACCGGTTACCCCCCCCCTCCCTAGTATTGTATAATTTCTGGAGCGTTCGTTTATTTATTGTAGAAGTGGATTCTGGAATCTGTGAATAGTCAAGTATCAGCCAATCAAAATGGGCGGGATTTGAGAAAGGAGAATTTATTATTTTTGAATTGGGGAAATGGAAAAATTATGTTATGTGTATAATAACCAGTTAATGGTGGTGCAAGCACAATATTGTAGGAAAATATAGAATTTGACCCAGTCTCAACTAGAAGCCGTGAGAGCACTAAATATTGAGAGAGAAAAATAGGAATTTCTTCCTCTGTAGATGTGGCGATTGTGTTGATGTTGCTCATCAGATGCAATGTAGCATTTTATTATCACGAGTGAATGCGGCAGAAATGGTGGTTGTAAGCTACATAATATAGTGGCTGTTAGGGCAGATGTATTGAATTTGTATGTGGCATCTGTTGTTGAAAACATACAGTACTTTGATCCAGAGGGGAATTTCTGCAATCAAAATATTATATAGGGATATAATAATTGATTAATAATAATAACAATAATTATTATTATTATTATTATAATAATAATAATAAAAGTGATAACAATAAGTGTAAAAATATTTAATAAATTATTTCAAAAAGACTTTATAGAAATGTAAAAATTGAAAATTTTCTTTATATTTTATTATTTGATAATACAAGAAGTTTTTCATAATAACACAAGAAATGTTAAAACTAAAGTAATATTTTGAAATAAATATATGGTTTTGTTTTTCATGTTAAGCTTCTGCTCCGTTCTTTATTTACATCAACCGTATCAATTTCCGGTAGCTTGATTGTTCCGAGCACTGATTTTGACGATAACCAAACTTTTAGTTCTTTGTGCAGGGTGATAAGTCTCATTCCGTGTTTGTTTTTATGTTTACTTCTAAATGCAAATTACTATTATTTTTTTGATTAGTGGGAGCAACACTTGTGGTACGTTTTGTAAAATGTAAATGAAAATGGTTTTTTTTTCTTGCATAATCTATAATATAAATCTCAACTGTCTGTTTAAATGTATGTATGTTTGTAATGTCTGCCTAAAACTTTTGACAGATGCGACAAATTTTCACAAGATTGCAACCATTTTGAAGTTTGATGCTTCAGGCGACAAATATAAAAAAACTGACTATAAACATTAATTTCTTCACCCTCAACCAGGCACTTTTCTACAAGGAAAGGTTGCATTTTTGCTGATGTTTTCGAAAGTCATCCCCTCTTTTCGATTAACTAGCTTTAATTTAAACCTTTGCCACTTCCGGTTTGTTGGACACAACGGCAAAGACGTCACGTTTTTCTTTTTTTTTTTCACATTCTTTTCCTCCGCGATACGGGTTTGAGCCTGCCTACTACCACTTTTTCTTTTTTTTTGCTCAGCATACACCTCCAAACACCCGAGCAATGGCGGACCCGCAGACTAGTCACAAATAAAAGAAATAAACTTAGATATTTATTTTATTCTTTCCTTAAATTCTATGCATATATGTGTGCAATGTTTGTCCAGAGAATATTCAGATAATCAAATATAAAAGGTATAATTAATCAAACAAAACTGAAAGGAAAGAGGTTTTAAAAAAAAAATTCTCTACATACAATGAAACTGGATATAAAAAATAGTTTTCATAACATTTAATTCAATCAATCTTGTTTCTTTGTTCTACTAAATAAAATTGCTAAAAAAATTTTTTTAACTTAAAAAAAAAAAAAAAAAAATGGACGCATTTATTCTATTTTTATTTATTTATTTATTTTTTTTTTAATTTTTTTTTTTTTTTTTTTTTTACTAAATTTCCATTTTATACAAATTTAAATTTATTTCAAAATGAAATATAATTTCCCCCGGATTAATAAAACATCTTTGCATTAATGTTAAGAAATTTAGGTTATAAATGTGTAAACAATTAAACTAAATCCTTAAACTCTTCCCTGATTATACAGAGTATTCATGGGATAGGCAGTCTGAACAGTTTTTGTTTCATTCTATCACTGAAATTAAATTTATTCGCCTAAGACATTTTGTTTTTTAATAATTTCCTAAAGTCTCAAGAACTTTTACTTTATTGTGCAATGTGTTAAATCTTGCTATGTTTTTTTTCTCATACTTATTTCTAAAGAAGTAATTTTTCCCTTTTTTTAGCAAATGTGGTTTCAAAATATAAAATAATATTTTTTCATTAGTTTATTTCTACATCATTCAAAGTTGCAAATGTGCGTATACATAATTCCTATACCAAGAATATTCAAATAATTGAACATAAAAGAGATTGTTAAGCAAATTAAAAAGAAACAAACAAAAAAAAAAAAAACAGCCACATTTTGAACAGGTAATAAAAAAAATTTAAAGGAAAGAGGTTAACAATAATTATCAACACACCTTTAACCCACTAATATATATATATATATATATATATATATATATATATATATATATATATATATATATATATACCTACCATGTCTAAATCACCAGGGATTACTAGAAAGCAAAATTTTTTCTAGGTAGAAACAGACGAGTGTGTATGTTTAGTCTGATGGCTGTGTTTGATACTGAGAAGCAGTTTCAACAAATGCTAAAATGCAAATGGCTTGAATAGCTTATCTCCTTTCTATTTCGTCTTGAACTAGCTTTCTTAAATACTTCCAAAAGCAAACAAGTTTAACAGGAAGGTGTTAACTCAAAATATTTTCAACCAATGAAAATCGTTTCCAAGTAACATGTACATATAAAAATAATAAGTCAATGCCAACTTAGTAAATCCTATGAGACCTGATCAACAAGATCAGTTTCCTTCAGAATCCTTAAGCCGGCCACAACTGCATGGGAGAACTCAAGAACTTCTAATTAACTGTATCTTTGGCTGGCAGGGAGGTTAAAAAACCCCTCAATGATGTACATACCAGCTTTCTTCATCTTTCACATACATTTCTATACACTAGCTATGGTCAGGCGGACAGAAATGAACTGCTATTCAAGGTAAACCAACACACATACACAATGCCACGCTGCCACTCATACATATATTACATGTGCATGTAAAATTGTGCATTTCTTAAAATTCTATTTACAAAGGAGTCACCACTTATGAAGGCATGTAAAATAGTGCAGATCTGTAATTATGGCGTCACTTTAATTAAACGCCCCCAGCCCACACTATATTTCAATTGGTGGTTTGAAGTAAAAGAGTTGAAGAGCGTTAATAGCAAACAGACGTTGAGATAATGAATTACGAGTTGGAATGGACAGAAGATTATCTTTCAGATAATCAATTAAGTGAGAAAATTAGTTGTATTTTTAGTTGTGTGAAAGCACAAAAGGAAAAGAAAGTGGACTCTTTTCAGGAATGATTAGACAAACTTTTGTAATTCAGTAAAATGATTGTATCTAAGGACGGACAAAGCAAAAAAGAAAAAAGAAAAAACATGAATAACACTGATTGAAAAAATCCAAAATCAAATAATTATCCAGACAATGAAATACATTATAATAGTTTTAAGATGCAGGGGTTTGAATATGAACGTTTTAGACAGTGAAACATTAAATGAACTAGTTATACATAATTTAGAAATCAACCACACTTTTGACCTAAAATACATATAAATAATAATAAACAGAGATTAATCATAGAATCGTTTCATCTATGTATTAATATGATAGACTACTCTACTCATCTTGCTTATATTAATACGATAGCATGCGTGTTATTTTGTGTGTCACACTTACATCTTTTTGCTGCTGAGTGACTGTCGTTTAATTGTTATGACCTTCTATTTCTTGTAATAAATAATTTTACCAAGAATTCTTCATAAGTTTTGGTTTCAGTTTCGACTACAGTTGAAGGAAATCAATATATATGTATATATTTTTCTTCATAAGTTTTGGTTTCGGTTTAAGCTAGTGCAGCAAAGTCATAGGGATATATTTTTTATTTTGTAATCACAACTTTATAATATATAAGAATCGATACAAAATTGACTATAATAATATATACAAAATCTGCATAAATTAAAATATATTTAAGCATATTTTATGACCGGGCTACACTGGGCGTCCCTACTAGCTTAGATAAATACTTTTGCAGTTTAACAAAAGAGTTACAATAATATCAGGGCATCTCTATTTATGCTGAACATTCACACAATGCCAGCATATTACATATGAAAAAGTCCACTGTGGTATTTCCAAAGGTTCTGCTAGTCTCGGTTATTATTTTAGTGTTTCAACCAATGTAACCTCCAACCTTCTTCAGGTACATCTTGTTGGGCATCAAAATTCAGAAAACATAAAAAGAAAAATCACAAAAAAAATAAGAATTAAAAATAGACTAAGTCTAAAAAAATATTAAGTCAGAAAAACAAAATCAATTTTTCATTTGATTTTGTAACTGATTTTTTACTTTTTAAAAATCAAAATCAAATTATGCTAAAACGTAAAAAAGATTTTTTTCAAAAAGTAACAAAAAGTTGAAAATTTGCAGAAGAAATTAAGTCCAAAAAATTCAAAAGAAGATTTTTAAGTCACAAAAAAGTATTTAAATGTAGAAAACATTAGAAAATGACTCACTTTGAACAATTCATTCAAATAAAAAACACTGCTAAAAGAAATTTTAAAAGTTGCTAAAAATAGGGGGGAAAAAAATGATGCTAAAAAATTTCAAGTCTCTAAAAAAGAAAAAAAAAGAAAAGATTTGCTAAAAAATTTTTTTTAAAAACCACTAAACAAAATATAAAAAGTCACCCCCACCCCCCCAAAAATCTTGTATATTAAAGTAATTAACACTTTGGATGGGGTAATCAAGCAAATGAACCTTTCATGGTCGCAAAAATCACTAACACTGAGTTCTCCAGCCTTTTCAACGAATCATTTTTCAACGGCCATTAGTCAAACTGAAAAATGACCCATTGTTTATTTCTCAACCTAATATAATTATCATTTCCCCCTCAATTATCATTTCCCCCTCACAAGTTGGTTGGATCAGCAGGTTCCCACCATTAGATACACTGAGGGCATTGCCATGGCTGCAGCAAGGAAGGTAGGCCCAAGTATGGAATACTGTTGTCACATTTAGGCTAGTGCATTTGCTACTAGTCTCTCTCACTTGTGGACAGGGTTCAAAAGAGTTGCTAACCTAATAGGTCCCGAACTGTCAGCTAGGTTTCAGCCTCTGTTCCATCAATGAAATATTGCATCCCTCTGCCTGTTTTACTAGTATTTTAATAGTAGATGCTCTGACGAACTACAAGCCCTTGTACCCCCCTTGATGTAAATACCCCAGTCAAACCTGACAAGCAGCAAAGTCCCACCCCTACACAGTAGAGATCCCTAGATGTAAGAAAGCCTTCTACTCTAATAGTTTCTTCCCCAGAACTGCTGGACTTTGAAATTCCCTTCTGATTTCTGCTTCCTCAACTCTACTGACATGCAGAAGTTCAAGTGTAATGTGAACTGATATCTTGCTGCTAAACTACCTACATTTTATCCCTGCAATTATGTCCCAGATAGTAGCCCCTTACATCTAAGTGGCACTGTGCCTTGTTTGGGGTGAAAATGCAATAAAAAAAAAAAAAAAAAAAAGAAAAAAAAAGTTACGATGACATGCAATTTGAGATCAGTGTTGGTCACTTTCTCTTTTGCAGTGTCATAGCGTCTTAGTCTCTGAATCCCTGGATACACAAATACAGTTTATTTAAAAAAATTCTAGCAGCTTTCTCAAAATTTCTAATTCCTTCCAAAAGTTCATAACGCATATGTCTAATTTCTTCTGCCAGCCATTTTACCTGAAAAAAAAAAAAAAGGAAAGAAAAGCAAAACAAAAAATAAAACAAATTTTTTTCAATGCTAACCTTCAGGTGATGGCGCTTCTTCCTGAGCTGCATATAACATTTCTTTCATCGACTGAAAAGAAAAATAGAAAACTCATTTCACCCAAGATCACTGTACACAAAAATAAACAGGACATCTAAAGGTTGGAATGCACACTGGCTAAAATGTAGTATAAATATAACGATATCAGAAATAGATGTGTAAAACTATTGTTAAAAAAAAAAAAAAATGGAAATTTCCAAATAAAATTAGAGTAAGCAGGGAAGTGGAAAATTCCATTAGAAGTCAAGATTAGAATTAGGGCTACATGTCAGAATATGACATCAAACAGTAAGTTACTAGAGACATGCAGCAGATAAGCTGATACACTCTTTCTGTTTTCTGAACCATGTAAAAGAACAGTCGGGTTTGAAACAACTGCTCTTCCCCACTATTGGTTGGAGGTATTATGCATGTATAATAAAAAAATCAAAAAAAAAATCCTGAAAACATTGTTAAGCCTTTAATAATTGTGTTCTGCCAGTATTTAATAATTTTTTACAATTGCTGTTTAGTTGTTGGATTATTGTAGGTATAAACCGTGCATACGTTTTGTATAGGATTGATCCGTAGATCAACTTCTTTTGATTGGTCCGTAAATCAACTTCTTTTGAATAAAGTAGATTTTGTTAATAGTTTGTGAATGACAGAGTCTATTTAATGCATAGATGAAAACTAATGATGAGACGATTTCAATATTTTCCCCAGATTCTGATACGATTACCGATGACAAACGAAGGTTATCGCATGATCCTCAGGAGATATTCCCATTGAAGTAATGGGATTCATTGCAGATTCCCTGCATCAACATCTAGGCTAGCTTACAATTAAAAGTTACAAAATAATCACAATGAGCAAAGGGTCACGTAGAGATAACAGAACAATGTTAGTTGATTGTTGAGTTTCATGGCATGTCAATCATCATTTTATGCTGAAATGATACACGTATTGAATACTCATTTGTAGATCTTTTTTTTTGTAGACGGATATTTTCTTAATAAATAATCTGTAAATGATAGATTCTATTGAAGCCATAGATAAGGTTCTGACAGCTACTATCATTACTTAGGGTAAGATAATTGATGTGCTTGTCATTCCCTTTGTTGATTAACCTAACCATACCATTGATAATATGCTGAAGCAAAGGGAGATAATTCATCTAAATCTGAAGCAGTTGAATTGATTGGTTGTTGAGTTATTGTGCGCAGAAATCGTACATGTTTTGTATACAATTTGGTTTGTAGGTCGATTTTTTTTTTTTTTGCAATCATATTTTGTAAACAGATAACCTGTAAACGATAGTTTCCATTCATTTAACCCATGTGTTAGTTCACTTCGTACTTCCTACAATGTAGAATAAAAGTTGGCCGGATGCCAAATTGAATATCCACTCAAGACAGGGGACATAACTAAGTATATAGAAAAAGGCCACCAAGTTTGATAACTCCAATATGATAAATCTTAAAAATATTTGTATTAGAGCGAATTTGGAGAGGAGTGGGGATAGTAACAACTAAAGGGTAACTCCCTATGCTTCAAAGCTCCCAAATTGGGGGATTCACTGCTAGAATACAGTTTTGTGTCAAACCCAGGGCATCATTGGCATCATCTTCATTTTCAGTTTAACATCCGTTTAACATGCTTGCGTTGAGAAATTGACTTCCAAACTAACCTATCTCTGGCCAGGTCTTTATTTCTGTCAAATCCATTTTATCACTCTTATATTTTCTTTGGCCTTCCCCTGTGAACTGAATATGCTACCTTAACAGATGTAAAAACTCATCCATTCTTTCAACGTGACCATACCATCAAAGTCTCCTGTTTTGCACACATCTCTTTACACTGTTCAGATTTAATCTTGTTTTGAGGTCATCAGAACAAAGCCTGTCTTAAGACTCGTATTACACATCTAATGTATTATTCTCATGTCATTTCTCACCATGCAACACATGTCCTCAACCCTCACTGATCACGTTTCACTTCCATACAGTGATAATGCTCTGCTATTTGGTAATGACAGAAGTTGCCTGAACTTACTTTATCCACTCCCTACTCTTGTAATCACACGAGCACCTGCTCCACTTTGTGTGCTCCAATATAACTATCACGGTAACAAAACTTCTTGACAACTTAAACACCTTTGCCATCCAGAAAAACAAAATTATTATGGGTAAAGAGGAATTTCACATGAAGATGTACTGATAGCCAAATTTGTCAACTGCATAATCAATCTCTGTGAGAAGGAAACACTGAAAGTTTTGAACTGCGCACTGTTACGGATTTGTTCCTAGTCTACCACGTTAATATGTAACAGATTTGTTCCTAGTCTAGGGGTAACGGAACACCGTAAACATATCAATGAAAAATAAAAGAGTAAAAAAAAGATATTTTGAAAAGAAAAACAAATTTTTATTAACAAAGAAAAAGAGAAACAAAATCAAAATAGTATCTATTTACAATGCCTCCCCACAGGACAGAGTTAGACACCAGGGTTGTTTTTTAACGTGGAGAAAAGGTACAAGAATAAAAATTGTCTCAGTCGTGAAGGACTGCTCTTCCACCGAAAGAGGACAAGAAATGGAAGTGCAGCATCTGAAGAACAGATACTAAATAGTAAAGAAAACGAAATGTCAAATAAGCTGTTTATAATCGATAGTATAAGGGAGATAACTCTTTTCTAGTTATTTCCCTTTTATTAGAAGTAAATTTTTTTATAGTAATGTTTGTTTTTATCTTTAGACATAAATGCTTTTTGGTCAAATATAATTCAGAAAAATCTATATTTACTATTGATGAAAGAGATCTTTCTCTATATCTTGTTTGGTTCATTGGCTTTTTAAATAACTCGAGTTTTCTTGTGTTTTCCTTCGGTCGGAGTTATAATAGGTGGTCGCCGCTCATTGCGTCCCAACATCGTGTTATAACTGAGTTAAAAATAACGATCATTCACTATTTATAGTTATCGCTAGAGAAGGTTCCAGAAAGAACAAAAAAGAATATTTTTTGTTCCATCTTTTAAAAGTCTCCAGAGACGCTAAAAAAACATTTTTCATTCAAATTCTTAAGTAATACTTTTTTTTTATATTTAATATAATCTTTTAATTAAGTAATTTATCATTTTTTATATTTTATATTATTGTATAATATTTTAAGTATTGTTATTTTGTTATAATTATTAATTATATTAATAATTATTTTTATTATATATTTTTATTTGGATAGCGCACATGTAACATACGTAAAATGCAAAACCATTTCAAAAACAATGTTAGATCAAGTTAGTTGTTGAATTTTACGACATGTCAACCAAACTGGGTCATTTTATGCCGAAATCACACATGTTTTGGATATGATTGGTTTGCATGTTAATTTACTTTTTATACGTATATTTTATAAACATAGCATGTAAACAGTTTTTTGGTTCCCCCAACAAAAGGAGAGTGGACCTGTAAATTCACCCTTGTCCGTTCGTCTGCACTTTTCTCAATAACTACGCCTTGGAAATTTTTGAAATTTTGCACAAAGATTAAGCATGATATGAGTAAAAAAGTAACAGAACAAATTTTCCGGAAAAACTCCGGTTGCCCCCCCCTCCCTAGGAGTGTCTTTCAGGTTAAAATGGCTAAAATTGACACTTTTATGCTTTTTTTTTAAAAGATTGATGCCTTGGATTTTTATAAAACTTTCTGAAAAGTTCTAACTAATTTCGATATAATTTTGTTTGTCTATGCTTCGCGATAACTCTTGGGTGTGTCCCAGGGACTCTTTTAGAGCTAATAAAAACACTCCATTTTTGGGACTATTTGACAATATTTGTCCAAAATTTTGTGTGTATGTCTATTTAGCAGTTTTGCATGATGTTGAACTCAAATCAAAATATGTTAAAGCCTTGGGGACCTTTGGGCCTAAATGGGGAGGGGAGGGGCAAATGATGGACTTAATCATTTCTTTTTTTTGCATGGTGCAGAACTCAAATTTACATATGTTAAGGCCTAAAACTTTCACCAGGACTTTTGGGGCTAAATGGGGGAGGGGGCAAATGCTGAACTTAGTCATTTTTTTTTATGCCTCGTTCACTGTGCACTCACCATGCATGCTTCATTTGTTTTTATGACAATTGCTCCAGACAAGAGATGAAGCCATTTGGTATACAAAACTAATAAGAATGAAAGATGATTATCGCAAAGACAGGAGATGCTTTTTGGCATTAGTTTTGAAAATACCATGGTAGGAGGAAAACAGTCAGCAGGAAGAGAGTTCCACAAACCTGCAGTTCTTAGAAAAAAAGTTTCTAAAACAAGACGCCGTTATACAACAAGGCATGAAGACAGCAAATTAATTGAGACCACTAGACCAACGAGTCAAATGAGCTGAAACAAAGGAAGCAGAGATCAGACACTTCACAATAGCATTTATAAAAAATGATTTTTTAGATCCATTTTTGTAGATGAAATTTTATAAATAAATTGTCTATAAATATGGAAGTGACGGTGCGACACGAACTGAAAAACCTGAACGTAGCAGGTTCAAATCCAGTTCATTCCACTGAAGAAACCTACATCCGACCTTGTGTCTAACCTCTTGGAGAGGAGGACATAAAATAAATTGTCTATTAACGATAGTTTCTATTTAACTCATAGATGAAACTAGTGGCAATCAAGGAATGACTTCATGTTTCCTAAAACCCTTAAATTGGGGCTTTACAACCGAATCCACTTTAAGATCATTGTTGGTTAGTGTTATAGATTATGTGTGTGTGTGTGTGTGTGTGCAAATCTCGCTAGATTCAGCCACTCTGATGAGTCGTAGACGACGAAACACGTGTCAGTAGATAATTATATTTTAAAAACAATATATATGCCGCTTCCCATATGAGGGTACCAAATTGGTTAGGAAAAAATGCACTTTCGTAAATAATTGAATTCATTCGAAACGTATCGCAAAAACAAATAACATTTATGTGCAAATACATTTAGGTACGGCCGGCTATGTTTGTGTACCTTCAACCTAATTTAAAAGGAAAAAAACAGGGTGTGGCTAGAAACTCTTATGTATGACTAATTGAAATCTGTTTCTGCAAAAACAGAAACAACTTATCCTGATTCGCAATCAAGTCTGAGAGCTTTTTTTTTTTTTAACACTCAACGAAAAGGAGGAATTGGCACCAAAACTACAAAACTAATCAGATAATTTGTTGTTTTCTTTTTGTTGCATTCTTTCTTTTTATCACCTTTGTTTCCACCTCCTTTCATCTCACTGCAAAATCACAAGCTTAGTAAAATGAGATGTCCATCTCTTTGTTTAGTTCTGATGAGGGTTGAGGACATGTGTTGCATGGAAAGAAATGACATGAGAATCATAGGATGAGTGTAAAACAAGTCTTGAAGGCAGGCTTGGTTCTGATGACCTTTAAAGGAGGATTAAATCTGGACAGAATGGGGAGATTTGTGCTGAGCAAGAAACTTAATTGGTATGGTCATCTATAATATAAATCTCACCTGTCTGTTTAAATGTATGTATGTATGTATGTATGTATATATGTCTGCCTAAAACTTTCAACAGAGGCGATTGGTATCGTTTTGAAGCTAGACCCTTCAGACGACAAATATCGAAATATTAATTCCTTCACCCTCAACTGCACACTTTTCTACAGGGAGGGGTTGCTTTTTTCGCTGATATTTTCAAAAGCCATTGTCTTCTTTTTGGTTGACTAGCCTTAATTTAAACCTATGTCACTTCCGGTTTGGTGATGGGTGCAACAGCAAAGATGTCACGTTTTTTTTTGTTTCCACATTCTTTTCCTCGTTTGCAGTATGGGTTCAAGCCTACCTGCCTACTATCACTTTTTTTTTTTTTTTTTTTTTTTTTTTTTGCTCAACACACACCTTCAAACATCCGGACAACGCTGGCCACCCAGGCTAGTATATATATATATATATATATATATATATATATATATATATATATATATAAATGAACTTTGTGTATGCATGTGAGCTTGTTCCCTATAAACTCTGAAACGGCTGGGCTGATTTTATGAAATCAGCACACAAATGTACTTTATGTATCTGGCAGTATTCTTAGATAGGGTTTGTGTCAGAATGTCTTCAATAAGTATTGATAATCAAAAATATCCATTGAAAGGAGGGACAAGAGATTTTGACCAAGTTAATACCTTATACAGCCTAACATCACAGATGCATTTGAGAAGTTTTATTACCACACAAGCAGAAAGGTCCGGCATATAAAATCAACAGTAGGTTCTTGGATATGACAGGGGCCTATTCAAAATGAATGTTTCTCTTTGGAACACACTTGAAGTACGATATTTGACTTTTGCATTTTAAACTTTAATTCAAGCCATTATGTATAAAAATTTAATAAAATCAACAGTAGGTTCTCTACAGTGCAATGTAGACTGCAATGTATTGTGAACTATGTCACAGTGAGAGGCATATGAGTTTTCCCCTCGTGCACCGATTTGATTGAAAAATGGGTGATTTCACAGATTCCGATGACAATAAAAATATGGAAATGTAAAACATTCGTTGGTTCTCATTCAATCCTGGGCAATGTCGGGTGTCTCTGCTAGTATAATATATATATATATATATATATATATACAATATTATATTTTTTTATTTAATTTATATCCATTTTATTGGTCACCCAACAAAAGGAGGGTGGACCTGTTAATTCACCCTTGTCCATTCATCCGTATGTCTGTCCGCACTTTTCTCAATAACTACGCCTTGGAATTTTTTGAAATTTTGCACAAACATTAAACGTGATATGAGTAAAAAAGTAACAGAACGGATTTTCCAAGAAAACTCTGGTTGCCTCCTAGGGGGAGGGGTGCTTTCAGATTAAAATGGCTAAAATTGACACTTTTGTGCTTATTATAAAAAAATTGATGCCTTGAATTTTTATAAAACTTTCTAAAAAGTTGTAACTGATGTCTATATAATTTTGTTTGTTTATGCTTCACGATAACTCTTGGGTATGCTCAGGGGCTCTTTATGGGCTAATAAAAACACTTCATTTCACCATATTTGTCCAAAATTCTGTGTGTATGTCTATTTAGCAGTTTTGCATGGAGCTGAACTCAAATTTAAATATGTTAAGGCCTTAAGGACTTTTGGAGTTAAATGGCGCGGGGGGGGGGCAAATGATGGACTTGGTAATTTCTTTTTTTGCATGGTGCAGAACTCAAATTTACATATGTTAAAGCCTAAAACTACATCGTTTGTTCATGTTTACCAAGATTTGATGTCCCCTGGGAGCTTTGGGGCACAATGGTGGGGGGATGCTGAACCTAGTAATTTTTTATGCCTCGTTCACTGTGCATGCTTCACTTGTTATAATTTACTATCTTTCTTTGGGGATCATGAATGTGGAAGATGACTGATCAATTGCACAATTCGAATCCCAGATAAAAGTTACTTTTAACTTTTCAGTCAAAATTTCTATCACACAACTAATGGAACAGCCACGGGAAAAAGAAAGAATTAAACCTTATTTATGTCTATACAAGCGAACAAATTACACACACACACGAATAAATTATGAAAGACTCCTATAAAATTGAAATTTAGCGAATATTTATTAATTAATGTCTAATACCTACAATTTCACAAAAATCGAAGGTATCATACATAAACTAAATTATAGCATGCATAAACTAAATTCAATTAAATATAGCCCACATTCCGACCTATTATGTGTAGCATGTGTAGCAAAATTCATGACTGGGTAATTAGTTTAGGAGCGAATCCTGTATATGCAAAGATGTAAACATATACACATGACTAACTTTATTTTATTTACCTCCTTTCAAAGGCCCTGTCGGTGGGGCATTAGAATACGCCGACTGCCTCTCTGCAGAGGGTAAAAGTCCCTCAATGGGGGTGCTGGATATGACCTTAAACTATATCCAGTGGTGAGGCCCCAGCTTGTGGGCTTTGGGGAGTGTGGAGCCACCCTTTAATTACCATTGCTCCCAGGTCCACTCTGACCCGGCGTGGTAGTACCTGTTAGGGTCCCAACTATGGGTTAAATAGAAACCGACGTGAAAACAACAAATATATTCTATTAAAAAAATTTTCTTCAAAATCTTTGGATTCGGCATTAAATAACCCGAAAAGGGTTGATATGCCATAATACAAAAACAACTAACCAACCAACCTCCTTTCAAAGAGGATAGACACAAGGTGAGGAATAAAATAAAATACGCATCAAGTGCGCTTGAAAGCCAAATCACAACGTAATATTAGGAAAATAAGCAAATATTTTACTTGTTTGAAATTTATCACAAATATATTTCAGAGATATACTCCATCTTCAGTATGTTGTTTTGTTTCTTTTTTTCCTTTTCTTCCTCCTTGCCATGTTATAAAGTTGGAGAAAGAAAAGTTTGTTTGTAAAGAGCCACGTTATTCTCGCGTTGCCTACGCACAGTTCAAACATTTCAAAATACAACCGCTGAAAACTACGCGCGGATCTTTACAAACAGACTTTTCTTTCCAATTTTACAACATGGCAAGAAAGAAGAAAAGAAAAAAAAAAACAACACACTGAAGATGGAGTATATCTCTGAAATATATTTGTTATAAATTTCAAACAAGTACAATATTTATTTATTTTCCTAATATTACGTTGTGATTTGGCTTTCAAGCGCACTTGATGTGTATTTTATTTTATTCAAATTAAATCAACGTTTCAATATGAACTCACACCCTTGCCGTTACAAGTTAAAGTGTTTATTTGATGAAATTATTTCTATAGAAAAAAAAAAAGATGGGTGTAGCGAGTTCGAATCAAATTGTTTCTATGGAAACAACTAGAATCGAACTTGGTACACCCAGCTTTTCAGCCTGTGCCATTAACCATTCAGCTAACCCCCTCCCATTCATGTTGCATGTGTGCTCACACTCATATGGTGAATAAGTTGATTTACGTGAAATCAAAGCTGTTTATATTTTATGCCAAAACATATTCAAGAGGAAACGAATACGCCACACCTTCGCATAAGTGACCTTTAGATAATTATTACTTTTTTTAGAGCATTTTTTGTTCTTGACGTCTCTTGATAAAACACTCCTCATCGAAAAGCCGACCTTTTTTTTTTTTTTTTTTAACGCATCACGGGGTTTGTGTTATTATGCACATAGATTCGAAAACATTGTCAAAAAAACAAATATATAACAAATAAATATTATCAAAGGCAAGATAGTTATTTTTCTACCAAACTGGATAATTTTTTTTGTGTTTTTATTTAATGTAACATGTTTATTCAACTCGAAAAACATGCAGTGTTTACCGATGTACTGGAAAATTTAAAATGGTGTCGAACTCTTTGCAGAACACTGGTAAGTTTGGGAAAATGAGTTAAAAATTTAAAAAAATATACAAAATACTGTTAAAAACCCACCGAATATATGTCAGCCTATGTCATGGTAACATATATTGAGCGAGTTTCTAACAGTATTTTGTATATTTTTATTTTTAACTCATTTTCCCAAACTTACCGTGTTCAGCAGAGAGTTTGGTGCCATTTTAAATTTTCCAATACATCGGTAAACACTGCATGTTTTTCGAGCTGAATAAACATGTTACATTAAATAAAAACACAAAAAAATATCCAGTTAGGTAGAAAAGTAACTTATCTTGCCTTTGATAACATTTATTTGTTATATATTTGTTTTTTGGCAACTTTTTCGAATCTATGTGTACAGTAATACAAACCTACATCACGTAATAACAGCAAGAGAGGCTTTGTCTGTCGGTCAAGCTGCCTATCAAATCGCACTTTGAAATAGCATTTTTGGGAGTCTACAGCTTAATACAAGCACTTTCTCAGCTGCCAAATGTGAATTCGAAATAGCATTTTTAATTTCGAAATAAGGATTATAGACCGGTGAAAGGGATGTTTCAAGCTTTAGTAGGCCAGACTAATATAAAAGACAGTTCAAATTTTTAGCAGGTCAGACTGAAAAAACAACAAAAATAGTTCATGAAAGTACTTATAAAACAAAACAAGCGCAGGGATGCAACATTGCGATGATGGGACAGAGACTAAAGCTTGGTAGACAGTATGGGACAGATTAGAAGCTCTTTATTTTATCAAGAATACAACATAACCGCAAGGAGGTATTTTTATTTTTTAATTCCATTTTCACCCCAAACAAGGCATAGTGCCACTTTGAAGTAGGGGGCTACTACCCGAGACATAAGTTGCAGGGATATTATGATGCGAGATGAGCAGCAAGATGCCTGTTTACATTACACTTGAACTTCTGCATGTCAGTACAGTTGGGAAAGCAGAATCTCGGAAGGGAGTGCCAAAGTCTATCAGTTCTGGTAAATTGCCGATAAATAACCAAAACCAAACAAAAAGGTTCATTCTATACAAATAATTGAACAAAAGTTGGCAGTTCACCTACAGGCGAGAGGGTGGGGGAGTTATTGAGAGTTTTTGTACCCTTCTTCCCAGCACATAAACAAATATCGTATATCCTGCTAAGATGTCATCTGGCAGGTCCCTGTTTGAACCTGAGATCCTACCAAAGAAATAGATGTCACCTAAAGTCAGTTATTTTTATGTACCTGCTCTTCAGGGTGTAAGACACAAGGTCAAATGTGGGTTTGATGAAAGATGTTTTTTTAGTTCGAACTTTGCACACCCAGGTTTTAAGTTTGTGTTGTTAATCACCATCATCCCCATACATAAAATTAGTGATTACCTTTAGCTTGACCTTCACAGTAGATTTGGAACAGGAAGAAGTTATTTTCAAGCCGAAGCTGGGAGGTAAGTGGATAGGAGAGTGCGTTTTGTATGCGTACACAAAGTACATTTTACTGCAGAGATCTCTGTGAGTGGCAAGAATGTGTAGAGGTTATCGAAAATGACTTCGAAACACAAAATGGTAAATTCCTCAGTATTTTGATAAGTAGATAATAATGAACAAGTGCCAGTGGAATAATAATAACAGCCACTAGCAGGACCAAGTGGAAATTTCACGGTGGTTTTACCTACAGTCTCTCTCATTACTGTACAAATACTAAATGCATTTTTTAAATAAATAAAACAAACTGTTTTTGTATAGTTGAGATGAGGATTGATTATTCGTATATAGCCTATGTCTTTTTTTTTATTTTCAATCAAGAAAAACTTTCGGGTTTGTATTACTGTACACATAGATTCGAAAAAGTTGTCAAAAAACAAATATATAACATAAATGTTGTCAAAGGCAAGATAAGTTACTTTTCTACCAGACTGGATATATTTTTCGTGTTTTTATTCAATGTAACATGTTTATTCAGCTCGAAAACCATACAGCGTTTACCGATGTATTGGAACATTCAAGATGGCGTCTTATTCTCTCTTTAACACGGTAAGTGTGGAAAAAGATGTTATAAATAAAAAACCGGATAAAATACTGTTAAAAACTCGCTCAATATATGTTACCGTGATATAGGTTGACATATATTCGGCGGGTTTTTAATAGTATTTTGTATAGTTTTTTTATTTATAACACCTTTTTCCATACTTACGGTGTTAAAGAGGGTGTGAGACGCCATCTTGAATTTTCGAATACACCGGTAAACACTGTATGTTTTTCGAGCTGAATAAATATGTTACATTGAATAAAAACACAAAAAATATATCCAGTTTGGCAGAAAAGTAACTTATCTTGCCTTTGATAACATTTATTTGTAGGCTGATAATAAGTGGTTTAGTTAACAAAAACCGTATCAACAAAAAAACATGTTAAAATACACATCATGATTCTGGGACCATAACTGCCATGAATTCCTACCTAATAACGTGTTAGATGTAACTATATTTATAGTTCCTGGGTAAGTCCATTATTCCATAAATGCGTATAATTGGCTTACCTCATAACAGTTATAAAGATGGGGACTCATGGAAATATTACCTTGGAAGATTTCAGATCTGTGTCTGAAACCGAACTATACTATAATTTCTATTAATTAGTATTAGTACTATCTTTTGAATCTCAATTTAAGAGCAAGGAGTAGTAATGGGCTATAACTGTATGTTATGTATAACTAAATGTATTTGTTTTGTTGCCATAAGAAGGCATTACTGCCTCTTTTTTATGGGGTGTAGTGTAGTATGTGTTCTGTTGTTACAAGACCATCCTACTAGGCATTACCTACTTGCAGGAGTGAGGAGCATACTTCAACACAAAATTGTGACAATCGGCTGTTCATTAGCAAACTCAACACTTACATTACATGTATTAGTGTTCTATAATTTACTGCTAATTGTTTACGAAATGTTTTTCGGGATCTATAAAAAAAAATAAACTACTCTTTCTTCTTTCAAAAAAATAACTTATTCTCAGGTAAACACACTTTAAATAAGACGAAGGTGTCTTTATTCATTGAAAATTGTAGTAACTTATTTCTTAAAAAAAAAAAAAAAAAAAAAAAAAAGATTTGTCTTATTATTGTAAAAATAATTGCCAATTGAGTATTCTTCGAATCAATAAAATGAATATCACTTTTTAAAATTTATTTATTTAAAACTTTTCGGGTCCTTGTCCAGAATCCTCCCCTCTATTTAAAAACCAAAAATAAAGAAACATCTGCATGATATACGTACCTGTGATAAAACGAAAATATCATATTCCAAAAATCACATAAATTGATCAAGTTTTATTGTTATAAAAAAACAAACTATTTTTAAGCGAATCATAAGAATTCATAGGCATTACAACATATATCCTGCAGGTTCGAATTATTGAGTTGTCTCTCTTTCTTCTTTGGTTTTTATTTTTTTCAAAATGGTGGACAAGATGGCCGCTCTTCGGTTACTCATAAAATTTGATTTTCTTACTTAAAAATAAAACTACAGTAGAAATCCGGGATACTGATTACGTTATTTTTCCCACCTTACGGTGTTATTTATAATGTTATTAGATTATGTACATGTGTATTATATACCGTACTGTATTTTGTTACTAATTTTTAATACCGTATCCTGGGGCTCTACCGTACTTGATCAATTTACATAACTTTTGGAATATGATATTTTTGTTAATCATGGGTATGTTCATCATACAAATTTTTCTTGATTTTGGTTTATTTAACATCGGGGGGGGGGAATTCTAGATAAGAACTCAGCTCGTTTTAATTAACAAAATGACATATTTTGATTGCTGACCAATTTATTTTAAAATGGGTTGAGTTGGATATTTTTTTTATCTTAGCGACATCAGATTAAACACCAATTGGACAATCTCTTTAATAAACTTTATTTTCATGAATGTGAAAAGTGATAACGTGATGTCTTAGCATATTATTAGTAAATAAATAACTAGCTGTATCTATTCGACATTGCCCGATTTGCAGTAGAATAATTAACATTTTTTTTCTACATTTTTAAACTTACAACAGGCAACTCTAATTAATATTATATTCTTCAATTTAAAATGAGTTGCCTCCCTCGTTGATTTTTATTTTTAGGTGATTATTTAAAAAAAACATTTTCATATTGTGCCGGACTACATAATTAAAAATAACTTTTAATAAAGGAAATTATTTTATTGTCAATAATACAGTACAACAATAATAAGTGAAAACTGGCTGGTCAGAAGCACAGTTTGTTTAATCAGTTAGAATGCTATCTGGGTTCGACTGTGGAAATCAAACAAAACTTTGTATGTTAGATAATGCCTGAGAAGAATAAGAAAACGCTTAGAAACCAAATTATATAGTAGAAATATAATAAATATTATTAGGTTGACAAGAAAGTTCTTGTAGAATTTTTAATTTTGATTTCAAATGATATATTTTCAAATAAGTTTCCATTATAATACCTTTACTTTATATTTTAAAAAGCGCTTGTTGCTCTATTTAATCATTTAAATTGCAATCGTTTTAAAACAATTGTTTTTTTCAAGACGTTGAATACAAGATGGAAAAAAAGCGAATTCGCACAATTTTCTTGTTTCAATTCAAGCTAGGCTAAAAAGCTGCTGAAACAACTAGCGATATCAACGAAACGTTTGGCACAGGAACCACTCTTGAACACACAGCACAATAGTGGTTTAAGAAATTTTGTGCCGGCGACGAGAATCTTGAAGATAGTGAGCATAGTGGTCGGCTATCGGATGTTGACAACGATCAATGAAGAGCCTCAGTCGAAGCCAACCCATGCACAACTGTTCAAGAATTAGACATAATATATACAACGATTTCCAACCACTTGAGAGAGAGTGGAAGGACAAAAAACTTGATAAATGGGTTCTTCACAAACTGAATGACAATCAAAAGAAACACCGTTATGAAGTGTCATCATCCCTTCTTTTATGCAACAAGAACACCCGTTTCTTGACCAGGTTGTGACTTGCGATCAAAAGTGGGTCCTTTACAACAACTGGCGACACTCAGCTCAGTGGTTAGATGCTGACGAAGCTCCACAACACTTCCCAAAGCCAAAACTGCACCAAAAGAAGGTCATGCAGACTGTTTGGTGGTCTGCAATTGATTTCATCCATTAGTTTTTTGAAGGCAGGTGAAACCATTACAGCGGTGAAGTACTGTCAACAAATAGTTGAAATGCATCAGAAACTTCGACAACAACACCCAGTATTAGTCAACAGAAAAGGCCCAATTCTCCTCCACGACGATGCCCGATCACACATTACTAAACCAACATGCATAACGAATTGAGCTACAAAACTGCCTCATCCGCCATACTCTCCAGACTTCTCACCTACTGACTACCACCTTTTCAAGCATCTCGACAGCTTTCTGCGTGAGAAATGCTTCAAATACATGTCTAGAAGTGTAAGCCATTTTGAATTTCACAACAGTTTCAGATGGTTCGCTGTTACACACAAGTCCTGGGAGGTGACTTGTTTGTAGTAGACAGTTCCACAGAACAAAATATTCTTGCCGTGTCGAAACCCGGGAAAGAACATGTGAAATTGCTCCAGAAAAGGTTTAATATTTATGAAGCAATTCTGGTTCCTGATTGGTTGGTAGCAGAACGTGAATTAATTTGATTCGCCAGTTCTTAGCAGCATCGTTTATAAATATAATCTTCCGACTGTGTGGGATCATACCCCATTAACCCAAAATATTGCAACAATAAGCGATATCAAAAACGCCTTAAACGACTTCATTGTCACCAGAACGCAAGATTTTTACATTAGTGGCATAAATACACTTGTTTTACGTTGGCAAAAGTATGTTGATTCTGATCGTGCTTATTTCGATCAATAAATGTTTGTTTGAGCCGAGATATGCTTATCTAAATTTAAAAGTTAAAAACGGAAAGAACTTTTTTGTCACCCTGATACTTGGGTAATATTCCATGTAAGATATTTCACACTCTTCATTGGTTGGATAAAAGAACTCAAGCACTTGGACTAAAGAACTATGAAACTAATGACCATGCACAAAGCACCAGAAGGATGATACTAACCAACTATGTAAAAAAGGGAAACGGGGATGAGGGAATTGATAAGTATAAAAGACTAAAAGAATAACTAGAATACATATATAACCTTTTTTTGCCTAGGAGCAAAGTATAGTATCTGTTTTATTACATTCATATTTATGTCCTGATAGTGAAAAAGAAATCCCTGTAGACTGAAGTAGTTTTTATTTTTGTTCCAATCAAAAGTGCTCCTCACGAAAGCAGATCTAGTGTTTAACTGCTTTTGTAGAAAGGTAAGTAAATAGAAAATAGAGAAATACATAACGCAAGAGGTTGATTACTGCTGTGAAAAGCACTAACAAAATTGGAAAAGCAGCAAAACGGGGGGGGGGGGAGAAAATAGAAAAAAAGAGAATAGAAAAAAGAGATAAGATAGAAAAAAGAGAAAATAGAAAAAAAAAGAAAAAAGAGAGAAAACAGAAAAAAAGAGAAAATAGAAAAAAAGAGAAAATAGAAAAAACAGAAAATAGAAAAAAAAAAAGAAAATAGAAAAAATAGAGAGAAAATAGAAAAAAAGAGAAAATAGAAAAAAAAGAGAGAAAATAGAAAAAAAAGAGAAAATAGAAAAAAGAGAAAATAGAAAAAAAAGAGAAAATAGAAAAAAAAGAGAAAATAGAAAAAAAGAGAGAAAATAGAAAAAATAGAGAAAATAGAAAAAAAAAGAGAAAATAGAAAAAAGAGAGAAAATAGAAAAAAAGAGAGAAAATAGAAAAAAAAGAGAGAAAATAGAAAAAATAGAGAAAATAGAAAAAAAGAGAGAAAATAGAAAAAAAAAGAGAAAATAGAAAAAAGAGAGAAAATAGAAAAAAGAGAGAAAATAGAAAAAAAGAGAGAAAATAGAAAAAAAAGAGAGAAAATAGAAAAAATAGAGAAAAGAGAAAAAAAAGAGAAAATAGAAAAAAAAGAGAAAATAGAAAAAAAAGAGAAAATAGAAAAAAAAGAGAAAATAGAAAAAAGAAAAGAAAAAAAGAAAAGAAAGGCAGCTACATGAACAATATATGTGACTGACTAAATGTTTGGTTTGGTTTTTGTGTTTCAACATATCAACCAAGTTCAAGTCCAACATAAACAAGTTCTTGATGAGCCGTTCCACTTAAGCTAACAAATTTACTGAATTTCCATTACTAACGATTACTATATTGTCCAATTGACTACTGTACACTCTTAACCCTTATCCTTGAGTGACCCCTGGGCCTTGATAAGTGGTGATGCCTATGTAAAAAAAAACAACAAAAAAAACAATATCAACTCTTTTCATGTTATTTAATACTGAATCTAATCATTTTGGTCAAAGTTTTTATGCTTCAAGTTCTGTATATCTTTAAATATTTATTTATGGTGTTTATTTTAGTTGTTTAGTAGAGGAAAATTGTTTTTATTTTTGGCTTTGTTGAACATGATTGAGTTTTGCAAACGGAAACAAAAAAAATAAAACATCAATGTTTGGTGTACTTTACGTCAGGAAGCCGGTATCTTTAAATAGCCCAATCTGGTAGCGTAAGGTAACTGACTAAAGGGACGCACAAAAAGACACCTGAACAGAGAAATGGAATCGCTACTGACAGATGCAAAAACTACGCAACTGAAACAAATTATATAAAAGCTAAGGAAGACAAAATCCAGGAGAACAGTATATGTAGAATGTGGACAAAGATAGAAAATATGAATCATAAACGAATTCAGTACAGGAAATACAAAAAACAGACACGACTGCAAGGAGAAGGCATTCCACTAAAAACTATGCAAACAAACGGTACAGACAAACCAGAGATAATATTTGAAAATGATGAACATTAATTTCTCTGGAAGTACAAACGGATTAATCCAAGCAAGGAAACCAGCTATGATAATAGTCAACCAAAAGAAAAGAAAAACCTGTTAAACTGTAGATTTTGCCGTCCCAGCACATACAGGGTGAAGGTCAAAGACAAACAGATGGAACTTGCCTGAGAGCTGAAAGGAATATGGAATATGAAAAAGTTACGGTTATACCAATAATTTTAGGAGCACTAGGAACAGTTAAAACAAAACTAGACTAAGAGAAATTGAAGGGTTGACACCATACAATGTATGGCATCACACTTCCAAAATAATAAACACCAGACTCTGCAGGTACCACAAAAAAATGGTCATGAAAAGAGGATAGAAAGATTGAGAAAGACAAATAAAGTACTGAATCTTTAAATTTTTGGAGAAGTTTTTTTTTTTGTACTAAGTACTTTATCCACTACGCCACAGGTCCTTGTATAGTGAATAAAGTATTTGGTAAAATTCACTTTTCTGGTTGTTGAAGATTCACTCCTCAGTGCGATACTCAAAATACAATTGCGAATTACTTAGGACTTCTACTCAGTCACGGCTGAGAGAACAAAAACATGCTATCCTCATGGATTAAATAAAGGGGTCCATTCAAAATTCCATGCAGAATAAAAAAATTCAGAAACATAGGAAAGAGATGTTGTGATAACGCAAAGTGATTTATAAAGGTTAATAAAAACTGCAGATGGTGCTGCAAATCTGGGGAGGATTCTTGTCATTTAGATTCTAGTGAACACCAGTGAACATTATGAAAACTAATGAATAAATTTGCGACTACCGAGTCATTTAGGTGATATGCCCTAAGATGGAGTACTGTTGCCACATCTGACGGAGGAGGAAAGAGGAGTTGTAAGTGTGCGCGTTCCTGCCTTGCCAGGGTACAAAACCGTCTTTGAAATTTTTGAAATCAAGGATCCTTTCGCCTCCCTGCTTCCTCTTTCTCACAGAGGGAATGGTGCAAGTCTATCTGCTCTATCATTATTTTCATAGTAGGTGCTCGACTGAGCTTCAATCTATAGTATCCACTCCTGTAAAACGTTTGCAACAAATACTCGTCTAGCTCACTTCTCTCACTCTCCATTTGTGCATAAAACTAAACCTAAATTCCATGAGCAAAATTTCTTTCCTAGAACTGTCCGCCTGTGGAACACAATACCGTAGGGTTGCTTCCCAGCTGACTATATAACATGATCGTTTTCAAGGTTGATATAATGTTCCACCATTACTGATCATCACGGTGTTGTCTCACCGTCTACCCTTAAAAAAAAAAAAAAAATTGGCTGGATAAGAAAAAAAAAAAAAAAAAAAAAATAGTTTGACTGTTGGTTAAATTCAGATCCACTGAACACAAAATTACAAAACAAAATCCAGGAGATATTTCGTTTCAGGAAACCATTTGTCTCTTAAAGATTTTGGACAAGAAGAGTTCACGGCACTTCTACACTATTGGAACAAAATTTCGGAAATCATAATACCGAATTACACATAAAAACAATGCTATCTACGCATTTTTCATATTTTTAAGATGATTGTATCCAAAAATTACGAAAATCGATCAGGTAGAAAATTATTTATTAAAGAAAATAAAAAATAGAATTTGATGAAAACGATTGTAAGACACAGGAGAGTTTAAAAGGGAGGTAATTTTCCGTTTTGATTTAAACAAGACGGCAGCATTTTTACACCTGAATTTCGACTGCATAATTTAAAACTTATTAGAATTGACAAAAAAAATAAATAAATAAAATAAGTTGAAACAATTGTTTTTCTATCTGAAAACTCCATTTATGGACTACAAAATCTCGTCCCAATTCTATAGAAGCGCCAAGTTCACTCTTCAACACAGGTTGGCAATGTCTTAATCTGACAAAAAAAAAAAAAAAAAAAAAAAAAGAAAGAAAAAAAAAGGATTCAGACGATCATGCTACATTCGTGAACAAAGAAAGCAAAATATTCCAATTCACTAAACTCACTTCAGATAGGTTTTTTCAGCACATTCGGCTCAACATCCTTTTGGCCCTACGGAGATTGCTGTTTCAGCTAGTAATAGCTGCTAATATCTGGAAATCTCTGCACGAATATCAACAATTGGTGTCAAGTGGGCCAGAAAAACTGGCACACAAAACTCAGAGAATTCAGAGTTGACAAAAAAATAAAATAAAATTAAAAAAAAAAAAATGTCAGACATCAGTGGAATTTGTGAACCAATGACACAAGTCAAAATCCATCTGCGGAAAAATGTGGGAACCATTTTGATACAATAAACAAAAAACGAAAACAAAATTCCAAATCCAAACAAAAACAAATACAGAGCGAAATCAATTACTTTTATTTTTTTTTTTTAAATGGTGGACTTTGGGCAGTTGACCTACTCCCACCCCTTCCTTTTAAAAATTTTATTAGTTTTGTAGAAAGCTAGATGATAATGAGGATTATCTGGATCTATGCACAAATTAAACAGTATTTGAAATTCGTTTACTAAATTGTGAACCAAAACTACCGTACACAATTTCCCCTACTTAATCTGTGCCCAAATCTAAATGCAAATTACATAAAGTTTCTTCTCTGGAACTGCTCGCCTAGGAACCTTATACTGCAGGGCTGCTTTCCAGCTGACTACAACATGGTCGTTTTCAAGTCCAATGTAAACAAGTTCTTGTTGAACCGTCCTATTAAATAATCAAATTCTACCTAATTTTTACCACTACCGATCATTATGCTGTTGTATCAGTGACAACTTTACATTCATTAATCCTTATTCTTGGGTGGCCTTCAGGCCTTGATAAGTGGTGACTCCCTTGTAAAAAACAAACAAAAAACAAAAAGAAAACAGATTTTCTTTCCGAGAAGACATTACTAGGGGGCGGCTTCCCTGAAGACTGGAATATAGCTGTCTTTAAATCTAATGTCAACAATTACTTGTCGCAAACCATCCTCATCAATTTCTGTTTATTCTATTAATTACTAGCATTTCAGCTCGGCGTTGCCCGGGTGTTTGGAGGTGCATGTTGAGAGCACAAAAAAAAAAAAAAAAAAAAAAAAAAGCGGTTAATTTTTTTTTAACTTTGACCCCTTAAAATTTATTGTTTTGGGCTCAAATCAAGTTATTAAGTTGGATCCATGTTCAAGGAACCTATATCTAAAATTTCAAGTGTTTAGACCCAAAACTGGCGGAGGAGTTTGGTAGAGTTCTCAAAGGTCAAATCGTTAAACTTTGACCCCTTAATAGCCAAATTTCTGGCCGAAAACGGATTACAAAGATTTTCTCAAACCTCAGTACCCTGTATATCAAATTTCGAGTCTGTAGATTGAAAATTGACAGAGTTATTGCATTGGAAAATGTACACAGACACATACACACAGACATGTTCACTTTTATATATATACTAGCATTTCAGCGTGGCGTTGCCCGGATATTTGGAGGTATATGTTGGGCAAAAAAAAATAAAATAAAGGGGTCAATTTTTTAAACTTTGACCCCTATTATGACCCCTTAAAATTTATTGTTTTGGGCTCAAAGCAAGTTATTAAGTTAGATCCATGTCCAAGGAACTTATATCTAAAATTTCAAGTGTTTAGACCAAAGATTGTCGGAGGAGTTTGGTAGAGGTCTCAAAAGTCAAATCGTTGAAATTTGACCCCTTAATCGCCAAATTTCTGGCCGAAATCCGGTTACATCGATTTTCCCAAATCTAAGTACCCTGTATATCAAATTTCGAGTCTGTAAACTTAAAATTGACAGAGTCATTGCGTATGAAAATGTACACAGACACACACACAGACACTTTCACTTTTATAGATATATAGATATATATTTTCAATCCTCTCATAATTATTCTTCATCATTCAAGTTACAATCCATTCATCTCCTTACACTTTATGAAGGCCAAAAGCCACTCGAAGCACACCTGTTTTCTATTAACATGGCAAACCACTATCCATTTTTTTAAAAACCTTCCATCCTTGTTCAACCATCCGAGAACAGGGATGGGAGTAATTAAAAGCTGATAAAGCCAGATGGACCACATAGTCGACTCAACCATCTATGAATGTGAAGACAAAGGGACCATATGATGTAGCACTGCCCTTCCTGCCCTCTATAAATTTTTCTAGTGCAGCTTAAACGATCTCGAAGAGTGCAGTAATAATGCATTGGACTGTGTAAAGAAATGGCAAACGTTTAACTGATAATGTAACAAATAAAAAAAGAACAAAATTAACTCCATTATTTGCTCTGGAATTTGAAATGAGAAACTTCGTGTTTGTATTGCTATACACATAGATTCGAAAAAATTGTCAGAAAAACAAATATATAACAAATAAATGTTATCAAAGGCAAGATAAGTTACTTTTCTACCTCACTGGATAATTTTTTAGTGTTTTTATTTAATGTAACATGTTTATTCAGCTCGAAAAATATACAGTGTTTACCGATGTATTGGGAAATTTAAAATGGCACTGGACAGTCTGTTGAACACGGTAAGTTTGGGAAAAGGAGTTAAAAATAAAAAAAATATACAAAATACCCACCGGCAACACATCTGTTTGGCTCATCAGGTGCCAGAATTGGGGAAAAGAAAAAGTAAAGAGCTTGGACTTGTAGCTGGAGTATTTTTTTATATGTGGTATTAATTTGCATATGAGAGGAATAGCTGCTTTAAGGAAGACAAATTGGGGAGGACAGACAGCTGAGTTATTAAAAAAAAAAATCAAAGTTCAAAGTTGTTGTGAATTACGGTTTAAATGAAGACGAGCACTGTCAGTTTTTCTTTTAGGATTACAGACTTGATGTAATTCACTTGATGTGAATGAAGGTGTTAGTGTAAAGGAGTTCTGTCATTTTTTTTTTTTAGGAGGAGGAGGAAGATTATAGTTTGGAAATTGTCCAATCGGGTACTGGTACAGCTTTTGAACCGGACTAAAATCGAATAGGTTAGGGTTAGGTGAGAGGTAATTTAAGATAGGTTAGTTTAGGATTAGAAAGGGTCAAGGAGGTGGGAGAGTACTAACCAAATCTCCACTGGAAGTGTGCAGTTCAAATCTGGTACCTTGGGGAGAAATTTTGTCACCCAAGCCCCAGGAAACACCAATAGCCGATGCCAACAAGAAATCAGTGACAACGGCTGTTGCGATAACATGCAATCATCCGCACAAGTGGTCAAGAGGTGGAGAACACTGAAAATCTTGGTAGACTTGTTGTCACTTGGTCTCCAGGGAATACCACAAGTTATTGCCAGTGAGCGATCACGGATGATGGCCTGTGAGACAACTAATACGCTACACATTTTGATGAAAAACATGGGGGGAAAAATGGACATAGAAGAACAGAAAACCAAAACTTTAAATATAATTTCTGTATTTAAAGTAATAGTTATTTAAATATTTCAACATATAATCTTGTGGGAAAAATCCATCTTCCCAATAAGGAGCACTCTGGATATGAACAAAAATAATCTCAATCATGAAAGATTTCTCCTCCACCGACCAAGGACAGAAAAGGTAAAGATACTACACTGATCTTGTTCCGAAGGCCAAAAACTATGCGTTTAATGTTTCTTTAATTGTTTGTTCCCTAAATTCATAATTCAGTTTTATCAGTATTAAATTGTATATTGCTTTAAAATTAATTTTACATAGATAATATTTATATTTTATATTGAATAAAGTTCAGTTTCAGTATTAATCGAATTGTGTTCCTTTTTCTTTTTAAAAATGTTTTATTGCACTTCTTTAAATGGCCCTCATATAGTACTGACAGTCTGACAAATCTTATCTACATTGCCTGCAGACATTTTTCAGTTAACAGGCCTTCTTCTTACTCTTGGTGACCATGATCTAACTGTGTTGGATATATATATATATATATATATATATATATATATATATATATATATATACTCAAGAGTCAAAACAATGAAAAGAATATTCTGTTGTCATAGCCCTAATTATCAAATATATTTGTGAGGGTATATAAACTGGAGGAGGTCAGGAGGTGGACTTGGTTGTCAGAGGCTATTTGAGACGCAAACCATGAGGGCATGTTTTAGGGAGAGGAAGCTTATCTCCACTACCACCCTTGGCTGGTTTTGCTACTAAGTACAGCAAAACTAACTGGCAAAAGGGACAAAGGCAGTTCACTAGCGCCTTAAAAGCAGTCACTTCGGGCATGTGGGGCTCGTCAACTTTAGATGATAGCTCACCTAGGAGAAGGCAACTCTGATTCAAAACCTCCATTGCCTTGTTGGAAAGGTTAAGAGAGTAAACTCCAACAGAAAATCTGGAGATGGAGTCCTTAAGGCGGCCTGACTTTATATTGTCATCACTGGCAACTTCTCTCCTTCTTGGATTACCACCTTGTCATGGTGAAGGAGCTAGAGCGTTTCAATGATCCCTAGAGCGATGCTGATAGGAGTGAAAGCTCCTGGCAGGGTCACCCTTGCCAGAAAGGTCGATGGATAGAAACCAGACAAAGAGTGATCTCTGGTCCTCCAGGTTGAGGGTTGAGCATAGGGCTAACAACCCTTTCTCCTAAAACAAGTATGTTTAAGAAACGGCAACAAAGAGAACCCTTACTTCAGTGTGTGAGGGGCCTTCTGAGTCAAATGAAACTCATATGAATGCTGGTGGCCAAAGCCGAGAGGACGCTACCAGCAGGATGAGGGAGGATCTTAACACCACTAAAACTTGAAGAACGGTGGAAAGGGAGGGGAAAGCTATGCAGCATTCTTGGGGTTCACTGGCTAGGCTGGCTCAGGATGGGTGGGGGTGGGGGCTTTGTTGCTGCCCAACACACCACTGGGTGTAATGATCGATGATGATGATGACTGGCAACTTGTGCAGCGCAGTTAGAGCCAAGCTGTATAAACTGTCTTTTCCTTAGATTCTCTGGCTTCAAAGAGGAGGGGACTACTGCACGGGCAACATCTATCCTCTCATATCACCCTGCCCAAGCTATGTAGCTCCACTGCTACACCACCGCCTCCAGAGGCGGACGGTTGCCAACAACAATATAAACTGGAAGTCATTTTCTAAGGTCTCAGTCATTGCCTTGGATATGTGCGCATTCGTTTTTCTCACATGTCCGTTATAGAGCATATTCATTGAAGTATAGTAAACTTATTTTAACCAAATGAATGAACCCTGCTACACCTGACTGACAAAGGTAAACGATTTTTCAATAGCAAACACAAACGAGTACAATAATACATACATAAATATGAATGTTATTTATACAGGGTCAATCGTAACACACCAATTCCATTTCCTGTCATTAACCGTTATCGTTCTCGTTTTAGTTTCTCTAAATCTAACAAATAAAGCATTCAATCTGACAAGTCAAACTTTGCTACTGATCTAACCAATTCTTATTTGTTAAGCAAGAAATAGTGGTTGCAGGTGATAACGGAAAACACTTACGAATGTGACCTTGTGTTTTTTGGTGATTATCTAAAAATGTTTTCCTATTGCCGGTCACTAAGGCCTGACAAATTTTTAAAATAAATTGTAGCACAGTATAGCCAACAATATGGCTGAACAATAACTTAATTGAATAAAAAATTAAAAATTGAAATAAAATTTTTTAAATTAAATAAGAATTGGTTAGATTAGTAGCTAAGTCTGACTTGTCAGATTGAATACTTTGTTAGTTTTACCAGTGACCCCTAAATCCTCTGCTTTTCTTGTGCTTCAACAGGATTTTGATTGCGTTTCTAATTCAATGTTTCTTTCATTTTCAGATTCCGTTTTCTTTACCCTTCATTATTATTACTAAAAAAAATTCACAAATCTCACTAACCTTTTTTGCTGCTTAGTTTGTAAGATTCAGATATGTGCATATTATGTCTAACGTAACTATCTTTTTACTGTTGTCGGTTTTTTTGATAACTTTTTAGTAAATAAACATGTTGGTTGCTTTTGGTTTTGTTCAGTGCACAAGCACCACCCATGATTAACATGGAATGCTGAACTTACGTTTTTCATCTTTTTTTTTTTTTTTTTTTTTTCAAAGCTCCCATTCTGTCTTGCAAATATTGAATAGAATGATTATGTGGTCCGCATTGTCATTCTTTCAGTTATTCAGCTCACAGTAAAAAAAAAAAAAAAAAAAAAAAAAAAAAGGTTTGGTGACCGCTGCTCTTACTGTCACTTATTTTCATTGTATGATGCATGCATACCCATATATATCTTTCGTTTTCTCCCTTTGCTAAAAACATAACATTTATGCCCTAATTTAAATTAAATGTTGGTGTGGTTCTTGGCCATACACAAAGATGCTAGTGTCATCCAAAATGGACTCTACTAAAACCAGGGACCAACCATGATCACTCATCGTAATACAGCTTTATCTCAAGAGATCGAAAGTTTCTTAAAAGCGGAGGGGGGTGGGTGGCAAGAAGCTTATAGATAGTCAACCTATTTACTCAGATCCACTGATCTTATTTAAAAATCACTACAATAAGTTTCTTAAGGAAACAAACGTTTCGGGTCAAGCTTAGTTCATTCTTGGCGGATTTGATAACAGAGCAAGGTAACAGTATCAATTAACAAAAACGTCCTTGTCACCGGAGTCCGTTGCTTTGTGCTTTTCACACATTGATCACGACTTGTCTTGTAAATTTATTCTATTACTAGCACAGGAAGAAGGGGCAGAAGCGACCTTGCCGATTGTAAAATACGCTTAAATATATTTTAATTCATGCAGATTTCGTATTTATTATTACAGAGTCAATTCTCTATTGAACATTATATCATCTTCTATAATATAAATCTCACCTGTCTGTTTAAATGTATGTATGTATGTATGTATGTATGTATGTATGCCTAAAACTTTCGGCAGAGGCAATGGATTTTCATGACATTGGTATCATTTTGAAGCTCGATCCTTCGGACAACAAATATCGGAAAATTGGCCAAAAAAACGTTAATTCCTTCACCCTCAACTGGGCAGTTTTTTATAGGGAGGATCTATTTTTTCGCTGACATTTTTTGCAAGTCATTCAACCCTCACATTCACAACGTTGCTTAAAAGGCGTTATTTCGACCGCCTGTGACGTCACAACCTTGGTAGGCACATCGGTAAAAAAGTTTTGTTTTTTTTCACCTCTTTTTCCTCTGGTGTGTTTACACGTTCGAGCCTGCTTACTACTCTTTTTATTTATTTTTTTTTTTTTGCACCCGCAATTTGCCTTTTTTTTTTTTTTTTGCCCAACCAACACTCTTACACACACCTCGACTTTCTTTTCTGCCTTTGCGTCACAGGTTCAAATCTGCCTGCCTACTACAACTCTTTTTTTTTTTGTTTTTTGCTCAACACACACCTCCAAACACCCGGGCAATGCCAGGAACCCATACTAGTACCTAATATATAAGTAATGATTTCAAAAGTAAAAAAAAAAAAAAAAAAATGACTTGGGTGATACATAACGGTGAATGCTCCGACGAACTGCAAGCACTTGTCCCCCTTGACATAAATACCCCCAACAAACCAGACAAGCAGCAAAATCCCACCCCTTCACAGTTGAGATCCTTAGATGTAAGAGAGACTTCTACTCCAGTAGTTTTTTCCCCAGAACCACTGGACTTTGGAATTCCCTTCCGGGTTCCTGCTTCCCCAACTGTACTGACATGCAGAAGTTCAAGTGTAACGTGAACCAACATCTTGCTGTCCAACTCCCAACATAGTACCCCTGTAGCTTATGACCCTTATAGTAGCCCTCTGCACCAAAGTGGCAATGTGCCTTGTTTGGGGTGAAAATGTAATAAAAAAAAAAGAAAAAAAAAAAGAATAAAAAAAAAAAAGAAGAAAATATAAGCTAGAATCAAAACCAAAACATTTAGCCGCATTCCCTATTATTTGAGCTAACCTGACAGACAGAAAGTTTTAAAATCAAACCACTTTTAGCTATGAATGAGTTTGCGCATGCACAAAAGTAATAGAAATATGTTGGCAAGCGGAAATCAATATTTTGCATTTCAACTTGCAGCCTTCTGTATATGTTATTCATCAATTCAAACAAAGATTTTTAATCTTAGTGTATGATTACTATTTCCTGTTAATTGCAGTGTTATGGACCAGTAGTTTAAGAGTTTAGCGGTTAAATAATTACACTCACACACAGTTTTATTTATAGAGATAATTTTTTAAGGATATTCACCCGGTATTGCCCAAATGGGGATATACTTCTGGTCTGAAGGTTTATTTGGAAAAGATAATTTAAATAGCCATGTTTACAATTTTGGTCTTGAGATAGAAGTAAAAGACAGCATTTCTACTATAAGATAACGTAATAATAATAATAATAAAAGCTTAACAGTGCGGTATTAAACCCCCCTCCCCCCGAAAAAACTACTTACTACTTAAAAATAATATTTGTAATATAAAGTCAAGTAATAAAAAAAAAAACTGTTAGCACGGTGGTGTTTTAAAAAATATGTTTATTCACAAGATCGAAAGTTTCTTAAGGCGGGAGGCGATGGGGAGCTTATAAGTATTCAACCTATTTCAAATCTGTTGCCAAGGCCACTGGAAAAATGGTGGGATCCTTCTATCGATACAGTTAGATATCTCACTGCTGATACAATTCTCTATCTATATAAGAGCCAAGTACGTCCAAGGATGGAGTACTGTTGCCACATCTGGGCAGGAGCTGCTAGAAAAGACTTGTCCTGCCTTGATAGAGTTCAAAATAGACTTTGTAGCCTCGTAGGAGATGTCCTTTTCTCTTCCTTGCAACCTCTATTTCACAGAAGAGATTTTGCGAGTTTTTCTCTGCTTTATCGTTATTTTCATGGCAAGTGCTCGACTGAGCTTCAATCTATGGTCCCCCCCTCGCCAAACTTTCACAAGAAACACTCGTCTAGCTGAAAACACTATCAATAATTCCCCCCACTCTTTATCTGTGCCTAAACCTAAATGTAGATTCCATGAACAAAGCTTCTTTCTTAGAACTGCACGCCTGTGGAATTGTTTTCCATTTTCCTGCTTTCCAGCTGACTACAATATGGTTGTCTTCAAGACCAACGTACGCGAGTTCTTGATGAGCCGTTCCATATAAGTTAGCAAATTTACCGAATTTCCATTACTAACAATTATTATATTGTCCAATTGACTACTGTACACTCTTAACCCTTATCCTCGAGTAGTCTCTGTCCTTGATAAGTGGTTATGCCTATGTAAAAAAAAAAAAAACAAAATTAAAAAAATTTTTTTACTCAGATCCACTGATCTCACGTAAAATCACTACAATAAGTTTCTTAAGGAAACAAACGTTTCGGGGGGTCAAGCTTAGTTCATTCTTGATGGATTTGATAACAGAACAAGATTACAGTATCAATTTACAATAAAAAAAACAAACTACTACTTAAAAATTATATCTGTAATATGAAGTCAAGTAATAAAAAAAATGTTAGCACGGTGGTGTTTAAGAAAAAAATGTTTATTCTATTATGACTTATTTTGGATTATTCATACTACTGTTCTCATCTTGGTTGTTATTTTCATGTTTGGACCAATGTAACCACCAACCTTCTCCAGGTGCAACTTTTCACACTTGCAAATCTTTGAATTTAGGATCCTGTGCAGAATTTATAACTGAACTCTTTTATTTAAGCCACAGGGAGTAGATTGCTTTTGTTTTGTCAATCACAACCAAGAAAAAAATGGACTTGCGGAATTTTGAACTGAACCATGGAGACACGAGAACGGGGGGGGGGGGGGAGACAAACACTGATAGTTGCTAAAAAGGGATGGCTTTGAATCCAAGTAAATGAAGAGGGAGATGTATTGCTTGTGTCCTTTATAGTTATAACTAGCGCTGTGACAACAGAATATTCTTTCCATTCTTTTGACTCAAATATATATCCAACACAGTAAGACACAGTCAATCAACCGAAAACCACATCACTACATAAAAACATATAAGACATAAATGGATATATACTCAAGAGTCAAAACTACGAAAAGAATATGCTGTTGTCGCAGCCCTAGTTATGACACATACACTCAAGTAATATCGGACTAAGACTGATAGATGTAATTTCTATCATTCTGTGTTTCCTCCTTGTATATAAAATGTCTATGTTAAGTCAACTGTCAGTATCCTCATTTCTTTCACCACTTTGCATCATTCATGTGCTACACATATGCACACGTTTGTCTTTCGGCATAATATTTTTGTAAGGCATTAATAGTTATATGTCAACACCCCAATTCATAATGGAGATGTTATGAGATGTCATTGTAAAAGCCTGCTTATCTGTCGATAATCCGCCTGCAGTTGTAAGGACAGACCCCGTCCTCAGCTTGCCATGCAAGACATCTAGCAAGAGCCCCTTAACGTTGACACAGCTGGTGCACAGGTCTCTAAAGTCTTTCTGTGTTGCTAGCTGTGCACCGAATAGTAAGGCTGGATTGCTTAGGCTGTCCCCCAGAGAGATTCTATATCATAGGGATCAGTTTGCCAACAAGCGCATCCACTTTGATGATTTAGATTTAATTAGCAGAAGGAATCGACATTGGTTGGTATTGAATGAGGATTGACAAATGTTGTACACTTCCAATACTTTCGTTATCAATCGCCCATTTGTCAATCAAATCAATTGATTGCCTGCTCCAGTTGGGAATTTGAACTAAAGTTTTAAAAGCAAAAGTCAAGTATCATAGTTCGATTGTGCTCTAAACAGAAACATTCATTTTGAACGTGCTCCTGATCACTCAAATCATCTCATTGAAATCAAAGAACCTACTTTTATTTTACGCACCAGCCCTTTTGCTTGTGCGATGAGAAAACTCAAATGTACCTGTGATATTAGGCTTTATAACAGTATTAAATCTGGTCAAAATCGGACTGTTGCTTTTTGAATGGAATTTTTCGATGATTATCAGAGGTATTCTGATGCAAACCCTATTTAAGAACACTCCCAGACACAAAGTACATTTATGTGAAATTTCATAAAAATCAATCCAACCGTTCTGGAGTCCATAGGAAACAAATCCTCTCTCTCACACGCATACAAAGTGTCTTTTATATAAGTAGAGATAAAAAAAACAGTATTGCACGCATGGTACCAACCATGTATACAATGCTCTAAAACTTACAATCGCTCAATTAGACCAAGTACAGAAGTGAATGTCAGGAACACTTTAAATTTTTGAGATGAGGATTGATTATTAATGTTGAGTTTCTTCAGATTACTATTCTCATCTTGAATGTTATTTTTCAAAACGTTTCAGTCAAAATTGAGAAATTGGTACGTTAAAGTCATCGGATTTTTTTCTGTTTGCTAACGGTTTCATGACTGCGCATGCACAAATCGTTTACATTATGTTAAGAATAGTAGGTTTTAAAACATTTTCTAAAGATCAAGCTGGTCTAATGGTTATCGTAGTTGATTCACTGTCTTTAGATTTTGGTTTCGATTTTTGTTCGAGTATTTTTTTTTTTTTTTTTTTACTTAAAAAGTGAACTGTTTAGAAAAAAACGAACAATGCTCACATGATCAGGTTTCAATTTTTTTTTCATTTTAATTTTTTTTTAAAAAGGAATTTAACGTTAGGTTTAATACCGGGCAACGCCAGGTACATGTAGTTATAGAATAAACTTAAGAAAATTAGTGGCCAACGTGTGAAAAGCACAAGGTGCCTGAATCAGGTGACAAAAGGTTCTTTTTTCTGGCAATTGATACTGTCACCTTATTCTGTTATCAAATCCACCAAGGATGAATTAAGCTTGACCCGTTTGTCTCTTTTAAAAACTTATTGTAGTGATTTTACATAAGAGAAGTGGGTGTGGGTAAACCAGGAAATTGGTTGAATATCTATAAGTACTCTTAAAAAACAAGAAAAACAAAAAAAGCACCCTATCCTTTGAGATAAATCTGCGTTATGATGAGTGATCAGATTTTTTTTCTCATTTGGATTATTCGGACTATTGTTCTTACAAACTCAATCTACATAGAATCTTTTATTCGATCCACAGGGGTAGCATGCTCTCGTTCTGTCAGCCATAACTGGATAAAAGTCCTAAGTAATTGTATTTTTGTCGTCTGCGCTAACAATGAAAACCTTAAACCTCCAGAAAAGTGTAACTTTACAACTGAATTTTAGCAAGTATCCATTGCACCATGTATTCTTGCGACAAGATACACCTGATACAATTGAAATGTTGTGAATATAAATAACAGTCAAGATGAGAACAATAGTCCGAATTATCCAAATAAGAAAAAATCTGATCACTCATCATAACGCAGGTTTATCTCAAGGGATAGGGTGTGTGTGTGTGTGTTTTTTAAGGGTACTTATAGATATTCAACCAATTTCCTTGTTTACCCCCACCCCACACACACAGATACACACAATCCTCTTACAAAATCATTACAATAACTTTCTTAAGGAGACAAACGTTTCGGGTCAAGCTTAATTCATCCTTGGTGGATTTGATAACAGAATAAGTTGAAAGTATCAATTGCTAAAAAAAAAAAAAAAAAAAAAAAAATTCTCACCCGATTCAGTCACCTTGTGCTTTTCACACGTTGGCCACTAATTTTCTTAAGTTTATTTTATAACTAGAAGATGTACCCGGCGTTGCCCGGTATTAAACTTAACGTTAAATTCCTATAAAAAAAAAAAAAAAAAAATGAAACATGGTCATGTGAGTATTATGTTTTTTTTTACTAAACAGTTCCCTTACAGTTACAAAGATCGAAACTGAAACCTAAAGACGCTGATTCAAAGGCGATAACCATCAGACCAGCTTGACACGACTTTACAAAATGTTTTCAAACCTACTTATTCTTAAAATAATGTAAATGATTCAATTATGCACAGTTGTGAAACAGCAAACAGAAAAAAATCCGATGATCCCACATACTAATTTCTCAATTTTGATCCCTTAGCAGCTCTTTTTTCCAGATGAAAACTGATTAAAAAGTGTTCTACATGTCTGAATACACTATATACCAAATTTCAAGTCTGTAGATCGAAAATTCATTGAGTATGTAGGTTGAGAAGTGTCCGCACATGCACACACACATTCTCACTTTTATAGATATATAGATAATTTACTAATGGTATTAACACAGTGTTGCTCGAATAGAGATATATTGCTGGCCAGACGGTTTACGTATTAGGAAAAGATAATTTAAATTAATAATCATGTTGACAATTTTGCTACTTCTGCAGTATAAGGACCGTGCTAAATTAATCACTATGATAATATCAAAGGAACTGTGTGTGTTAGTTCGTTCTCAATGGACTTGAAAACGGCTGGGCCGATTTTTATAAAATTTCACAGGAAGGTACTTTATGTGCCTGGAAGTGTTCTTATATAGGTTTTATATTGGAATGCCTCCGATAAGTATTAGTAATTGAATTAATCCAACTAAAAAAGGAGCAGGCTATCTTGACCAAAGTTAACAACTTACACAGCCTAACATCACAAGTGCATTGGAGAAGTTTTTATTACCACACAAGCCGAAAGGCCCAACATATAAAATCAACAGTAGGTTCATTGATATGACAAGAGTGTGTTTTAAATGAATGTTTCTGTTTAGAGCACAATTGAAGCGTGATATTTGACTTTCATTTTAAACTTTAATTCAAGCCATTATATATATGAAATAATTTTATAAAATAAGCAGTAGATTCTCTACAGTGCAATGTAGATTACAATGCATTGTAGACCAAGTCGCTGTGGGGAGCCATGTGACGCTTCCTCCAGATGCACAGTGATGAGTCCCTAACTAGAGCAAGCAATCAATTGATTCGATTGAAAAATAGGCGATTTCACCGATTTTGATGACAATAAAAATATGGGAGTGTGAAACATTCGTTGATCATCATTCAATCCCGGGCAATATAGGGTCTCCCTGCTAGACTACAATAAAAACAGAAGATGACGGCTAAGTAACAACATGCTATATTTAAAACAAGCCGAACATGCATCCCCCCCCTCCACGAGGGAAAAATTTACTTTCACCATGACTAATGTTTGTGCAAAATTTAAAAAAAAATTCAAAGCATGGTTATTGAGAAAAGTACAAAGAAATGAATGGACAAAAAATTTTATCCCTATAATAGCCGCTAGGGGAGCAACCAGAGTTATCCCAGAAAATCCGTTCTGGCAAAAATTTATTTTCACCATGGCTAATGTTTGCGCAAAATTTTTCCCCTATTACTATGTAATAATACATTAAGTTTAACCCTAGAACAGTCTTCATTTAATAATATTTAAAAACATAAAAACATTTTTATTGAAGATAGAATTTTTTTTTTTTTAGCTCATTATGTTTTCAGACATCAGTGTATATGATTGCCAAGCGAGCTTCCAATGGAACTAAGTAGCAGGTTAGTTGCTGAATAAACTGACAAACTTTAACCCTTTTATTGAAGGTTCTGTTAGCATATAGATTTCTATAACACACAAACAAACATTGACTTTTATATATAGAGATTTTGTTAGTTTGTTTTATCTGTCCATCATGTCTGGAGTCATATAGTGCAAACAACAAAATACCTATTAAAGTGCTTACTTTTCTTTATTTTAAAGCCGAAATAGCTTGTAGCAAATGAAACTATACCAAAATACTGCTGGTGCACCAACTCACACAGAATAGCAAATGGAACCTTTACAAAGCCAAAGGTCGATCAGACATTATCTGACCTAAACTTTATGGTTAAACTGGCCGATAGTTACAGGTCTTCAACAAACAGGACCCACAATGAACAAGGTCATCAACAAATACCAGTTATTGCAACGAAGAGCAACGGAAACTTATTAGTATTAAGCGATGGTGACTAGTTACCAAACTGACTGCATAGGTATAATGTCTGTTTACATTAAGCTCAAAATGCCATTGACTGGTCAACAAAACGAATTATTTGCATAACTGAACATGGCTCACTTTATGTTTATTATTGACGTTGCCCTTCCGTCTATGTTAGGACGCGAGGGAAGAAGAGAAAAAGTATGAAACAGGACAAGAGGAAATAAGTTTATCAGGACACAAAGGTATAGGAAATAGTTAGTGTTGGGACGATTCCTAATTTTTATACGATTCCGATTCCAGGAAAATATTGATTAACGATTTCGATACCAAGTACGATTCCGATTCCGATTCCTAGGGAATTATTGTTTTGAAATATACCAGGTAGTTTTATACTTATGGTCGGTAGTTCCCAAATATGGTCCCTAACTTTGGAAGAAATATTTTATGTCTACACCATCGTGTTTTGGTTTAAATAAAATTATTATATAGTAAACTAAACGGAAAAATTAGCAAAATTTATTTTAGAGAAAATTTATTTTACTTAATTGGAATACAGAAAAAAAAACTCAAAGAAAATAGAATTTATCCTTCAGAGAAAAAACAAATAAAATAGAATTTATATAACAGAACAAAAACAAGAAAATTAGAGAATAAATACACACGATTCATTATTTTGGTCCTCATAATTAACAGATTTAATGAATTAAATTAAAAAAAATATAGCGGAAGAGAAAGAAAATATATACTAATTAAATATAAAAAGATAAATATTTAATTTAATAATTTATAAATGAACGTGCGTAATGAAAAAAAAAAACAATATACCATGTGATATGGCGCCGTAGATACAAAATAACCTTTCCAAAGTTAACGACTATATATGAGAAATATCATTAATCGAAAGTTTTTGTGTTTTATACCAAAAGGTAGGTATAGCGAAAAGTTACAATTAAAGGAATTTCAAAAACGATTTTTTGTTTGGCTATTGATAGTTGTATTTGTGACGGCAGTTCTTCAGACCTCCATAATTCACAAGGAGTAGTTAACACCTATTATTTTTTCTTACTTTTTCATTGCTTTTACACGTTGTTTCTAACGTGAAGAATAAGTTTAGCCAAACTAATTTTGAAATAGGGTATATCAAAGGAACACATATAAAAATGATACCACTGTAAAACCAAATGAAATACTAGATAAACTTGAGCAAACATAATTTCCAAAATTACAGAAAAAGAGAAAAGAAAAACAAAACAAAACAAAAAAAAATGGTGAAGTTTGTTGAGTGAAATAAATTATTGAAAGAAAATTAATTGAACTAATAGAAATGTTAAATAAAAAAATGTCACATTTCAATATTTTTTTAATAATTAAATTCTCAGGGTTGTCGAAATTAAAAATTAAGTGATTTTTTTTTTATTAGACTTCTTTCGAAGCTTGTTACCTTGAAAAATACATTTAAAACCCTGTTTTTTTTTAATAAATTGAAAAATAAACGCAATTAAAAAAGTTTAATTGATAATTGAAACTTTAAAAACATGTTAAACATTGAAAAATTACTTATCTCACAAATTAACGTCCAATAAAGTAGATCCAGTCTTCATACAGGAATTCGGTTATAATAAATATATCTTTCCCAAACTTAAAAATTAAATCTTTTTTTTTTTTTTTTTTTGAGAGAGAGAGAGTGCTTTAAAATCGCCGGGGAGTGCCGCCTAAAATTTTAAAGAAGTAAGTTTTAGGAGTTTAGTGCCTTTCAAAGACGGTTATCATAATTTATTATCATCATTTAATTTCCTTTTTTTCCTCCCCCCCCACACCTTTCCACGTGCTTCAGTAGTTAACCAGTGCTCCTGTTGCTGTCAGTCAGCTATCTTTACCTAAGTTTTAATTTCTAGTTAAAAGAATTTTTCATGAATAGGATCAGCATTTTTAAAAATTATTTTTTTAGTTGTATATATTGTATTTACTCTTTGAAGTTAAGGAGGGTTAAAAAAATTGGTGACACCTAGATGGTGACGTAGGCAAAAAAAAAAAAAAAAAAAAAAAAGAAAAAAAAAGACACTGCGATTTCGACCCTCACTAATAAAACTGCTCTGAGTGACTAGTTGGTAATTTTTTGTTCCTTTTCTTTTTTTATTTTGCTCGTCCAATTTATTTGGATGCTTCATAGTTAAATGTTTTAACATGTTGGTTGTTGTCATGTTAGATGGTTTTATTCCTCGTGATATTTTAATTTGACAGACTTTGCAAATGGCTTTCAACTCATCATCTTCATCAACTTCAAAAAGTTTCCATGCAAGACTTTTTTTTGACTTTGGGCCATATTAAAAAATTCAGTTTATCTGTAAACAAATAATTTACTATTAAATTTTGTTTTAAAGCTAGTCACTTATTTGGATAATTAATTGAAAATAATCCGCTAAAAAAGACAAAAAGAAAAAAATATAAAGGGATGGGGCGGTAAATTGTACCAACCGGTAGTTAACAAAAAAAACTTATAGAATTTAATTTTTGAAACCAATGTATAAAAGTTTACATAATGAAATGCAAATATGCATTTTCTTTTGAATTTTTTTTTGGTTGACTATGTTCAATTCACACATGGTTCATGCGGTTCAATATTGCTAAACTATAAGTCTTGAGTAAAATTCTATTTATAAATACTTTTTAAAATGAAATTATTTAATTAATCGTAAATATTATTTAGACATAAAAATTAATTGATTACAAAACCTTTTAAAAATATATATATTAATTTCTTTTTCGTTCAGCAAAAAACTGCGCAAAACACTTTTAATTTTCAATTTAAAATTCTAGAAAAAAGATTATATTATTCTGCTTTTAATATAATCAAATTCAGGGTTTTATCTTTCTGGAGAAAAAAATAAAACAAAATTATTGATTTTATTTCAATGAAATTAAAAAAAAAACAAAAAAACTTGACTGAATTGAATTAATTACCCTTAAATTAACGAAGGGGTTATTTAATAACTTTAGGTTTGGAAGAGATAGGTATGGGGTCGATTTTTTTGAAACTTCAAAAGAAGCCGACTACTGTCAAAATTTTGCGAAATAATACGTGATCAATTTCATTTTAGAGATATTTCTTTCAAAAGCCTTCTTTTAAAAAAAGAAAAAAAAGTATATTGTTCTATTAAACCTTTTACTGTTTAAATAATTTGACTTTGCTCGTTTTATTTTAAGAAAATATAAGTTGAAAAAGCATTCTCATTCACTATTAGAAGATTTGTCAGTAAAAAAAAACAATCGCCAAAAAGGTAAGTTTTTTTTATTTTTACTCACAATGTAGAGCCCTGCATACTTCTTTTCAAGTTAACTCTTTTGTAGTTTTGATTACAATAGATCTGAATGAATGAACCTTGTAAGGGAGGGGCACTAAGCATTGCCCTGTTAATAATGAATTTCTTTGGTTTCTTTTTATAACATGCTACATTTCACTCTTCAATATCAGGAAATTTTTTTCTTTTTTTCAACATCAGACTAAAAGAATCGTAATGAAGGAATCGGAAAATTAAGGTATTTTTTAACGATACGATTCCGATACCTCCCAAAATACACGATTCTTACGATTAACGATTCCGATTCCGATTAATCGTCCCACCACTAGAAATAGTGTTTATCAGCAGAATAATGGAGAGGAAGTTGTTCACCAGGTTAGACAAAAAAAAGGTGTGGCAAAAGGACTGAAGAATAGATATTTTTAGAGCTTGTTTTCAGACACAGTAGGAACAATTTATGAACACTCTTGAGTTTACGACAGTTTGGGATAGTCAGAGTTGATGAGTGTGGAGTTAGATTGTGACTTGGACCAGTTTGTGAAAATCATGAGAGACATCAACTGAGAAACACAGCCGTGACAGAACGGGGGTGGGGGGGGCTGTCGATGGTGTCACACACGTGCAACCAACATTTACAAAAAGTGTCGGAGTATACATTTTCTTTTGTTTCTTTGCACAACCTTGGTAGTCGCCAATGCATGAAAGATGACGATATGGCAAGAATGAAAAGATAAAAAAAAGAAATCCATGGCAAACAGCGTTGGGGTTGTTGATAGTCACTAAGCGGGGGGACATGTGATCTTACAGATTCATCATACCAGATGTCTGTCTTCAACCACTTCAGTCCCTGTTACCATCGGTTGCACCCTATCCTGTCATTCAACCTAAGAAAACGAGTACCACTTGTCATCCCCTCCACCCCAAATAAATAAATAAAATAAACATATAAATAAACAGACATCTATTATTTGTTTATAAACCAAATCTGTGACTTTTGTTGGGAAGGTAAATTCCTTTGTTACAGCACTGACCTGATTGGACAATAACTTGGCTCGGCACAACGAGTCGGACGATTGCAGCTTGTGGTGTAGTGAATGCACACAAATGCATCTTTATACTTACAATAGGGATTACATAAAGAAAATGGTGCTATGAAACCAACTGGATCCAGACTTAGCTCATCCAGGTTGTCAGTCCATGCTGTTATCTACTGCACTACGTCCCTATTCAAAACTGTTCATATATAGTCCATCCATAGCCCTTGAGCCCCTGGAGAGGCATAGGCCATCTACAACTTTTGTAGATGTTTTTGTAGCGAGGACTTCTTTTTTACAGGGTGAGGGTGCTGGCCTCACACCCAACCTTCCCAGAAGGTACATACAGCACCTAGCCTTCCCAAATGGTCACCCATCTAGTACTGGCCAGGCTCAACGTTGTTTAACTTCGGTGATCTGGCAAGAACCGGTATGTTAACATGATTATGCCGTATTGTTCATATATAGAACCAGCCTGTTATTATTACTTGCCAGGGAGAGTGACTTGATTGGTCTGCACTGTGGGGATATCTCTTGAAGAGACATTATGTTTTGGGTATGGCACACCAGCTCCCCAGATGAATAAGCATGATAAAATAATAGATGAAGGGATTCAGTTATGTTATGTCTCTGTGGGGGAGGGGAAAGATAGGGTGGTTGCTTATTTTGAGTCAATGGCACCTCAGAAACATACCTTTTTATATTTTCGCCATATCTCTTGACCATGTAGGCTTGCCTTGAACAAAAAGCTCATAACAACAACGCAAGGCTCATTTTCTGGACAATTGTGACTTTATTGGGTTCATGGTCAACTGGCGCGCCCCTGTTCTCTACCTATCCTTAGAAAAAGGGTGGGAATTTCTCTATTGATTCATCTTCCATACATTGCTGCCTTTCGTCACTCCACAAGAACGCTCAATCAGACTTGAAACTCAAACCCAATTCTCAACTGACTAACTGACTGACTCCAATTTTTACAGGACTTTTTTTTCAACTACCGATCTCCTCAAAAGGTTGGTTGGTTGGTTCGTTGTTTTACGGCATATCAACCCTTTTCAGGTTATTTAATGCCGAATCCAGTGATTTTGAAGAAAATTTTTTAATAGAATATATTTGTTTTTTCAAGTCGGTTTCTATTTAACCCATAGTTGGGGCCCTAACAGGTACTACCACTCCAGGTCAAAGTGAACCTGGGAGCCCTGGCTCCACACTCCCCAAAGCCCACAAGCTGGGGCCTCACCATCGGATATAGTTTAAGGTCATATCCAGGACTCCGTCAAAAGGACAAAAAAAGGATTGGGTATAGGGCTTTTAAATTTGGGAAACTTTAGTCCCCCCCCCCAATGCTTTATATCATTGTGCTAAAATATATGTTCCACTAGAAGTGAAAGATCCTGGTAGAAGAAATTATAGTTTTCATTTAGCATACTGCAATATAGTTCTGTAAAAAGAATAGAGTTCTTTAGGTTACAAGTATTATAAATCTGTAAACAAATAAGAAATTTACTCTGATAACACTGATTAAGTGGTCATATTTTCATAACCCTTTTTGAACTCTACTCATCTCAAATCAGGTACTGTTACAAGAAAAAGAGCCCTTTAGTAAGAAAAACATTAGATAAGCCGAGATTCGAACCTTGTAAGCAAGGTTCGGAAATAGATTCAGAAAGGAATTCACATTGTTCAGTTTAACATAAAATAGTTAGATATATTGTTGTAAAAGGAATTTTAATTGTTCAATACTTTTTATGAAAACTGTATTAAAATAAGGTCTCAAATGAACAATAGCAAATTAAAAACATATTGAAAAATAAGTTAGGTTGAAAAATAGGTTAGTAAGAATTCTTTGTCTGCAGAAATGGTTTGGACATGTGCGAATCACGCATGTTTAGGCCAAGTGAGTTTCCACGTGTGTGTGGCACGTTTTGAAGCCATACATGACGTCATAGCAGAAAATGAATTCTCAATATAGTTTGCTAGTTTTAGTGAGATTGGCGAGACGGACAGAGAGAGTTGGAGACGAAGATAGGAGACAGAGTGACATGGAGAGGAGGGTCCCTTTGGAAGCGAGGAAGAAAGTTTTAAACATGTAAAAACTTTGAATTCCTGGATGTCATCCTCATTTCGACTGGTTGAGCGATAATAAAGAACATCATCATATTTTTGTAACTGCCGACTTCGTGTCATCATTCTACCAAATTGAAGGTAATGTGAAATCATCTCATATGAACATTGCTCCCACTCATCTTTATAATGAACTTTGTGTATAACTCATCTAAGTAATGTGTCCCTCTCTCTAAGAAATGTTTCCCCCTCTACATCATACGTCATAAGTTGTCTCCTCCTCTTGTGATATAAGAACTGATCACCCTCTCTCAACTCTCCTACGAGATATGTTATAAGAAACCACAGACTGTAAAATGCATGAATGTCTCTTCTCTCTCCCATCTCCCCCTCGTCAGCGCTGTCTCCCCAATATAAATGTCCTTTATGCAACAGTATAAGGCTTTTTAATGTGGAAAACTACCTCCTAAATGGCTCTTTATCATTATACCACAAAGGATTTTTGAAATAAACTTTTACGATATTTTGAAGGTTAGGTATTGTTATGATTTTTATAGATCAAATGTTTATGTGATCCTGATAATAATCTCATCACATGTTTTAAATAATGTCAAAAGCGCGATGAATCAAGTTAAAAAGATTCAAGTGTTATAATAAAATAAAATCGGAAGTCTTTATTTTAAAAGAGATAATGGCAGTTTCATGGCGCGATAATGTTATCAGAATGGTGATAAGTGTTGTATTTTTTTTAAAAAAGATTATGACATGTTGAACATATTGACATAAAAATCTCAAAAAAGTTAAACCTTTTCTCCCTTGAGTACCGCCGATTATATAGCTTTATTTAGCCTATAATCTCATCAATGGGTATTATGATATGCTGCATGGCCTATAATTCCCTTCTGCACCAGAAAAAGATCTTTGCAGACTCTACAAAAAAAAATATTCAATCACCAATCTTGATTGAACCGAAGGATGTACGTTTTCTCAATCAGAATCACTGAACCTTGGAATAGAATTCCAAGGGAGGTAATAAATGCACTAACAATGCAACAATTCAAGGTGAATTTGGACAGATGCTGGTCTACTGTATCATTTCCTGTGTAAATTTCTTCCACTTTTGGAATGGCAATTGAAGCACGATTGGTTTATTTTTTACCAAATAAGTTGAATTGAATTTGAAATAGCATTAAAATCAATTTAGTATTATGAAATTAAAAAACAAAACACTTTTCAAATTAGTAAATTAGCAGACATCCAATTTTCATATAGATTAGTTTTATAGATCGACCATATTGGAAATATGCCAGTATGCCTGGTAATTTATTAATTTCAAAAGTTTATTTTTGACCTATTTCGTATGTAATACTAAATTTATTTTAAACGTCACTACATTCAGTAACTCAATCTTATATATTACTAGCTGACTGCCTGGTCGTACAATACGCTAAAACATGATATTTTAATTTATGCAGATTGCGTATATATTATTATAGAATCAATCCTCTATCGATTATTAGATATGAGGAATAATTTGACCGGTTAACTAATTCACAAAAAAAAAAAAAAAAAAATATTAATGATAATATCGTTCATCAAATTCAGCCTATGTTTGTTTACAATATCATGTCAGCTGATATTGGGGCTTGATGATCTTAAACAGTCTTCTCTTATAGATAAAAAAGAAGAATTTTTACAGAGGAATATTTTGCTAATTCACAAAAAAAAAATGATAATGCCATTCATCAAATTTCATCTGTTTTTGTTTACAATATCATGTCAGCTGATATATGAGCTTGATGATCTAAAAACATAGTCTTTCTTCTCTTATAGATAAAAAAGAATTTTTATAGGGGAATATTTTACGTTACACCGGCCAAGAGAAATAATTTTATTTCCCTTAAGAGAGATAGACTATTTTTAAGATCGGATTTTTTTTCTTTTTTTTTTTTTTCGATACTTATCGGATGAATTTCTGTACAAGACATACTTAAGAACACTGCCAGACACATAAATTATCTTTGTGTGAAATTTGCAAAAGATAGGCTCAGCCGTTTTGGAACCTATGAGGAAGGAACTCGCACACACAAAATGACTTTTATATAATAGTACAGATATATAGAAACTTAAGTTACAATGTGCATGCAAAAGATTGCATGTTTGACATGCATAGCGTGCAGTGTTACATACACAAACTGATCGCAGCATACAGGGTTCAACTTCTGTCTGGATTATTCTGTAACCTTCACTTTCATGGGAAAGAAGGGATGAAGTCACTTCCCTCTAGGTCAAATTGTAGGGGGGAGGTTTTTCGACAGTTTAAATGTATTATAGGGATTTGACAGTTTAAATGTACTTTACACATGTCAAACACGCGGCCCGCAGGCTGCATCATAGACACGCTTGCGCCTTGAACAAATGATTCTTGTTGATGAATGCCAGTTTTGAATTCATGTATGATGCATTTTTTTCTATTGTATTAAAACAGATGAAGATCGTCAAAATTTTCGTTATATTTTTTTGTTGAATTACATGTACACTATCGTTTTAATTTGCCCATCTATAAATATAAAAGTGAAAATGTATGTATGTGTGTGTGTTCGCTTTTTCTGTGTGTCTACTAAAGGCTTCTTTCAGAGAAGCGGTCGCTCGCTTCACAACTTTTTAAAACTTTTTATATCACATATAAATCGTAATATCTCACAGTTAACAACAAAGCTTGCCTATCTATTTAATTTTCTCGATTTCGGGAAGATAAATATTCAACATTTGTCGCTCGCCGCATGTGGGTTAGTCTTTTTCCTATAACATCTTGGGGGGGGGGGAAGCATTCAGCAGTAAATGAAATCCCACAGTCAAACTTGACCTCATTAACTCATTAAAACGAGCACCTGCTAAATCCATGTAATTAAATAAATTCAAATGTCGCGGTGGGGCAATGGTTAACGTTGCACGTTTTTTTTTTCACACTTTAATTTACAACTTTGCCTCAACGGTTCGAGTTCGATCCTCATACTTACTTTTTTTTTTTTAACCCCCCCCCCCCACCTCCAAACACCCGGGCAACGCCGGGTACCCCTTGCTAGTATGTTTCTAAATTGAAAAAAAAAAAGAAAAAAAATAGCAAAAATTTTATCTATGTGTTCAACTTTTGCAGACCTCATGACAATACAAATCGACTCCTATGGCTCTGAGGAGTTTTTGAGTTTGACATGCCTGCTCTAGGTACCATTACAATATTTTTTTTTTTCCAAATGTCTGATAAAAATCGATTCTTGCTATGGAATAAATGGTACTTTTATTAAAAAAAAAAAATTATTTGTAACATATAAAAGTAAACTTTTCTGCCATATTTTTTACTCAGCATAGTCATGTTCTTTTCGAAATAATGTATTATTATTTCTTGAACCTCCTTTGTTAGGTTACTCGGCTAATAATCTGTAAAATGAAGGGAGTTATTTGAAGAACCAGCTGATTCATTCACTGTTTGTTTAGCTTATTTGACTTTTCATTTTTTTTTTTCGTTTTGTTTTTTTGTCTCTTTGTTTTATTATTTTTTTGCTTTTTTTATTATTTATTTTATTATTATTTATTTATTAATTTATTATTTATTATTATTTTATTATTATTTATTTATTAATTTATTATTTATTATTATTTTATTTTTATTTTGCATTTTGTTTTATTATTTTTTTTTTGCTTTTTTCAATCAGTTTTCCTGTTCTCTTTCTATTCACTCAAAACAAAGCATATTGCAACTGAGATGTAAGGAGCTACTGTGATAGGGGCCAGATTGATGTAGAGAATTGTGAAGCAATATGTTTATTTACATTACATTTAAATTTTTTGCATGTTAGAACGATTCAGAAAATTGTTTAGTTTGGTTGGTTAGTTGGTTGGTTGTTAACAGCATATTGACCCCGTTAGATCATTTAATGCCATAAAAGGTTATTAAGCGTAGATTCTTTTGTGTAGGACATTTGCAGTAGCATTGAGTCATATGGGCTTCTTTTTTCTAAAGCATATAAAGGGTGGAACGATAAAGTCGTCACCCTAAAGAAAACAACATTATAGCTTTATTTTAAAACTTTTATTAAAAAACTCAATTCAGGTAACTTGATTATGTAGTAGAGCTAACATTTATTCAATGTAGCTGCCTTCAGCCTCAATCACTGCCTCGATGCATGACTGACACTGGGAGCATGCTTTTCCACAAGCGCTGGCGGAGCTCAGTTAATACTTAGCGGATAGCGACGATCACGCTGGTTTTAGTGCTGTGGGAAGTCAAGTTGGTGATGTTCCTGATATATAACCAAATGAAGTAGTCCAGAGAGTTCAGGTCAGGGGAGGAGGGAAGCCAGTGAGAGAAGGGTAAAAAGTTGTAGCATTCCTTCTGAAGCCAAGCCTGGGTCTCTTTGGTAAGCGCAGAGTTCTGCTACAACACCCAGGGTCTGCTAGCAGCCACCTAATTGCACCAGGGGATCACCACACTCTTCAGCAACTCCAGGTACAATTTGGTGTTGACTTTCAAGTTGATTTCGAAGATGTGAGGTGGCATGATGTGGCCCTTACTTGAAACCACACCAAAGATCATAACCGTTGCCGGAAACTTTGTTTTCATCACCCTAGGCACGTTCCTGTTATTCATGGCAATCCAGCGATGTATTTTGAGAGTGCTGGCAATGGTCCTGTTGTTATAACTTGGATCGGTAGAGAGCATGGGTTGTACAGTGGCACATCTCCGATCTCGCTCATTGAACATGGTGTCACTTTCAAACATGATAGAAGGCTTATTATTGCTCTTGGGATTTGTAAAGAACTACTAGTAGATGGTCTGCAACAACAAAAAAAGAAAACCGGTTTTCAACAACCGGAAATGAAATCAAGTCATTTTTCTGGGGCGACAATCTTATTGTTCCACCTTGTAGTGGTAGAAATATTTGGGATATGGGTAAATGTTTTTTTAAATTTTTTAGTAAAATCTTGCAACTTTCAGAAAATTAAATATATTGTCTACATAAATTTTGTTATCTTTCATATTGTCTATTTGCTAGTATTGCGGGCTGAGTTTGTTGAGGATCTTTAAAGGCAACGAGTATGTGTTTAACGGTGAAAAGTGACTGGCATGGTATGCATGTTGGAGGCTTTTCTCCCTTCCTTCAAGTTAAGCTCGTTTGACCAATTCGTATTCTCGCTAACACCACACCCGCCTCCCCTGGTATTTTTTTCAACAAAAGGAAAAATATAAAACATGTTTAACATCTTTTAATTTATTGCTGGAATTGAAGAAAAAATATTCCTGCATAAATAAAAAATTAGTTGTCACTGGTGATTGTCACAATAAACTATAGCAATTTAACATCCAAATCTGACCCCCAAGATCGCCATTAGCGACGGTTTTTCATGTGGTAGAGACATCTCCAAAGACCCTAAATTGCCCTATATGTACTTCCGGGTTGCATTTACTCACACCACTACATTTATATTTGCTCTCTATCGACCCCATAACACCGGAATTACTATCTTTAAGAGCATATCTGAGAAAATTGACCATATCCTGCCTGCTCATCCTTAGGCTAACATTTACATATGTGGAGGCTTCAATGTTCACAGTGTGGAATGGTCAGCCCACGCAAACAAAACAGATGGTTAAGGAAGGCCATGCTTTTTCCATTACTTATGACCTCAGATTATTCACAAACCCACCCATGTACGAGACACGGACGGTCAGTATGCAAGTCTCCCAGACCTTTTTCTCACAACTTGCTCTGAGTTATGTTCATCTTCCATTCTGTCTCCACTGGCATTTTCCGACCACTCGGTTGTCTCAGTTAAGATAAAAACAAAATCTATTAAATCCTCTGACATACCTCTCCATCGTACAGCATATCGATACTTTATGGCTGACTAGGATAGCTTTCGTACATTAATATTAGATCTACCTCTGGGTTTCATGTTTTAATAGAACATATCTTCTATAGTATCAGACCTGACGGCATGATTAATTGTAAGTATAGACCGCTTCATATCCTCCAAAAAATTTCAGCAAAAACCTAACAGCCAGCCGTGGTTCTTTCCAGAATGTGCTGCTGCCATTGCACATAGAAATCACTATTTCCATTGCTCCCAACATAATAGAAGTGCCGAGACTAAAGCCACAGTAATCACTGTAAAAGAGTAATAAAGAATGTAAGAAAGTTGTATGCTCAGTCCGTTAAGTCCAAAGTAGCTGAGCAGCTGCTTGGTTCCCATCAGTTTTGGCAAATAAGAAACAGGGTCCTGAATAGAAATGTGTGCTCTATTCCAACCATCATCAATGAACTTGAGATAATCTCGTCTGCATCAAACAAAGCCAAACTCTTTGCCAAACACTTTGCAGCTAATTCTACTCTATGCAATCAGGGCCACCAACCCCCCATATTTCCTCCTGTGTCTAAAAAACACTATGCAACATACAAATATCTGTACATGATGTTACCAAGCTAATCAATTCCAGTAAAGCAACTGACCTTAACAGCATTTCTAAAAAAGCTCCTATACTTACAAAGCTATTTAAGCCTTCCCAACACCCTGGAAAACCTCATCAGTATATCCTGTACTTAAAAATTCATGTGATCAGTCATCTCCCTGTTAACGCAGACCTATCAGTCTCAAGTTGCTGAAATCTGTTAAATGGAGAAATAGCCAACCACCTCAGCAAAAATAACTTCCACGGTGACATGCAATATGGTTTCCGTTCTACTAGATCTACAGTCGATGTGCTAACAGTTATATCTCATAGGATTAGCGAGTCTCTCAATGGAGGCTTCCTTTCTAGGGCAATTGCTCTTGACATATCAAAGGCCTTTGATAGACTATACCATGAAGGTTTACTCCACAAAATCTCCAGCTACGGTATAGCTGGAAATGTCTTCTCAATTATTAAATCATTTCTCTCTGATTGGTTCATAAGAGTAGTGGTTGATAGGCAGAAATCAGAAGCTCACAGTATTAATGCTGGAGTCCCTCAGAGGCCCATCCTGAGTCTAACTCTAATGATCTCTCAAATCACATCTTAAGATCATTCACAGACATTTATGCTGACGACACTAGCATATATGGCAACACTTTAAGGCTGTAAATGACCAAGTTCTGATTCTCTCTCCTCTGATCTTGAATATATGGTGCAATAGGGAGAGGTGGCTGGTTACTTTCAATGCATCTAAAACGTTTTATATCTTTACATCATCAACGTTCTAATCCCCGTCTGGCATCAATCAAAATGAATGGCTCTCGTCTTGGGAAGGCTCCATGTTTTGACAAGCTTCTAGGTCTGACCTTTAATCCTGATCTGAGATGGAACACTTATATCAAATCTGTTACTAAAGCTGCTGGAAAAATGGTGGGATCATTCCACTGCTCCAATATATATCTCACTGTTACTGATGCAATTCTCTACCTGTATAAGAGCCAAGTAACTCTAAGGATGGAGTACTGTTGCCACATCTGGGCAGGAGCTGCTAGAAAGACCTTACCCTGCCTTGACAGAGTTCAAAATACACTTTTTAGCCAAGTGGGGGATGCCTTTTTATCTTATCTGCAACCTCTTTTTCACAGAAGAGATGTTGTGCGTCTGTCTCTGCTTTATCATTATTTTTATATTAAGTGCTCGTCTGAGCTCCAATCTATGGTCCGCCTAGCCTGACTTTCATGAAAAACACTTGTTTAGCTGAAACCACTATCAATAATTCCCCCCACTCTTTATCTGTGCCTAAACCTAAATGTAGATTCCATAAACAAAGCTTCATGCCTGTGGAACTCTGTTCTGTTTTCCTGCTTTCCAACTGACTACGATATGGTCCGTCTTCAAGTCAGTCTCTGAAATGACCCATTTTCTGTCTGACTGATTGTAGAGGTCAGAACCTCAACTGATGAATGACAGTAAATGCAACCTGACACCAAATAAATGGCACGGATCGCTATGTAATAATTTATTATGTAACTATATTTATAATCTCTGAACAAGCCCATTACTCCTGAAATAGGTATATCAGCTTACCTTATAATGTAAACAATTTATCCACAATTTAATAAAATAAAAAAATAAATAAGATAAAAAAAAATAAAATAAAATAAATAAATAAAAGAAATTGGGTAAGATATTTGAAGGCTTCTTATACTACAATGGAACTCTAGCCTCCCACGGCTTGATGAGGAGGATAAGTAAGCTAGAGTAAAGAAAGCTGACAAAGAACAAGTATGTTAACTGGCACATATCATACACATGTAGTCATCCCTAGCTTGGTGATGAAAGTGGGTTATGCTCTCCATAATGTAATGCCCCGTCTATAAAAATGAGACGCAACTATTAGAAGTATGTAACAAAAACTGTCAACTCATAGGGGAAACAAAACCTTCTTTATAATAACAATGAAAGGATTTATTTAATTACCTACACCGTTTGGTGTAGGTGGAAGAAAATTAGATAATGTCCAAGTGAAGAAAGAAAAAGTAGAAAGTTCTTTGAATCCCAGAAAGTTTGTCAGCTATTATCTTCAAAGATAGTCGATGCTTGAGTATGCAGTGGACAGGACGTCTTTTCTTGTTGTTTATTACGTTCTTTTTACTGACCAACTGTGATTCACAAAGGGTCTGAAATAGTTATTCAAAGGGATAGATGAAATTAATACGCCCTGCAAGCTGATTGGTCAGCATGTAGTCAAATCGCTTTGCAAGGAGATTTATCCATGAGAGAAAATAAGTTATTGTTTATGACGGCTATGTACGCATGAACCGCCTTAGCAAATCCATTTATCATTCCTGATCCATGAAAATGAACTTTTACAAAAAAAAAAAAAAAAATCTTTATATTTTAAAATCATTTGTTTAATCTAAAACTTGCATCATTTATGGAAAACGTAATGACTTAAAATGGAAAATTGAATGACATTAAATAATAAAAAAAGTTCTCATCAAACAACAAAAAAAAAATTGTCAAACAAAAAAAACGTTCTCATAAAATATTTCATGAAAAATTTTCTCATTAAATATTCCATGAAAAAAAAAAAAATCTCATTAAATATTTTACGAAGAGAAAAAAAAACCTCTTCCTATTAACTTCTCTTCAAACTGACTGATCAGGGGTGGGGGCTTGGAATCTGAGATCTACATATTTAGGTGAAGATCGTTAATGCTAGAATGGACGAGAGAGAGAGAGAGAGAGAGAGAGAGAGAGAGAGAGAGAGAGAAGGGATGCCTGTCTTCATTGCTTCCAGAGTCCTTTTTGCTCACTGATCGTGATTCCCAATATGCTCTGCAAACTAATTGGCTGGTGTGTAGCCAAATCACCTAGCAGGGACATTTCTCCAGGAGAGAAAATAATTCATTAATTCATTACTTATGATTGCTACAGATCCACTTGAGACAAATTCATGTGTGGAGGTCATCCGATAAACTTAAGGGTCATCTTCATGATTTAGAAAGGTCTACCATCTGCGGCTTTCGTTACATATCAGTTGTGTTTATCTAATCTTTACGGTCAAACAGAAGAAAAATAAATAAATGGATTAAAAACAAAAATGTTTAACTTAAAGTTGCGTGTCATAAATACGCTGACTTTGTTTTTATAATCTCGTTCAACATATAATCATGTAACAGTTTAATTTTTTTTTTTTTTTTTTTTTTTACACAAATACAGTATTGTTTAATTGTGTACACAATTTTAACATTTTTTTTTTAATGCCAATTTGACTTGGTATTAAAAGATTTATTTTCTTTTGCAAATCAATATGCCTGCTAAGTGATCCGGCCACACACTGACCAATCAGCTTGCAGAGCATATTGATTCCATCTGTCCCCTAAGGAACTTTTTTTTTTTTAGCTCCTTTAGAAATCATGGTTGGTCAACAGAGAGAACTCGGCAAGCACCGAAGAAAGATCTCCCTTTTTCCCTCTCTTCTGCCCCTGTCCACTGGACACTGCTGGCAGGCCTTCAAAAACCAAAAGAACTTTTAACTCTTCCATCTCTTTATTGAGACTACCCAACTTTCTGTCACTGAACAAAACCTTTCCATTTATTTTAAAGGAGGTTTTGGTTTTCCTCCTGTGCTACGTTTCGGTTAATAATAACGATTCCAATTTTGTTCCAAATTCCGATATAATTATGGATTCTGTTCTAAATTCTCGATTCCAATACAATTATTGATTCCGATTCTTTTCACATTTCTAAATATCTCTATCTCCATATATAATAAAATGACTGTAGAAATTTCCCTCTGGACCAAAGTATCGTAGGTTTGCAACAACAGATGCCACATAAAAATTCAATACATCTAGGCTAATAGCTAATATCTTGTGTAGCTTTCGAACACCATTTTGTACACATTCAGCTGTGATATTAAAATGCTACAATTCATCCTACGAGCAATACCATCACAATCGCAACATTTTTAGAAAGAAGAAGTCCCCACTTTTCTTTCTAAATATTTAGTCCTATTGTTACCGGAACAAATTCTGTGCTTTCACTGCCTGTAACTGGCTAATAAATACATAGACTTAACATAATCTGCACAGTTTCCTATTTATAAATAATAATGGCTCCCTTTTCAAACTCTATCCATTCTGATTGGCTGAGCTCTGATAATTCTCATATTTCAGAATCCATTTCTATGCTTCATAAATGAACGGTTTCTAAAATTACTATATGACGTCACTAAGAGACATATTACTTCACACATCATCAAGTTTGATTCATGATTAGATCATTACGGTCTTGTGTGTGCGTGTGTGTGTTGCACTTCACAATTCACTGGCTATAAACATTAACTAGTCTGAAAATATTATGTATCCACAAGTATTAAAAAAAAAAAAAAAAAAAAAAAAAAAAACGTGTTGCTAATGGTCCATGCATGAGTGTGTTTGTATGCATGTGTTAAAAAAAAAAGAAAAAACTTGTTGTTAAACCAATTGCAAAAAAGTTATGAAATAAACATTAAAGAATGCAACTTGTGAAATAAATAAATATATTCAGTAAATTTACAGTACATCTTTTTTTTTTTAAATTGTATTGCTATTTAAACAAACTGAGCCACAGCAACACGTAACTAGGTACAGCTAGTTTATATATAAAAAGCGATAGCGATATGTGTGTGTACCTATCTGTGTGTGCGAGTTCCTTATGAGCTCTGAAACAGCTGGGCCAAATTTTTGAAATTTAACACAAGTATACTTTAAGTATCTAGGAGTCTTCTAGATTGGTTTTATATTGGAATGCCTCTGATAAGTATCGAAAATTGATAATCGAAAAAAAAAAACTGATTGAAAAAGGAACAGTTTGATTTTAATCAAAGTTAACACTCTTATACAGCCTAACATTACAAGTGCATTCAAGAAGTTTTACCACCAGACAAGCAGAAAATCCCGGCATATAAAAATCAACAGTAGGTTCTTTGATAAGACAAGGGTGCGTTCAAAATGAATGTTTCTGTTTAGAGCAGAATTGAAGTGTGATACTTAACTTTTGCATTTTAAACTTTAATGCGAGTCGTTATATATAAAAAATGATTTAATAAAGTCAACGATAGGTTCTCTACAGTGCAATGTAAACTAAAATGTATTTTTGACTGAGGGGAGGCATGTGAAGCTTTCTCCCAGTGCACTGCAATGAATCCCAGATTAGAGCAGACAATCAATAAAGTTGATTGAAAAATGGTTGATTTCATCAGTTTTGATGGCAAAAGTATTGGAAGTGTTCATTCAATTGTCGGTTCTCCCTGCTAGTGTAGTTATAGAGTTGGTTTTGTTTTCAGATTACTTTAAAAACCTGTGTAATGTTTGCATACATTTTCGCCAAAATATACTAAGGGAAGAGCATACATTACTATTTGTTCCTTTTATTTTTTTTCTCATAACTGATAATAATGATTTGACCAGGGGGGAGGGACCTGTGGAAATTCCACAGTGGACCGTTTCATATGTAATAAATTGATGTTAGTATTCTGTGGATGTTCAGCTTAAATAGAGGCGCCCTCATATTATTGTAATTCTTTTGTTAAAACTGTAAGAGTATTTATCTAAGCTAGCAGGGACGCCTAGTGTAGTTTGGTCATAAAATATGGTTAAATATATTTTAGTTTATGCAGATTTCGTATATATTATTATAGTCAATTTTCTATCAATTCTTATATATTATGAAGTTGTGATTAAAAAAAAAAGAAAAAAAAAAGACAAATATATATCCATATGACTGGGGTGCATCAGTTTGAATCGAAATCAAAACAAAAACTTATGAAAAAAATATATGTGTATATAGTTCCTTCAACTATAATCGAAACAGAAACCAAAACTTGTGAAGAATTCTTGGTAAAATTATTCATTACAAGAAATGGAAGGTCATAACAATTAAACAACAGTCACTCAAAAGAAAAGAGATGTCAGCATGACACACAAGATAACACACACTATCGTATTAATATATATACTATATATATTATACACATTGTGAAATTTTCATCTTTTTCACTTGTAGCAATTTTTACCATTTACAATTCGTACCATTTGCCTGTGGCATTTTGTTTTTGTGCCATTTTTGTCTGACATTTCTTCTACTAGTTTTACCAAAACTCGTTATCGTGATCTGCTGCAATATTTGGATAATGGGGTATGATCCTGCACATACAGAAGATTCTATTTATAAACGATGCTACTAGAAACTGACGAATCGAATTAATTCACGTTCTGCTACCAACCAATCAGAAACCAGAATTGCTCCATAAATATTAAACCTTTCTGTAGCAATTTTGCATATGTTTTCTTCGTGTCAACACGGGAAGAATCTTTTGCTCTGTGGATTCCAACTCGAGAACTCTCTACTGCGAACCAGTCACCTCTAGGACTTGTGTAGGACAACGAACCATCGGAAATTGTTCTGAAACTAAACATGGCTTACACTTCTATAGCTTTTCGTTTTATTAGTAGTTAAAAAAAAAAAAAAAAAAATATATAATTTTATAATTACTAGAAATTGGGTAAAAATAAATAAATAAAAGAATCGCTTTGGGAATTGGAAAATAATCCCAATTCTCTCTTATTCCGATACCCTAAAAAGATTGGATTTTTCAAATTCCGATTAATCCTGCCAACACTACCCTTAACATATAGAGGTGCACTTCGCATTTCTAAAATTATACTAGTCTCGATTACAAATGAAATTTACATGCATATGTCTTTATATAAGAGTCCACCTCCGCAATATCATATCGATAATATTTTGTTACAAGAAAACGGTCATCAAACGAAAGGAAAACAATGCTCTTTTCATAAACAACAACAAAAGGTATTTAAGTAAACTACACCGTGGGGTGTAGGTAGGGGGGTGGGGAAGCTAGAACCGTATCAAAATCAAAGTAGTAATAATACATCTTCAGTGAAGATAGCTTCACTTGGTGTCAGTAACAGAAATAGATTTCCTCTTCATAATTTTTTTTTTTTTACAAAAGAGTCACCACTTATCAAGGCCCAGAGGCCACTCAAGGATAAGGGTTAATGCATGTACAGTAGTCAAAGGGAACATGTAATCGTTAGGAGTGGAATTTTGGTATATTGGGTTAAGAGGATGGCTCATCAAGAACTTGTTCACATTGGACTTGAAGACGACCATATTGTAGTCAGTTGGAAAACAGAACAGAGTTCCACAGGCGTGCAGTTCTAAGAAAGAAGCTTTGTTTATGGAATCTACGTTTCGGTTTAGGCACATATAAAGAGTGGGAGAAAATATTGATAGTGGTTTCAGAATAGTTTTCATGAAAGTCAGGACAGGGGGAGGGGCATAGATTGGAGCTCAGACGAGCACTTGCCATCAAAACAACGATAAAGCAGAGAAAGGCTCGCAACGTCTCTTCTATGAGAAAGAGGTTGCAGGGAAGAGAAAAAAGGGCATCCTCCACTAGGCTATGAAGTCTATTTTGAACTCTGTCAAGACAGGGTAAGGTCTTTCTAGCAGCCCCTACACAGATGTGGCAACAGTACTCCATCCTTCGACGTACTTGGCTCTTAGACAGGTAGCAAATTGCATCAGCAGTGAGATATCTACTGGAGCAGTAGAACGATTCCACCACTTTTTCCAGCAGCCTTGGCAACAGATTTGATGTACGTGTTTCATCTCGGATCAGGAGTAAAGGTAAGACCTAGAAGCTTGTCAAACCATGGAGCCTCCCGAACATCTTCCAGAAAAACTCCCTGCGGTTGCTGCTTGATATAAAAAACAAAACATGTTTATGTTAGCGCCACTATTGGGTGTAGGTTGATGAAAGTTATGATGGTCCCAGAATGAATTAATTCCGATTCGGATATTTATGCAACACCCATTTATCTATCAAATTTCTAATAAACTATACAACCTTTACAATAAAATATCTTTACAAAGCCACAATTCGCCCATCCATGAAACATTGTTGCCACATCTGGCTAGTGCATCTACCACTAGTCTCTCACTCCCTTTTAGACAGTGTCTAAAACAGAGTCCCAACCTTTGTCCCATCACCACAATGTCTCATCCTTATGCCTATTTTACAAGTATTTTAATAGAACTATCAGCACTTGTGCCCCCTCGACGTACACACTCCCAACTAACCTGACAAGCAGCAAAGTCCCACCTCTTTACCGAGATCTCTAGATGCCAGAAAGCCTTTTACTCTAATAGTTTCATTCCTCGGATTTCTAGACTTTGGAATTCCCTCCATGTTTCTTGCTTCCTTGACTGTACTAATTTGCAGCGGTTTAAATGTAATGTGAACAAACATCTTGCTGCTCAAGTTCCCTCAGTCCTCTGTTACGTTCCAAGTTGCAATATGTTGTTTTACATGCCCATAACTATTTCATGCATTGTGTATGACTAACGTCATCAACAAATTCCTCATGCACAAATGCGTTTTCAACATTTCCAAACAAATGCAATTTAATTTTTCAATTTTGGATATTTTATCATTTTGAGTTCTTTGTTAGTAATCTATAATATAAATCTCACCTGTCTTTTAAATGTATGTATGTATGTATGCATGTATGTCTGCCTAAAACTTTCGACAGAGGCGACGGATTTTCACAAGATCGATGACGAAGGTTTAAATTAAGGCTAGTCAATCGAAAATATCGGCGAAAAAAGTGACCCCTTCTTGTAGAAAAGTGTCCAGCTGAGGGTGAAGGAATTAATGTTTTTAACCAATTTTTTTATATTTGTCATCTGAACACACGCTATCGTATTAATATATATACTATATATATTATACACATTGTGAGATTTTCATCTTTTTCACTTGTAGCAATTTTTACTATTTACAATTCGTGCCATTTGCCCGTGGCATTTTGTTTTTATGCCATTCTGTCTGTGACATTTCTTCTATTAGTTTTACCAAAACTCGTTATTGTGATCTGCTGCAATATTTGGATAATGGGGTATTTATTTAAATGCTGCCCACATCAGCATTATGTGGCACAAGGCCGGAAAGTGGGAACCCCGCAGACTCCCCTAAAGGAGGGGCACTCCTGCAATTTTAAAAATTGCCTGAGTAACCCCGTCGGCATTCCCCGGTCGGGACGCCTCAAGCAGCAAGCAATAAACTTGCCCCACCGGAAAGCCCGGTGGCAAGGCTTGGGAGGGTGGACCTCCTAGGTATTACCCAGGCGGTGTACCTCAGTCCAACAGGTGCTGGGCCGGTTCCCGGCCCATCACCTGTTGGGCTGAGTGTCAAGTGACGAATCCTTGACTGGTACTACCCTGTCTCCCTGCAGCCGAGGCCGCTAGGAGATACATCCCATCACTATGGAGAGTAATGGGGTAGATATTTATTTGCTGCCCACCTCAGCAAAATGTGGCACAAGGCCGGAAAGTGGGAACCCCGCAGGCTCCCCTAAAGGAGGGGCACTCCTGCAATTTTAAAAATTGCCTGAGTAACCCCGTCGGCATTCCCCGGTCGGGGCGCCTCAGGCAGCAAGCAATAAACTTGCCCCACCGGAAAGCCCGGTGGCATGGCCTGGGAGGGTGGACCTCCTAGGTATTACCCAGGCGGTGTACCTCAGTCCAACAGGTGCTGGGCCGGTTCCCGGCCCCTCACCTGTTGGGCTGAGTGTCAAGTGACGAATCCTTGACGTGTACTACCCTGTCTCCATGCAGCCGAAGCCGCTAGGAGACATCCCATCATCTCAAGAGATTAATGGGGTATGATCCTGCACAGTTGGGAGATTCTATTTATAAACAATGCTGCTAGAAACTGACGAATCGAATTAATTCACGTCCTGCTACCAACCAATCAGAAACCAGAATTGCTCCATAAATATTAAACCTTTCTGTAGCAATTTCGCATATGTTTTCTTCGTGTCAACACGGGAAAAATCTTTTGCTCTGTGGATTCCAACTCGAGAACTGTCTACTGTGAACCAGTCACCTCTAGGACTTCAAAATGATAACAATCTCGTAATTTTGTATTGGGAAAAAAGGGTTATAATAATAATAATACAGGGTGTTCCAAAAGTCTTGGGAATATTTCAAGTCCACATATTAGTGGTAGTAAGATGAAAAGTGGTGCAATTTTAAAGCTAAATACATTAAGATTTTTGTAAGTTTATTGATTTTTTTTCATTTCTTTTCAGATTCACTAATGACATTTAATCAACCAGAAAAGATGTTTTGTGTGCTTGAATTTATAAAAACGGAATCATGGACACTTGTTCAATGTGCATTTTGCAAAAAAAAAAAAAAAAAAAAAGATCTCACACCCTGCAATTTTCTTTTGTGGGGATTTATGAAAAGACTGGTCTACGTGCCTCTCATTCCAAGAGATGTGGATGAGCTGAACGCCCGAATAACAGAATCTGTTGCAACCATTGACAACGCAACGCTGGGACGCGTTTGGCAAAAATTGGACTATCGGCTTGATGTGTCGTTTGAATAATGGTACTTGCATTGAATATCTTTGAACATTCCATGAAAAACTTGAGATCACAACTTTCCTGAATATACCAGATACGTTTATATATCCTTAATAGTTCGAGATATTTAATGTCAAAATATGCTCAAGGCTTTTGGAAGACCCTGTATTGTGGAGTCAAAACTCAAAGACCTTTTACTTTATTTTATGTGAGGCGGCTGTGGTGAAATGGTTACCAACATGGACAGATGACCAATCAATTCCGTAGAAATACTTACAGATGTTGGCAACCTTCATATGGTTCTAATGGAGCCTATCTTAGTACAGACTCTCCAAGACAAACTCCCTTAATATTTTTATAACAGACATAAAACGAAGGAAAAACAAAACATTTTATAAAAAATCAACAAAAGTTTAAGTTACCTTCACCATTGGGTGTAGGTTGACAAAAGCTAAGACGTGTCAGGAATCAAATAAAAAAGTTAGTGGGATGTTGAAAGTCTACAAGCAGTTTATCTGCAGGTGAAGATAGCAGGTGCTCCGATGTCTAGTTGACAGAGAAAGGTCAACGTTTTTCTTTGGTGGTGCCAAGAAACTCTGGGGGGGGGTGCTATCTTGATACCAAAGGCTCTGAAGTAGTCCTTCAAGTGTAGGTCGAAATTAGTATACCCTGGAAGCTAATTGATTCTAGTATGACCAAATCACCTAATAGGGACAGCTCTACCCAAGAAAATAATTGTCAACGTTTATGCTCCTCCAGTAAGCACACGATTCGTGAAAGAATCAGGGAAACCAATGCCAAGAATAGAATCGAACTGATTTTTTTTTATTTCTGCAAACACATGGAGCAAAATTACACTGATGGTTCAATCATTATTTGAGAGACTGCTACGCTTCTGTAATGTGTCAGCAACTGTGTGTGTGTACTTGTCTCCTTGTTATTGTTAGTGAACTTACATCAATTGTGTATGCGTGTGTTCAGGTGTTCATTTCACTAGGGATTTTTATCTTCCGCCACAAAATCAACAGAGATTAGACTATTCCTGTAATGATCTGTTTCATGTCGATTACAGTGTAATGCTATTACTGTGCAGTTCTACGAGGTTCACCCTTCCAAGCTTAGCCGTCTCTGAGAAGGGGTTAGTTTATTGCTAAACGCCTGAGGTGCCCTTACTGGGGAATGTCGACAGGGTTGCTCAGGCATTTTTGCAGGTCAGAGTACCCTCCCCCCTCGAGAGTGCTGACTTCTCACTCACTTTCCGACCCTGGTGTCACGGTTCTTGCAGTGCTAAATACCTTCCTGTATTCTCATTCTCTGTCTAACTCTCGTGTGCATCATGATTTACGTTATCACTTTGTAGAAGCTGATTGATCCAAATATGACCAAATCACCTAATAGGGGCAATTCATTGCCAGAAAAAAAATAAATAAATGTCAACGTTTATGACTGCTACATTTTTTTTTTCTGTAAGTACATGATTCAAGAAATAATCTGGGAAACCAATGCCAATAACAGAATAAAGTCGATGAAAAACAAAAAGAAAAAAAAAACTGTACTATTGGAAATCATACGAATTTACATTTTATATCTTTTTTTTTTTTTTTACTTTATTTTTACTTTGAAAAAAAAAAAAAAAAAAAAAAAATCAAAATTATTTATATATTCATCAATGTTTCGTCTATATTCCTTTGCTGAATGTGATTATTACCTATTTGAACATTCCAATAGCCGTCTATTTTTGGACGTAAAAGAACTTTCTGTAAGTATGGTTGGACTTCAAAAGCCGCAAACACAATCAGTTTTGCAAGGACTTTCTTTGTTATTGTTCTATTTAATTTAGGCACCGCCAAAACGGGGGGGGGGCAGGTAAGTACTTTTTGACGGACCGTCTTTTTAAAAAATCTACCAAAAATCAGGTAATTATCCGATCAATACGAAATTTTCAGCGATTATTAAGAGAAGAATGAACTTTATAACAGTGTACTTATTTTTCATAAACGATATATATTTTACTTACAAACCCCCTTGTTTTGAGGTGGTACAAATATGCTTAAAATAATCATCTGAAACTGAACACAACATATTGTGCTGTTGTAAGGGACAGAAATATAGATAAAAAAAAAAAAATTGTTTGCATACCTTATTTTGACGTCTGAATATCAGAACTTCGATTATGTTTAATTATCCCGCTTTTGAGCTTTGAAGTGTCAAATTCGGTGAATATGTTAAGTAAAATAATTAATTTCAAGTTAAGCAAAACAAAAAAATTTCTTTTTTAATATTTATACGAAAAAAGCCATTTTAAAATCTTTGATAAATAAACAATTTTTTTTAGCGAGCCGAATAATGCATGACCATTATTAAACAAGGCATGCTTTGAAGAATCGATACAAAAAAAAATCGATAAATATTGTGCCCTTTGTGTTAAAAATAGCATCATTTCTTCGATCCCGTTTGAAAACGTTTGTCGCCTTTCGAATACGGTGGACCAAACGCGCTGAAATAATTTTTTTTATTCTGCTTTAAATTGCCCCTCCCCCATTTTGGGGAGCCTGGCCCCCACACACATACACATTAAAAACCAAACTCATACAAATGGTCACCCATCTGGTACTGGCCAGCCTCAGCGTTAATAATACATTGAAATTTTCATTACTGAAAAAGAAGTTTTTTTGGGCCTGTTTGGTCTTCCATAGTTTGCTTTTTATCGAATACAAACGTAAACAGTGTCAATCTAGACTCTAGATCGACGTGAAGTAACTGGTTGCCTATATGAATAAGTGGAATTATTTGAAATCCAGGTACTTATATTATAATATTTTTGCATATTCTCATAGAAAATCATCCTAAATCTTAGTTAGACAACAAATAAATAAATAAATTATTTCAAAAACCTTTTTTAAAAAATATTTATATACGCTTTATGTGCAAGACAAAAAATGTCAATTGTTAACTTTTTGGGAAAAATTAACATTTAAAATTTAATTAAAAATAGTAGAAAAAGTTTTACATTATTCTGTTTTCTATATGATAAAATTCAGGGTTTTATCTTTCTGGAAAAAAAAAGTTACTCAGAAATAATGGATTTTAATAAATGTAATTTCGTTTTAAAAAACAACAACAACTTGATTTTTCGGTCATTTTTGGCGGTGCCTAATTTAATTCAATACAAATATTATCCTTATTTCACTATTGTCTGTGTATTCTATACCCCCCCCCCCCCACCCACCAGTAACCCCAACTTCACTTCAGCAAGCGAGAACCGACGGCGAATCGCCCTCTCTCAAATCGTTTTATTTTTGTGATGTGAAAAGAATGTTTTTGTTTCTTTTATTTTTGAACGAAACAACCATTATATATATATATATATATATACATATACACACACACACAAAGTGACCCCCCCCCCAAAAAAAACGGGCCCCAACTCTAATTAGGCCCCGTTTCTTAGTGTTTTGTCCGAATGAAATGAAACTTTGGTCATAACTAGTTTATTATATTCAAAACATCACATCAAAACACTATGGTCTTTGGCCTTTTTTCTCCGTTGACTGTAAAATGCTCCGAAAAACAATTGAATGTCCTGTTTTTTTTTGGGGGGGGGGGGGTCACCCTATATATATATATATATATATATATATATATATATATATATATATATATATATATAGAGTGTAATACGTTTATGGCACGGAATAAGTAATTTTTTTCTCAAACTGTCAAGCTGTGTCTATGTAGGTAAAAGTGTTTATGTCTAAATAGTAAATATGAATTAGGATCTTAGAATCGGATGAAAAAAAAAAATGAAAACGTCTCAATCTGGAAAGAAAAAGAAAAAAATGGGAAGATAAAATTTCCTAACAATGTGGTTCGATTAATAACTTATGACCTAATGTTAACAATCATTTAGTAAAATAAAAACGAAACAAAAATGAAAGACCCCACCCCGCAAAAAACAAAAACAAACACTCGAGCACCTTGTGTAAGCACAGCACAGCTAGTCAATACATTTTCAAAACGCACGTGGTTCTTTATGACAAATGGAATAATTGCTGAAGAGCAGAGATTTTGGTGGTAAATGCACTTTTGTTTTAAATAATTTTTTCAGGTTAAATTCAAGTTTCGCGATATTTTTTTTAAATTTTTTTAAGTGAAAGCACAGAATAGTTATAAAACACCCTCCTCATGTTAAGAATGACTTTCAAAATAATAGCATTATTATTTCAACACGGTAACAAGTACACAAGTACCGAGACTTTAATTAAAAAAAGTACTTAGGTGCATTTACCGACTCGCGATTTTCACGAAATTTCTCTGGTGTGCTCGGTAATGGGAAGAACCAAAAACAGCCGGGAGAACCTTATTACAAAAAAAAGCAGAAATTGTTTTAATCCTTTCCCCATGTTAAGAATGGCGACGACCACTGAAGTCCATTAAGTAATACATTGAAAAAAAAAAAAAAAATTAAAAAAATGTCTTAACATCCAGAAAACTACTTGTTGGCCGTTTCCAGTTCTTCCCGTTATCTGCCGAGCACACCCGAAGAACTTCATAGAAATCGTGTATTGATAAATACAGAACTACCAACACTTATTTTTACATAATGGAAAAAAAAAAAACATCAATGGACCTGAGGTCATCTCGTCAGCATCAGACAAAGCCAAACTATTTGCCAAGAACTTTGCAGCTAATTCTACCCTATGCGACCAAGGCCATCAACTCCCTGTATTTCCTCCTATAACAGACAACACGCTATGCAACATACAAATATCTGTATGTGATGTCACCATGCTAATCAAGAACCTTGATTCCAGTAAAGCAACTGGCCCTGACGGCATTCCAATTATAGTGTTGAAAAAGCTTCAACCAGAACTTGGCCCCATACTTACAAAACTGTTTAAGCGTTGTCTTAAGGAGAATTGCTTCCCAACACCCTGGAAAACCTTATCAGTATGCCCTGTATTTAAGAATTCAGGTGATAGGTCATCTCCCTCTCAGTACAGACCAATCATGGGCCCAACTCTCTTCGTGATCTACATCAATGATCTCCCAAACATTTCTTAAATCATTCGTTGACATCTATGCTGATTACACGACCATCTATGGCAACACATCAAAGGCCGTAAATGACAAAGTTCTCTCTGATTTTCTCTCCTCTGATTTTGAGCAAGCAGTACAATGGGGGAAGAGGTGGTTGGTTACTTTTAATGCAGCTAAAACCAAGCTTCTATCTTTACATCATCAACGCTCTGATCCCCATCTGGCATCAATTGAAATGGATGGCTCTCGTCTTGGGGAGGCTCCATGTTTTGACAAGCTTCTGGGGTCGACCTTTACTCCTGATCTAAAATGGAATACGTACATCAAATATGTTGCCAAAGTCGCTGGGAAAATGGTGGGATCCTTCTACCGCTCCAGTAGATATCTCACTGCTGATGCAATTCTCTATCTATATAAAAGCCAAGTACATCCAAGGATGGAGTACTGCTGCCACATCTGGGCAGGAACTGCTAAAAACAGCTTATCCTGCCTTGACAGAGTACAAAATAGACTTTGTAGCTTAGTGGGGGGGGGGCCTTTTCTCTTCCCTGCAACCTCTCTCCTACAGAAGAGACGTTGCAAGCCTATCTTTGTTTTATCATTATTTCCATGGCAAGTGCTCGTCTGAGCTCCAATCTCTGGTCTCCTCACTCACCAATCTTTCACGAAAAACACCCGTCTAGCTGAAACCACTGTCAATAATTTTCCTCACTCTTTATCTGTGCCTAAATCAAAATGTAGATTCCATGAACAACGCTCCTTTCGGAGAAGTGCACGACGCCTGTGGAGCTCTTCCGTTTGCCTGTTTCCCACCTGACTACAACTTGGATGTCTCCAAGTCCAACATAAACAAATTCCTGATAAACCGCCCCCCCCTTAGGTAATCCACTTTATCAAATCTCCATTACTAACGATTACTACAATATTATCCCATCGATTACTGTACACGCAATAACCCTTTTCCCCGAGTGGCCTCCGGGCCTTGATAAGTGGTGACTACCATGTAAAAAGAATAAATTAAATTTGAAGTTATCGTAACGATTACTGTTTTCACTTCACTTCCGGTTGCCCTCCATCGTTGATTGATTTCTTTAACGATATCTTTTATTAAATTGTTAAGTGAAAGTACAGAATAAGTAAGGTAAACCTCCCTTCTCAAATTAAAGCCCTTTAACGTTATTTAGAAAGAAAAAGAAGAAAAAAAAATTAACACGGAGGAGGCAAATCGGAAGTGAAGGGAAAACAGAAAGTGTAAAAACAACCAAATTTTACGTGATCAAAGAGAAAAGTTGATATTTTTTATTTCCTCTTTTATCTTATTGTTAACTATTCTACACCTTTGTCGGCTACTAGTTTTTCGATTTACTTTATAAAAAAAACCAAAAAAAACGGATTTTTTGTACCCCCCCCCCAAAAAAAAATCTGAAATGCTATGCTTTCATTTTTGAACCCTTAATTACTTATTAAGCGTTATTAAGTTTAATTCTTTCAATAAGTTCAAATCAAAAAAAGAAAGAAAAACAAGACAGGTTGTAAAGCAGACTGAGCCCCCACCTCCTCGCACTATGGAAAACGGGGTGGGAGTATTGACACAGGAAAATTTTTACTTGTTTAATATATAATTAAAAAAGAGAGGAATTGTTACATCACGTGCGCTTTTTTTTGTGTGTTTTTTTTTTTCATGTCACTGTTCCCGTTTAAAAAAAAAAAATAAATAAATAGAAAAAATAAAATAAAAGGTACTAGTGCACTTATTGATCCGTGCTGAAATAACATTTAAAAAGCCATTCTTAACATGGGGAGGGGAGGGGGGGTTGTACCTATGCTATACTTTAACCTTACAACTGAATTAAAAAAAAAAAAAACCCATAAAACTTTAATAAAACTTGGAAATACGATTTAAAAAATAGCGCGGATCAGTAAGTGCACTAGCACCAAAAAAAAAAAAAAAAAAGGTGCAAGTCATTTTAATCTAAAATTTTTCTGTAACGTAACATTTTTTTTTATTCTTTGAAATTTCTCTAAAACTTAAAAAAACAAAAACAATTTTAATACTTAAATTTTTAACATGAAAAGTTAAAAAACAAAACAAAAATAAACAAAAGATAATTAAATATTTCATAACTATTATGCCCCCCCCCCCAATCCCTAAAACTGATGCTAAGCGTAAAAAGTTTGCAGTACTAGTAATAACTCCTATCGCGGACATTTTTTTTTTTTTAATGATTAAACATAAAAAATAGAATTTAATGGATTTAAGATGAAATCAACTGACAAATGAAATAAATAAGAATGAATATTTTAGAAAACAAATACCCAGTTTCTAATAATCGTCACGGTAACATTAATTGTGAGCGGGTTTTTACTAGGTTTTGTTTAATTTTCTATTTTTGAGCGAGTATCTAGACTTCAAAGATGTGACCCTCTAGTATCGATCATTTTTTCCTTGTTCTCACGTAGCGCTCGATATTACTTATTTTTCTAACTGAATATACGCTATAAAATAAGTTAAAGCACTAAAAACTTAATCAGCCGAGTAGAAAAGTAACTTATCTTGCCTTTCATAACATTTATTTGTTATACATTTGTTTGTTTTTTTTTTATTGTCTTTTTAACCACTTTTCTATTCTGTAGACTATTGTACCTATTTACTATGCCTCCCCACAGGACAGAGTTAGACACCAGGGTCGTTTTTTAACGTGGAGAAAAGGTACAAAAATAAAAATTGTCTCAGTCGTGAAGGATTTCTCCTCCACCGAAAGAGAACAAGAAATAGAAGTGCAGCATCTGAAGAACAGATACTACACTTTGATCTTGTCCGAAGGCCAAGAAGACACACTGCATATATAATATATATATATATATATATATATATATATATATATATATATATATATATATATATATATATTAAATGTTGAATTTGATAAACCAAAAGAAATTTAGTAAGGAAATAAAAGGAATTACAAAAAAGTGTAAAAAGAAATAAATTGAATAAATAAATTAAAAAATAAATAATAAAAACAGGTGCGAGGTGCGGTGCGCGTTTGTGAAGATGCGCGCGCATATTTGTCCGCGTTTGAAATGTTTGACGACAAACAAGACTTATTATTGTGATCGATAAACAGTGTTACCGATTTTTATATTGATTAGAAATTGAACTTTCGGTATTCATGCAGAGAAGGGACAGTGTTGAAGTAATAACGTTATTATTTAGAAACTCATTCTTAACATAAGGAGGAGAGGGGAGAGTGTTTACTGTTTTGTAACCAGCGTTAGTGTACTATGCTATTATTAACTAACAATTTAATAAACAAAAGATACCATAAAATAAGAAATAATTCGAAAAAACTATATAAAAAATAGCACGGTACTTTCTCTGGATAAGAACCACATTTTCTTGGACAAGAACATTCACAAAAACGGGGGGGGGGGGGGAAGCGTAGATAAATTTTCGAAGAAAAATCCCCGCACTTTATGTTATCGCGCTGAAATAATAACGCTAGGGAAGGTTTTGTAACTATTCTGTGCTTTCACCTGACAATTTAATAAACAAAAATATCGTACACATCGAAAGTGACTTATGTGACTGTACTCTTTTTTTTTTTTTTTTTTTTTAAATAGTATTTCCAATTCAAGTTTCACGATATCTTTTTTTAATTTTTTTTATTAGACTCTTAATGGGAAGTACAGAATAATTACAAAACACCCTTTATGTTAAGAATGGATTTAAAAATAGCGTTATTATTTCAACAGTTCAACACGTTAATATCAGTACAAACTCGAATTTAACTTAAATATTTAAAAAAAAAATTTAAAAAAAAAAAAAAAGCGCGTTAAACACCAAAATCCGGGTTTTCGCTTTTAAAAAGTGGGATATATTATTCTCTTGTGTGAAACCACAATCTAAAGACGTCACAATAAGTCAATAATAATTTTATATTTTCTTTATTTTCTCTTGAAGTGTTTCTTTTGATCTTTACGTGAATGAATGTTTGTCGGTATTTTTTCAAAGCTAAATGAAGGGTAATCTAATTATTTCGAGTGAAGTCATATTTGCTCACTACTTAGCTAAGTGAACATCGAAAGCAGAAAAATAAAAATAAAAATTTTTTTAAGGGCTCTTTGGCGCACGTATGGAAGCAGTACCCCCCTCTGTATTTTTTTCGTCTTTTTTATTTTCAATTTTTTTTCCGGCAGATTATTATTAAATAGACACTAGTCTATCAGATTATTATTATTTTTTTAAATTATAGACAATATTTGATTATTTGTAGGGGTGCTCTGTTTGTAATCAAACATTCCAGTAAATAGATCACCCATTTTAGAATCACTCGACGTTTTTTTTTTTGCCAAATTTCGCGAGTTTAGCCCGCCTTTTCGGAGATCGTTTTAAAAAGCGAAATTAAAAAAAAAGGTTAAACTGCGAAATTTCGTCTAAAAACGTCCAGTGGTTCCAAAATGGACGATTGACTTACTCGTACGTTACAATTGCATTAGAAACTGAGCACCTCTACAAATATTTAAATATTAACTTAATTTTTTTTTCTTTCTTGATAATCTGGTAGACTAGAGTTCACTCAATTATAATCCGCTGTAAAAAAAAAAAAAAAAAAAAGGTGCTAATGCAGAGAGTGATCCGCGTCCGCGCTAATTTTAAAATCGTATTTCCACGTTTAATTAAAGTTTTATGGTATTTTTTTTTTATTATTCAATTGTAAGGTTAAAGTACAGAATAGGTACAAAACACTCTCACCTTCCTATGTTAAGAATGGCTTTTTAAATAATAACATTATTTCAGCACGGACGGATCACTCTCTGCATGAGTACCAAAAAACAATTACAGAGAGAGAGGGTACCGCTTTTCATACGTGCACCGAATTCAATAATAGAATACAGAAAAATCGGCGGACCTGAGCGAGAATCACCTCTCCCCCATAACTTTTGGTGCTAGTGCACTTAATCGGCGCTATTTATTATTATTTTTTTTTTAATAGTATTCAAGTTTAATTAAAGTTTTATATCTGTTTTTATTAAGTTGTAAAGTTAAAGTACACAGAATAGGTACAAAACAGCCTCCCCTTCCCATGTTAAGAATGGCTTTCTAAATAATAACATTATTGTTTCGGCACGGATCAATAAGTGCACTACTGCACTGCACTAGTGCACTCACTAGTACCTAATTTTTATATTTTTTAGTATGTAGTATAGTTTTCGAGGTTGGGGTGTTTATTCCGAAAGCCGTTCTTAACGGGGGGGGGGGTTATACTACGCTTGGTTAGGTCGTTAAAAAAAAAAAAAAAAAAAAAACCCACACCACTGCAGAATACCGGGTAAAATTATAAGGGAGGGGGTGATTATTCTCGTTCAGGTCCGGCGAAAAATCTTTATGATATGATGATTTACCTACCTGTCATTAAAAAAACATCACGTAAATTGATAGTTTTTATATATAAAATCATTTTTTACGATTTTTGTATCAAATTGTCACTGTTACAAGGCCGATTTTAATCTCGGTAGTTCAAATTGAGTTATCTCCCCTTTATTAAACATGGCGGATTAAAACAGCCTCTCACTTCGTCATAACATTTTACTTTCTCAGTTAAAATGATAAAAAAAAAAAATACTCGATGATTACGTGATTTTGGGAATATGACATTTTTGTCACTTGACGGGTACGTTACATCATTATAAGATTTGTCTGTATTTTTGTTTTCTAATTAGGTTAAACTCTGTACTTGCAACAAATAAATTTTTTCTGTTTACTTACCTCGTATTGTATATATTGTTTTCTCCATTCTGGAGTGATATGGGCTCCAAGATGCTCCGCAAATTTCATGTTAGTTTAAATAAAAGAAGATTAAACTTCCTCTTTTTTTCTCTCTCAAAACAATAACGGTATGTAAAAAAAAAAAAAAAAAAAAAAAAAAACCTCTCCCCCTTACTTTCAGATTTATTTACTTAAAAAAAAGAAAAGAAATTAGGTAATTTAAAACTTCTTTCCTCTTTTGTCAGGGTGGTTGTGTTGGTGTGGTATGAGGGAGTTTTAAGGTTAAATTATTTATATTTCAATTTCTCGATTAAAATTAAAAAAAAAAAAATTTATTTAATTTAATTATTTTACTTTAAACTAAAACAATAAAACAGAAAATATCGCAAATGAAACAAAAATTGTCTACTGTTCACGGAGATTGAATTAAAAAAAAAAAAAAAAAAAAAAAAAAAAAATTGATTTCGCCGTTAATTTAAAATCATACAAACAAAACGAAAACGTTTTGCTTTCATTTTCTACATTCCACCGGGGTTGTTTAAAATAAATTCGTGGTAACAATTTAAAAATCCCAATTTTTTTTTTTAAATTAAAAATTCAATGTTTTAATATAGTGTTATGTAATCTAAACTTTTAAAATTAACTTTACTTTTATACTCGATATATATATATATATATATAAGCACGCTTTCGATTTTGTATGTGTTTTAAATAAAATATTTATAATAAAAACGAGTTTATTAAATACAAATCTATTAATACGAAGGGTTAGAATAGAATTGGCACTGAAAAACAGTTGCGCTTTGCTTACAAACACGTCCGTGCAAAAAAACAAAATAGGATCAATTACTTACTTCACGTGAAAATAAATTTAAATATTATTTTTATTGTTCTTAACCTCATCCAAACGGATTTATAGTTGCGTTACATATCAGCAAGGAGAAAGGCAGTTTGATTTTATTTACTTTTTTGCACATACTTTGTGTTTGGACGTCATATGATTTTTTATTTTTGTTTTCTGTTTACAAAACATAACAAACCTTGTTTGTTATGTTTTGTTTTTCGCTAAAAGTAAATGTTTTGGTTTATAAATAATTACGGGGTCAATAACGCAGTAACAAAAAGAATACAAACTGAGAGTCGTGTTTGCGTAAGTACAGAGATATAATAAATTAATTTAAAACATTAAACAATAAAATATATATATATATAAAAAAAAAAAAAAATTAAAAATAGAATAAAACTGGTTTAAACAAAATCACCGGCTACATTTTTTAAAAAAGACGAGGCGCGCACACACACAAAAAAAAAAGATCAGACGTTTCTATAATTATTACTGTCGTTTTTTTTTTTTTTACCAAGAGACGGGGGAACCATGAAGGACGTGGATTTGTAGTTAATAAATATATAAATGCATTAAACACAAACGGGGGAAGGCCTCATCTCAAACGATACTGGTGTAATTTAGGCGTCAGAAGTTCCAATAATCCCGTTTACGTGCCCCATTTAGTAGTTAATGTAGTAGCGACAAGGGTCCCCGAATGAGCAAGGAGATTGCTAACAGACAAAACACGGGACAAGGTTGTATAATGTAATTTAGACGTGCCATTCATTAGGTGATACAACACAGTCAACTCCGGGTTACACATTAACTCGCGTTTTTTTACTGCCGCTACTAGAGCTGCTGCTGATATTATAGCGAGAAACCAACAACTGTTTTCGATTTCATTTATTATCATTTTATTTTTTATTTTTCCATTTTTTTTATTTTACTAGCAGGAAGACCCGGTGTTGTCTGGGAACTGAATAAGAAACCCAGTGTTCCTTTTGCACCCAGTCAATAACATTTTATTACCTTATTTATTTACATAAAAAAAATCATTGGGAGAGGAGAGGGGAGGGGGGGCGCTCAAGGATCTAGCCATAATCGATTAGGTGCACGCACGAAGGTATATTAAAGTTATATTAATTAAAATACAGTTTAGTAAGTGTATACGTTTAAGAACATCTCTAGCACAAATGGAACCTCGCCTTCGAATCTGGAATGAAGTATGATTCTGTTCAATCCTAGGAGGGCATTCTCCTAGGCATTATCTCCTGTTTCAGAACTGGTTTATCACAGTTCGTTCCCTACTGGAAAATACTAACGGGTCCGACCACGGCGAACTTTGCATAGATACAGAGCGTCTAGAGAAGCTGGATGCCCCACTATAATCTGCCGCAGGTAACTTTGCAACAGTTAAAAAAAAGCATATAAAATATTTTTTCAACTCCTGGAAGCACACTATGATGACTCCTCCTTTGTATTCTTACTCCAAGCCCTGAACCCTTTATTAACATATCTATTCTTATTTATTTCTATAGTTTGCAAATCATAAATAAAATAAGGAGCTTCTACATAATTTTAACCAAACCAAAATCCAACTAAACCAAACCGGCCTTTTCCAACCTAAAAGTTTACTTTAGAGTTAGGTTATGGTTAAAAATAAAATAACAGTTCGGTTCAAATTCTGTACAAGTACCTAAAATCAAAATAAAGTAAAATATTTAATTTTCTTTTTATATTAGAACGCAGACCCCACGATAATGTTGTACTCTCTTTGAAGAAGATGATATATTATATGATTATCCAAGACTATAGAGTTATGGTCGCATTCCTCCCGCACAAAGAAACAGGAAGGAACTGCAACTGATAATTAAGTCAGAATGTGTCCACTGTCCGGTATGATGTACAACACTGTTCAGCTTCGTGTACGATGAAGACTTGTTTCTACGCTTTAAAGACTCTTCCCTCGGTAAAGTTTGAGAATAAGTAGCTGGTATATTTTTCGTAATTGCGTAACGATCGCCGAATAAATAAATAAATAAATAAATAAAACGGATTTAGGCGCATAAGACGTGTTTATATAAATTGCATAAGTATTTATTCTTTCTTTCTTTCTTTCTTTCTTTTTTTTTTCTGCCCTCTTTAAACGTAGATGTCAACCGTGATAGTAAAATAAGCCTTTCTCTTCTTTGTGTATGTGTGTCAATAACGGATGTGACGTAATAGACGTTGCGTGCACGTGCCCGGATCTCAAACACTGAAAATAAAGATGAATGGTTTTTCGACTCAACAAGCTATAATAACAAGAAGTTTAGATTTCAGACAAGTGGTAGGAGGACAACTTGGCCTACGGACGTCTTGACTAACGCATGGAACAATAAAATCCACTAAATAAAAATGAATCAAATAAAAAAAAATGAAACAGTTCTCTTTAAAAGAACTTGATTTAAATATTATAATGATGTATTGTTTGGATTATTCTGACTACTATGCTCATCTTGATTGTTATATATATATATATAGGGACGGACAGTGAAAGTGAAACTTATTTGTGTTTTAATCAAAAAATGAAAACATCTGATTGAACAAATTCCATCAGAAATCAGAAAATTATCAGATCTGAGTCATTTTTTCAGGATATATATATATATATATATATATATATATATATATATATATTTATTATTATTATTATTATTATTATTATTATTATTATTATTAAATACCTATAGCCACGAGTGTTTCATCCTTTCGAGAATCATCGGTGTAGGATGACACGATTACTGCCGGTCGGGAGATTCGAACCCAGCCACGAAGCCATATCATCTCTGCCTCCATTAGCAAGGAACAAACCTTACGGCCAACCTGAACCGCGAGAAATAGCGTTGAAATTTAAACATATTTTTAAATGTCGTAACATCCGTCCAGAGAGATCCAATTATTATAACATCATGATCTGCACATGTGAGCTTAAGTAACTGACTTTCATTTCAACTCTAAAGTGCTTAACAATAAGAACCGAGTTCTTAAAGGGGCTGACATTATTATTAGTATAATAATTTTTGAAGATGAATGGGTTTTCGACTCGACAGGCTGTAATAACAAGAAGTTTAGATGTCAGACAAGTTGTAGGAGGACAATTTGGCCTACGGACGTCTTGACTAACGTATAAAATTCACTAAATAAAATAAGATAAAAAGATAAAATAAATATGAAACAGTTCTCTTTAAAAGAACTTGATTTCAATATTATAATCATGTATGAAGTGTGTGTAAGCTATCTGAGGACACTTAAACACTTTTAGAAAACAACAGAAAATGAAACTATTAAATCGTTGAAATTTACAATTTCTTGTAACAATATATATATATATATATATATATATATATATATATATATATATATATATATATATATATATATATATATATATATACTAGCATGGGAGCCCGGCGTTGACCGGGTGTTTGGAGGTGTATGCTGAGCAAAAAAAAAAAAAAAGAAAAAAAGGTTAATGTTTTTAACTTTGACTCGTATAATGACCCCTTAACATTTATTGTTTTGGACTCAAATCAAGTTATTAAGTTAGATCCATGTCCAAGAAACCTATTTCTAAAATTTCAAGTGTTTAGACTCAAAATTGGCGGAGGAGTTTGGTAGAGTTCTCAAAAGTCAAATCGTTGAACTTTGACCTCTTAACAACCAAATTTCTGGCCGACAACTGATCACATAGATTTTCCTAAATCTCAGTACCCTGTATATCAAATTTCAAGTCTGTAGACTTAAAATTGACAGAGTTATTGCATAGGGTAATGTACACAGACAGACACACAGACAGACAGACACACAGACACGTTCACTTTTATAGATATATAGATTAAGCTATGTTTTATTCTGTATACATCCTTCTTCGGCTTCTATTACCGACTCAATTCGAGTTTCAAAGCAACTGTAAGCTTTGATCAGTTGGTCTTTATTAATCTCCCCCATTGCTCAGGCTATTGCTTCCATCAGAAGGGATTTGGTGTTATGAGGATGCTTATTAACTCCCTTTTCAACAACACCTCACACGTAATAATTCAAATGATTAAAATCTGGCGAGTTAGGAAGCCATAAATTTGGTGTGATATGATTATGAAAATTTTTGGCAATCCAATCCTGGATTTTGAGAGCTTTATGGAATGGTGTTGAATCTTGTTGGAAGACATAGGTCCTTCTATTAGCTACATTGTTTATCCAAGGATTAAAAATGGTTTGAAGAGTCTTGACATAGGAATCTGCATTGGCTCTAAGGCCATGTGGAAAAAAAATGAGGAGGTATGATGACGACTTTTAGAAATCTTGTAATTTTTGATTGCTGTGTTTCATTTTTATAGGCACTATTACAGTGTGTCTTTTATTTCATTAGTTATAGTAGTGTGTGCCATGGGATCTGAAAGCAAAAAAACAAACATTAATTAGTATATTTTTGATTTAAAGTACAAAAATACAATACCAATACCACACACACACACACACACACACACACACACACACACACACACACACACACACACACACACACAGTTAACGTGTTTAACCGTGGCCTTCGTTATAAAGACGGTCTTGGTTTAACACAGTCTGTCGCTATTTGTAATTTTCAAATATAGCGGTAAACACTGTGTTTTTCGAACCGAATAAACATTTTACATTAAATAAAAACACTAAAGATTATCCAGTTTGGTAGAAAAGTAACTTATCTTGCCTTTGATAATATTTGTTATACATTTGTTTTTTGACAACTTTTTCAAATCTTTGTGCAAATACAAAACCGCACTATTTTAATAATAGTTTTTCCAAGTTAAATTTAAATTTCACGATATCTTTTTTATTTATTTTTTTTTTTTACATTAGGTCCACCTCCAAAATTTTCTTTAAAATGACTACTTTTAAGGGTTTCGACTATGTTGAATAAGAAAATCTCATTTAAAATTTGCAGAGGCAAGTGGTTTTCGAGATATAAAGACCTTACTATGCACTATAATTCACTGGCGGCCATGAATAAACACCCCAACCTCCCCATATTAAGAACAGCTTTCGGAATAAGCACCCATAACCTCCCCATGTTAAAAACGGCTTTTGGAATACATACCACCATTCTCCCCCCTGTTAAGAACAGCTTTTGCAATAAACACCCCCAACCTACCCCTGTTAAAAATTGTGGAGGTGGACCTAATGTGAAAATTTACCTTTTGTTTTTTTTTTAATAAATTGTTAGTTGAAAGCACAGAAGGCAGATTTGCTGTTTAGTTGTACAAATATTTAAAACATGTCTGTCAAGGCTGGAGGAATCAAGTAAATTAAGGTTTAAAAAAAAAACAAAAAAAAAAACGGAAAAGCGGTGAAAGTTTAAATTTGAAAAGCAAGGTCAAACTGACCCAGACAAAAAGCGCGAAAGTTAGTGTTAATAATTAGGTCAACTTAGATATGCACGTGAAAGTCCCTGAATTAAATTAAGAAACACGAGCCAGAAGAACAAATAAATGGCTAAGTTTATGAAATGGAGCATCTATTATATTAAAAAAAAAAAAAAAATGAAAGTAAATAAATTAAAAATTGAAAATTAAAAATTAAAAAGTTAAGATTTAAAAAAAAAACCCTATATATACATATATACACACATACATATACATATATATCTATATATATATACACACATATACATACATACATACAGACAGACACACAAATGCACACATACATGTACATACATACCCACACGCATATACATATATATACATATATGTATACATATACAATAACACACATACACATATATATACATATATATATATACAAACACACACACACGCATGCATAAATATATACACATATCCAAAAACATATCCAAAAAAATATACAACTTAAACAAAAACATACATACATACTTACATACAATTTAAGGGGAGGGACTGGCCGGTATCTACAAACTCCGGAATAAGGCAAATAAATGTGTATGTAAATGCATATATTAAAATATAAGTAAACAAATACAAAGAATAAAAATGAGTAGGTTGATGTATATATTTAATTAAAAGGTATACGTATACCATAAAACGGAGACAGCAGATGGAAAACCGGCCAAAGAAATAAAGAAAAACAAATAAAATTAAAAATATAAAAAGCTTAGAAAGTAAGATAAAAAAAAAAATTATGGGAACAGATATATATTTGAAGGGTTAACTTAATAGCTATGTAATTTCAAATTTACCATATTTAAACTTGGACATATGTTTTCAATAGGAGATCAGTTCGTTTTTAGAGTTTATTATATTACTACTTTGAGGGGAGGTTATAATAGTTATAGCTTCAGATGTACAGAGGTGACAAGACTTAGATCCTGGAGTATAAGACTTAACTTGTTTTAGGATGGTCCATTTAATTGAAAAGTGGGTATTGGCAGAATTAAGCTTTTTAACCAGTGTAGTTAGAGAAGTTCCCTGGTTATCATTTGAATTTTGGTTATTGAAAGAAGAAGTGTGGTTTGAAATTCTTTTCTTTATTAAAGTTGAAGTAGCACCAATATATGTATATGTTTTATTAATAGCTCGGGGTCGAGAATTAATATTAATTTGTTGATTTATACTGGGAAGAGAATTTAAGGTTTTGTTCATTTTGATGAACAGAGGGTAGGACAGTGATTGTAGCAGGATTGGTTTGGAGGGGATAATTAGTGTTATCAGTGTTAGGATGGCTGCTATGAAAAATATTATTATTATTATTATTATTATTATTATTATTATTATTATTATTATTATTATTATTATTATAGCTGGTTGTATGATTGAAAATAGAGGGGCTGGTTGATTCGTTTGTTGGATTAATAATTATATCAAAGGGAGGGTTGGAGGAAGGATAATTTGGGGGCAAAATGTTATTGTCTATTATGGGAGAATTGCGTGGGAGCTCTGTAATTGTGCATGAATATATTACATCTTTATGGATGCAATCATTGTTGAGTGGGCAAAGATGTTTGTTAATACAGTTGTAGTTGCTTTTTGGTTGGATTGGGAAAGTGATTTTTTGGGCTGATTTAATTTTTTTGTTATTAGATGCTAAGATTCTTTGTGCTAAATTAGGCATAGTAGAATAAGAAATTCTTATTGCGTTTTTATTAAAAATTGAACTATATCTGTGTGGG